>NC_081422.1:11599228-11936793 GCF_949786415.1 Peromyscus eremicus
GAGCTGCCCTCAGAAGTCTTGCTTTCCGAGTGTGGCCTGAATGCCCCAGTTGGGTGCTACAGGGCACGGGTCCTGTTGTCAGTGCCTTGCTCCTCGACAAACATAGATACCCACGCCGATGCAGCTGGCTTCCCTGAGGGATACAAGAGGGATAATGGGACCCAAAATCACCAGCAAAAGTAGATGATGTGGCTACGTTCACACTAAGTTTCCAGGACCAGCAACAGCCAGAATCACTTCCCTGGGGAGTATTTCCTTTTCTCTGCAGTGAAATATAATCCGAAATTCACTAAAGAAAGTTATATTAGAACCGATCCCTGACTAACCCTTCTGACTCTGGCAGCAGAACATGAGTTTCACAGTATCTATTACTCATCAATCCATCCATCCACCCACCCATCCATCCACCACCCATCCATCCATCCATCCATCCATCCATCCATCCATCCATCATCCATCATCCATCCATCTATCATCCATCAACAACCTATCCACCATCCATCCATCTACCATCCATCCATCCATCCATCCACCATCCATCCATCCATCCATCCATCATCCATCAACAAACCATCCACCATCCATCCATCCATCCACCCACCCATCTATCCATCCATCCATCCATCCATCCATCCATCAACAACCCATCCACCACCCATTCATTCAGTTAGTCTTCACCAAATCCCTAACATCTGAAGGAGAAGCAATATTTATCTCCTTAAGAACACAGTTTAGTCTTATGAGTAGCTTACTTGACTGTCACTGCCTAACCACACTGTGGACTTTTCAAAGAGAGATGGTCCCAGGCAAGGTTCAGAGACCAGCGAAGAGAATGCAAGGGACTGAATGACATCACTGCCATAGGCTGCTTCCCTCTGACTGTCACAGAGTGGGGCTTCTCCTTGGGTTCTGCAGAGAAGGAGTTGTAGAAAGACTGGAACGGATTGCTTCAAACAAAGAAGCCCTGATCACTCAGCAGCCTTCAGATCTCCTTGGCCCAGCTCAGACCCTGGATTAGTCTGGCAGGAGGCCATTTATCTAAGCATGGCCTGGCATCCACCCACCAACATGGCAGCTGCCCAGTTCCCTTTCATCCCAGAGGCCCAGGGGCCATTAAGGCTGGCTGGAGCCTCTCATATTAATGAAAGATGCTCTCAGTGTCATTCACCAGGAGCACAGACAGAGCTGCTGTCAAAAGCATCTCCCTCTGGTCCTGGCCACACCGAGGTTGCCTAGTGCATGGGCAGCATGGCTTCTTTCCCTCTCCTTGGCCTCTACCCCTCTTCTTGCTCTGTATTTATTTCCCCTTTCCCTTCTCACTGACCCTCTCCTCCTTTATCCTGTGCCAACTCCCATCCTTCACTGTCTCTATACATTTGTCATCTTTGTCTCTTTTTTTCCTCTTATCATTTTTGTGCATTTGCTCCTCTAATGGCTACTGAAGGTCATTGTGAAAGTAAACTTCAATTTTCTGGATCATTTCTCTGTTGTGGGACACTCACATTTCATTAAGTGTATGAGTGTGCCTGTTGAGTTTATGTGCACCATATGCATGCAGTGCCTGCAGAGGCCAAAAGGCATTACATTTCCTAGAACTGGAGTTATAGGAAGTTGTATGAGCTCCCCAATGTGGGTACTGGGAACTGAACTCAGGCCCTCTGTAATTGCTGCCCAGTGTGGGTACTGGGAACTGAATTCAGGCCTTCTGTAAGAGCTGCCCAGTGTGGGTACTGGGAACTGAATTCAGGCCCTCTGTAAGAGCTGCCCAGTGTGGGTGCTGGAACTGAACTCAGGCCCTCTGTAAGAGCTGCCCAGTGTGGGTACTGGGAACTGAACTCAGGCCCTCTGTAATTGCTGCCCAGTGTGGGTACTGGGAACTGAACTCAGGCCCTCTGTAATTGCTGCCCAGTGTGGGTACTGGAACTGAACTCAGTTCCTCTGTTACTGCTGTCCTATCTCTCCAGGCTGGAGACGACTTACAGATGTTTGACATCTTGCTTTGTGACTTTATACCTAAAAAGGTAAAAAGTGAGTATTTATACAAAGCTAACAAGTGGTGTTGCATGTACTTTTCCTAGGAAGACATGACCGAGCGTCTACTTGTCCCAGACTAACAGGCCCAAGTAGCTCTTCTGCCACAGTCTGACTTGCCCAATGAGCTTATTGGGCTTGTTTACAGCACATGGATGAGGGGTTACTTATAGAAGGACGGAGGATGCCAAAGCAGCCACATCACCGAAAAGTCTCATTTCAGCATGAATGTATTAGTCAGGTTCTCTAGAGCAACAGGCCTTAAAGAATGAATCTCAGTCTCTCAATAGATGGATAGATAGATGGACGGACGGACAGACAGACAGACAGACAGACAGACAGACAGATAGATAGATAGATAGATAGATAGATAGATGTGGGATGTATTATATATAAATAGACAGACAGACAGATAGATAGATAGATAGATAGATAGATAGATAGATAGATAGATAGATAGATGTGGGATGTATTATATATAAATCTGGAGTCCTGAGGAAGCAGGCTCTAACACCAGTGAAGAAATGGACTTGCTAGTGAGGTGAGGAAGCAGGCTGGCAAAGAGCCAAGCTTCCTTCTTCCATGTCCTTGTACAGGCTTCCAGCAGAAGGTGTGGCCCAAATTAAAGGTAGGTTTTCCCAGCTCAAATGACCTGGATTAAAGGTGTAGCTTCCACCTTAAAGATCCAGATTAGAAGTGGGTCTTCCCACCTGAAATTAAGCAAAAATCCCTCACGGGTGTGCCGTCATTTTTCAGTTTTAGTTAATTCTAGATGTATCAAGTTGACAACCAAGAATGGCCATCACAATGAATGATGAGATCCCCATAGGGGAATAGATGGAGCCCCCATTCTGTGAACTTTCTGTACATTATATACTGTAGACACCACCTGTCACCATGAGAATCGCCTGCAGCTGCCAGGGAGGTTCTGGAGTGGGATCTCAAACAAGAGTCATATAACCTTCCCCACCCCCTTTTTCTTAAGAAATGTCAACAGACTCCATCTTGAGGGTTGTAGGTAGTCACAGTTGCTTAGATGAAAAAAAAAGTGGGCCATCATGATAGTGGTGTCTCCTCGTGGAGTTGACTTAGTGCTGTGTTGTCACAGGTAGGTAACCTTGGGTAGCACTGACACTCCACTGTTAGTGATTGACTCACATTTCATGACAGCCTTGGGGACTGATAACACTCAGTTCAAAGACTGAGTAGCCCAAGTTTACAAAGGTGGAGACATTTTCTCAGTTCACAAAGCTGTTTCTGACTCAAGACTGCTCCAAACACAGCCCAATGTGGACACTTCTTAGGTACCTGCAGGCTACTCAAGAACCAATGCTTGCATACATCAGCCACACCTTCTGACTACAGACTGAAAACAGTTTTTAGTTTAGGCCCTTGGACCATCAGAGCTCAAAGGAGAAACGTACTAAACCTCACGGTTCTTCCTCTTAATAAGGTTGGCCTCCATGAGGGCCTAGGGTGACATGGACACCACAAACCAGCTCATCTTGGAGACTCTATGTGGTGGTTTGAATAGGAAAGGCCCCCATAGACTCATGCATTCGAATGCTTGGCCCATAAGGAGTGGCACTATTAGGAGATGTGGCCTTGTTGGAGGGAGTGTCACTTGGGGTGCGCTCTGAGGTTTCAAATGCTCAAGCCAGGCCCAGTATCTCTCTCTTCCTGTTGCCTGCTGATCCAGATGTAGAACTCTCAGCTCCTTCTCCAGCACTATGTCTGCCTGCGTGCTGCCATGCTTCTCTCCATGATGATAATGGACCAAACCTCCGAAACTGTAAGCAAGCCCCAATTAAATGTTTTCCTTTATAAGAGTAGCCATGGTCGCCGGGTGGTGGTGGCGGCGGCGGCGGCGGCGGCGGCGGCGGCGGCGGCGGCGGCGCACGCCTTTAATCCCAGCACTCGGAAGACAGAGCCAGGCGGATCTCTGTGAGTTCGAGACCAGCCTGGTCTACAGAACGAGATCCAGAATAGGCACCAAAACTACACAGAGAAACCCTGTCTCAAAAAAAAACAAAACAAAAAAAAAAAAAAAAGAAAGAAAGAAAGAAAGAAAAAGAATTGCCATGGTCATGGTGTCTCTTCACAGCAACAAAACATTGACTAAGATACTCTTACAGCCTCAGATGGCACACAGAAGCCTAGATTAAAGGAACCAGGCCTAACAAAAGTTCATATAGGTATTCTCCATTGTAGCATTGAACACATTAGCCTCCTAATTCAGCCACCCATCTGTCACCATAGCTACATCATACACTGAGAAACAAGTGGCAGGGTATGGTGGTTACTTTAACCTCGGCACTCACGAGGCAGAGGCAGGCAGATTTCCTCAGGCCAGCCTGGTCTACACAGTGAGTTTCAGGACAGCCTGGTCTACACAGTGAGTTCCAGGACAGCCTGGTCTACACAGTGAATTCCAGGACAGCAAGACTACATAATGAGACCCAATCTCAAAAGGAAAGAAAGAAAGAAAGAAAGAAAGAAAGAAAGAAAGAAAGAAAGAAAGAAAGAAAGGAAGGAAGGAAGGAAGGAAGGAAGGAAGGAAGGAAGAAAGAAAAAAGAAAGAAAGAAAAGAGGAAGGAAATACATTAAGAGAAACAGAGAAACAAAAGAAGCATCTACATCCACACAATATCCAGATATAAGGTCACACAAGTTCAAATGTTTTTTGGAACAACAGAAGAATATATTTAAAATATGGTCTGTCATCAGAAATGAGGCTGTCACAGAGAGAGCAGTGTCAGGAACTCAGAAGGCCATGCTTGGCCTTCCATAATAAACACACTTTATTCTTGTGGAGGTGAAAAGGGGCTCTAAGTTTGTTTTTCCTGACTGGGAAGAATTTCCAGAGCCTGCGGGCTATGATGTATGCTAAAGGTCAGGGATGGGGGTGGGGGGAGCTTTGCATGCTCCATGACTCTTGAGATGTACTCTCTCAGCAGAAGTGCTCAGGATTGCTCCCAGTCTACTTTTCTAATTCAATTTTTATTTTTTAAAGTATACTTTTTGTTTATTTGTTTTTTGAGACAGTGTTTCTCTGTGTAGCCCTGACTGTCCTGGAACTAGCTCTGTAGACCATGCTGAGCTCGAACTCAAAGACTAGCCTGCCTCTGCCTCCCAAGTTCTGGGATTAAAAGAGTGCACCACCACCACCTTTAAATATACTTTCAATTGAAATAGTATTACAACACTTTTCCCCCTTCCTTATTTCCCCCCAAGTACCTCCCAGATACCTCCCAGATACCCTCCCTCAGACCCCTCCCACAATACCCCCCAACTCTCAAGTTGATGGCCCATTTTCTTTGTTATTGTTACACATATATGTATGTATGTGTATGCACACACACATATAAATACAATGTAATACAAATATACTATAAATACCTGCAGAGTCTTTTTTGTCATTTATGTGTATATGATTGGAAATGTCCACTCAGGCTGTAGCACAGCTGGTGGTCTGTTCAGGAAGGGTGTAGAACTTTAAGAGGTGGAGCAGTCACTAGGGAACCTGGGGTGCTAGGGGCAGGCCTTGAGTTTTTATAGCCTGGCCTTACTTCCTGCTCATTGTGTGCTTCCTGACTATGGATGCAATGTGACCAGCCAGCCTTCTGCTCCTGCTGAGATGGCTTCCCCAACCATGGTATGTTTACTGCTCTAGAAGCAGTGGAACCTGGGAAAGTGTAGCCAATAAATGAGGCAGACTAAAGTCTGGGATAGACAGACTTCTTCAGAGCATCAGACAATGTATACTCTGTTAAGAAGAGCCGCATGAATAAAGTGTACAATCATGAAGGCAAGCTGCACATGGTAGACAGGCTGCATGTGGCAGAAACATGTTTCTCTGTAGAGGCATATAAACAAATTGTTATAGCCAGTTGTAATGAATAATCTGAGGAGAACTCATTCCTATCTGATACACCTGGGAGGGGTATGAAAGCATAATCCAAGACCAAGTCTGTGTCTTTGAAGAAATTGAGGTCACAAGAGTCTTAGTTTCTTGGAGTTCTTCATTTTTGAGCCATGTTCACACAATGGTGGAATGATGATACCCTTGAACTGGGAGCCAAATAGACCTTTCCTTCCTTAGGTTGCTTCGGCAGGTATTTTGTCTCAGGAACAAGGCAATCAACTCGTGCAATCCCACTCCCAGGACATCTGACTGGAGTAGGGCGTGGACTGTGGTGCATTTTCTAACTCCTTGCTGGATGCTGGATGCAGTTTAAACCTGTCAGAGGTCCATATCTCTCCTCCATGGCCAGAGAGACAGGTGGTGGCAGACAGAGGAGGAATTCAGAGCATTATTGAATCGTCTACTTTCTACCAGATTTTTATCTCAAGGGAGTCTTCCTTTTAACTTGTGTTTCTCCAGCTTTAGCTTTCCTAGTTCATGTACTTATTTGACAAACAGTCATTAAGTGCTTACCACATGTCAGGTACCAGGTTAATGGCAGTGAGCAAAACGAAATTTTTCCTTTGACCTTGAGCTCTATAGAAAGGGACTATGGGCCTAGAGGCCTTTCGTAATTTGAGTCATTGAATCTCCATCAGTGTGTGAGTCCCTTGGAACGTAGATCCATGAGTCATTCATCTTTGGAGTGCCCATGGTGCCAGCTACAGGGCCTTCTGGGTAAATGTTTAATGAACTAACAAATAAATGCAAAAGATATGGGAAACAGAAACATTTAGAAAACCCCTTGTGTCAGTCATGAGATTCTCAACTTAAAAATGGTTTCTGACATTTTGGTGTGTTTTATTTCCTGTGCTTGAGATCAAATTCAGGGCTTCAAGATGCTAGACAAAGGGTCTACCATCGCATTCTACCTCTAGCCCCTATCTTTATGCAAATTTTGATAAGATTCAAAATAGAAGATGACTGACTCTTGGACTTTATAGATGGTTGGCTGTAAGCATATTCATCAATTTTGTACCCTGTGAGCAGAGTATCTGACAGAAACAACTTGGTGGACCAGGATTTACTCAGGCTCACAGTTTCAGAGGGCTCCAGTCTGTCACAGAGGAGAAGGCAGGCAGGACAGCTCCATTCATGCCAGTGAGCCTGTGTGGAGGACACTGTCATATCATAGCAGATCAGGCAGAATAAGGCAGGAAACTGGACTAGGCAACTACCAAATGTCTAACCCTAGGGGCCTGCGTTAGGCTCCATCTCCTAAAGGTTCCAGAAGCACCCCCCAAAAGCACCACTAGATGGAGAAAGAGCATGCCAAACACAACCCCAAGGCGAACACTTCAGATGCTGACAATAAGGCTGGGGTTTTTAACTGGGAAAACTTGATAGATGGCTCAGTCAGTAAAGATGCTGTGCGAGCAGAGAGACCTGGATTCAGATCCCCAGGACCTACATCAAAAACAAAACAAAAACAAAACCTGGGCATGGCAGTACACAGCCGTAATCCCAACAGAGAGACTTGCTGGCCATGCAATATAGCAGAATCAATGAGCTCTTAGTTCTGGGAGAAACTCTGTCTCAAAACAGAAAATACAGGGGGCTGGAGAGATGGCTCAGTGGTTAAGAGCACTGACTGCTCTTCCAGAGGACTTGGGTTCAATTCCCAGCACCCACATGGTAGCTCACAACTGTCTGTAGCTCCAGTTCCAGGAGATCTGACACCCTCACATCAATGCACATGAAATAAAGTTAAGTAAATTAAAAAGAAACAGAAAATACAGTAGAGAGAAACCAGAGATCTTGATCTTGACTTCTGGCATGCACATGTGTGCACACACCTGCACTTGAGCGCGCGTGCACACACACACATACATTTCATTTTTATTTTTTTTAAATTAACAAATAGTAGTTATTGTGCACAACCAATGTTTTAAATTATGTGTATAGTATGAGCTGGTTAAATCTAGGTAAAGTAACATACCTCACATAGTCATCGTTTGCATTATGAAGGCACCCACCCACTCAGCACTCACTCAACACATTTCCTCATCAATTACCATTGTGTGCTATGCTATACAATAGATGTCTCGAACTTATTCCCCCTTACATAGTTTTATGTCACAGAGATCCTGCTCAAGAAGAAAACAAAAACAACAAACATTTATCGGCTGCCAGCGGTAAAACAGAGTCAAACCCCAGAGCACACACCGTATCTGCATCTCTCCCAGGTTCCCAGTTTGTTTCATCCCAGCTTGTAAAATATTTTTATTTAGGGTTTTTTTTTGGTTTGTTTTATTTTTTTTGTTTTTTTTGTTTTTTGTTTTGTTTTGTTTTTTTGGTTTGGTTTGGTTTGGTTTGGTTTTTTGAGACAGGGTTTCTCTGTGTAGCCCTAGCTGTCCTGGAACTCCATAGCCAAGGCTGGCCTCAAACTCAGAGATCCTCATGCCTCTGCCTCCTGAGTGCTGAGATTAAAGGCATGTGTCACCACCACCTGGCTTAGTTATTATTTTTGAAAGAGGGTCTTGCTGTGTAGCCCAGGCTGGCCTTAAACTTGCAATCCTTTTGCCTCAGCTTCTTGAGTGCTGAGATTACAAGTGTGAGTCACTATGACCGACTTGGCTTCATTCTTAGTCCAGGACCTCTCACGTGACAGACATGGCCTGCTAATAATACCTACAGGGTCATGTCCTGCGCTTTAGCAACCCCAGCAATGGCCACATGACACTCCCAGGAGCGTTTCAGATGGTGTCATCTTTCCATCCATGAGCCAACACTTTGACTGGTGAAGAGGACACTGTGAGTGGCTAGCCTGGTCACATCCCTTCCTGACTGCAGTTCACAGGGTACCACTACTGTTGTTCTCACAAGGATCATGTGTGTGATGGTTAAAACTGTCAACTTAATGGTTCTAGAATCACCTTGTAAAGGAGCCATTTGGCACTCCCGTAAGAGATTATCTAGATTCAGTTAACTGGGGTGGGAAGACCCACCTTAACTTGGAGTGGCACCATCCCAGGGCCTAGGCTCCTGGACCGAATGAAAAGGAGAACGCAAGCTGAGCTCCAGCATTTGTCCCTCTCTGAGTCTTCCCTGCAGATGCAATGTGGTGCCTGCCTCCTCAGTTCCTGCCACCACGGCTCCCTGCCACAGTGGACTGTACCATGGAACTGTGAGCCAAACTCAACCTTTTCTCCATTATGAAAGTAACTAACATGACGTGGAATTAACAAGGAGCTCGCTAAGAGCAAGAAGAACATAGGAGGGCATGCTACATGCTATGGTCTCCTGGGCACTTCCTGTCTCTCTGTTCCTCCATCCTTACTTAGAGAGGCTTGTCCTCACTTGAAACTTCATGAAGTATGACAGGGGCCACAGATCTAGGGAAAAGGAATGTCTTCAAGGCAGGGGTAGAGCTTTGTGGCTTTTCCTGGAGAGACTACTTCTATCCACCACAGATCAAAAAGAAAGAATTCCAAGTCCTAGATGGTGAGCCAATGAGTTCATTGAAGTTGATTACATTAGCAAGGGTCGGGAGCATGGGTGACTTGAGCAGCTGGATTACAGAAAAGCCCACGCCAGCTGCATCGCTGGAATTCCCTGCACAACTCGCTTGCAGTTCCATGGAAGTCTCCTCTCCCCTGGCAACTATTACTGCTCATATAACCCAAGAGTTGTGTACGTGCCCTGGCACCCTGAGTCTTATAAGTTGCTTGTGTGTTGTGAGCCTCCTCCTTTCAGGAAAGAATGCTTCGATGCATAGCCTTTTCTATCCCTTTACCAGAAAAGCAAAAACCTTTTCCAGAGACACCCAAGCACACTTCTCCTTTAAGTGTTACAGCCGCTTGTTCATACTGCTGTCCCCTGGGTGCAAGGGAGGTGAGGAAATCTAGTTCTGACAAAGTAGACTAGAATGGCACAACTAGCTTGGATCAGTACTAGTTTCCCCATCTTCGTATCTTCACACATCAGCCCACCCCCCTTGGAGGGCAGGTGCTCTTGCTCTAGCCCTACAGCATCCTGGTTCTTCATTTTAACAGGAACAGGCAGACTATATAGCAGTTGATCATTGTCTCCAGGCCCCACCCCTTGCTAGGATTCCTAAAGTACCTAGTCACTCCTGTTGCTTCCAGAACGCTAGGATTGCAGGTGTGGGCCACCTCTAGGGGCTTTCCAAATCAGTGTGGCTGTATCCAGCTCGGCGCTGACGTCATTCCACCACTGTCCTATGAGGGACCAAAATGCCCACCTGTGCCAGGTCCTGAGCAGTAAGCAGCTTTCAGAGCCCTTTCCTGGATGGACGGACGGATGGATGGATGGATGGACGGATGGATGGATGGCATTCTTGTCCATATACTCCACACAGAGCCAGCCTGAGTCTTCCCCTCTATCACCTCTTACTGCTCACCCCCACCTCTGGCTGTCACTTGGCTTTCCTAAAAATCTCCCCTTGCCCATGAAGTCTTCAGATTGTCGGTTTGGGTCCTCGGGCAACAGTTAGAACTAGCCCTCTCTCCTAGCCACCTCCCTGCACTGAACCTTGAATTGATACAGTGGGTGTGACTCTCAGGAAATTGCTCATTATTTGCCATTAGTGCCTCCGAGTGCCTGCCTTCCTATTATCCCATATCTTTCCATATTCATAGTCCTTCCTTCTCTCCTCCCTCCCTCTTCCCTTCCTCCTTTCTTCCCTCTCTCCTGGGAACTGGTTCAACCAGAGTACAACCTGCTCATCTACCTCTGTCTGGCGCTGAAGCAGCTGCAGGAGCTGGGACGTGCAGAGCTGCGGAGCTGAGGCTAGAGAGGCCAGGCTGGCGCAGTGCGGGGTGCCGAGGGCGAGCAGTCGGCCCAGCTACCTCCCCGAGGCCCATGCGGGGCCAGTGCCGCCGGCTGCTCCTTCATGAGGCCGCCGTGGTGCGGGAGGAGGACTCGCGGCATCCCGCTGGGGCTGCTCGCGCTCTGGGTGGCCGCCGCCCGCTGTCTGCAGAGTGAGTACCTGACTGGGAGACCTGGCAGGTGGGAGCAACTTGGCGGGTGGGAGCAACATCGCCGGAAGGGGCGACCCCTCGGGTGCGGGCCAGGAGAGCGAGGAGCTGCGGGCTAGGGTCACTTCACCGCCTCCAGGCTGGAGGGGCGCGGCTGCAGAGTCCTAGGCCGAGCTAAGGCTCCCTTGGTGCCCTGGGCCGCTGCTGCTGTTATCGCAGCAGGAAGCCGGCCTGGAGATAACTCTGCTTGCTGCAGGGCTCTGGCCTCCTGGGCAGAAATTTCTACTTTCTTCCTGGAAATAACCGGACTGCAAACCCCGAGATCGCTTACCACCAGCCCCTAGTGGTAGACACACCCTCTGTGGGTTTTCTGGGTCCTATGGACCTCCCTTAACAGGAAGACGACTTCCAGATAGCCTGGTGTCAGGAAAGGGGTCCTGGGGTTCACTGGAGCATGAGACCAGAGAAGGTGCCTGGTGAGTCAGCGCTAGAATCCCTGGAGTCGGAGTGTAGCGCATGTCCATCACCATTTGTAGACATGACTGATTACAGTACAGTTTACTTTCTTGTTCAAGGACTATCAGCACTACCATTCCCATCTTACAGATCAGTCAACAGAGGTGTAGACAGGGCCAGAGTGGGGCGACTGGAGTTGTGAGGGCTAGTAGGGAGAACTGGCCTTTCTCGAGTTCTTTTGTTCACGGATCCTGGGGGGTCTACAAGCCTCCTAACAGTTTAGTCCTCAGAGCGGCTTTTCTCTGTGTTCTACAAGTGCTGGAACTGAGGCACAGGAAGGCCACCCTGCCTGGACAAGGTGACAGCCTACCTCGTGTGTGGTGAAGCCAGGGCTCACACTGAGCCTCCAGGTCTTTTCCTGGAGAACAGCGCGCTGGCGTTTCCAAGACCGTAAGACTGGGACTGGTCTGTTGCTCCCGCAGCTGGGAGCGGGACATAACCGGTTCGAGGCCAGCCTGGTCTACAGAGCGAGATCCAGGAAAGGTGCAAAGCTACACAAAGAAACCCTGTCTCGGGGGGAAAAAAAAAAAAAAAAAAAAACATGCCCCCAAGCACACAAAATTCCTGTATTTGGAAGCCTTTTCACTGTAAATGGTGTTGTTGTTATGGACTATACATGCATGCCCCAAATGCATTGGTTGAAAACTCTGTGGTGATGTTATTTGGAGGTAGGGCCCTTGGTGTGAAGTTGGAACCCCTGTGATGAGATCCGAACTCTTCCTCTGTTGGTGGGAACACAGGGAACAATTTAATAAACCGGGAGGAGGGTATTCGATAAATCAGTGAGATGCTCAGCAGGTAAAGGCACTTTTCACCAACCAGTCTTGGCGACCTGAGTTTGACCCCTGACCCACAAGGTGAAAAGAAAGAACTGCTCTCATAAGGTTGCCCTGTGAGGGCCACCTTCTCCATGGCACACATGAACCCACATGAGTAATATTCACCCAAATAAACAAGGGTAAAAATAGCTTTTAGATAAAGTGAAATATGACTGTATTAAGTACCCTGGATCTTGCACTTCCCATCCTCCAAAACTGAGAGGAGGAAATAAATGTCTGTCACCTCAGTCATCCGGTCCGTAGGATCTCAGAACAGCCCAAACTGGAGAAGCTGTGTTGAGAAGCACCGAATGCTGTAGAACCAGTTACTGGGTGGAGGCTTGAAAAGTTTGGAGGAGTGCACTCTGGGTCGAGAGGGAAGTTCTGGTGAGGTCTCAGACAAACAAGGAGGGTTATTGAACAGTGGAGAGAGAATTCATGAAGTATCAAAGATCCAGACTGAGCTGTCTTTGTATTATAGTGTTTTGTGGAAGTAGAAGTTGTGAGTGATGCAGTTGGTTATTTAGCTGAGGAGATTTCTAAGCAAAGTGTTGAAGAAGGGGCTTGGTTCTTCCTGGATGCTTATAGCAAACCCAAGGGGGTGGAGGGAAATGAATTGAGCTGGGTGTGGTGGTGCATACCTTTAATCCCAGCACTCAGGAGTTCAAGGCTAGCCTGGTCTACATTATGAATTCTAGGTTAACTAGGACTACATAGTGAGATCATATCAAAAACAAACAAGCAAACAAATAAAAAGAAGTCAGAGCTTAAAGATGTGGCCATAACCTGCCAAAACTGTAAAAAAAATCAATAGTGATGATAATAAATCAGGAAGAGAACAGCAAGGGTGTGGTGAACAGCCTTGGTAAGTATGTGTGTGACCCTAGGCACACCCCAACAGAAACACTGCCCATCTGAACCGAAGGAGCCAGGGTAAAATGAAGGAAGAATGTGGGGGTCTTAGGTCCTGCTCGACTGACCCACAAAGCTATGCAGCTATAGACATGTTCCTCCAAACAGGAAAGTGAGCTTGCCTGGCTTACCTGGCCTGGCAGCTTCAGGACTGCCTCGGGACAAAGAAGGGGGGGGGGGGGAAGATGTTTCAGTGTCCACTGCCCAGACGGTGGACACAGGCCACCTGGAAGAATATCAGGGGTCACCTTAGCGTGTCTGAAGGCAGAGCCTCCAACCAAAGAAGCTCTGGTCTTAACAGGGTCTCTGACTAAGCTCGGAACCCATGGCCCCATCAATCCCTTTAGTTTCTTCCTAAGGAAGTGACATTCTCTGTCCTGTCCCGTGGTGATCACATCACTGTGTTTTGGAATATGTAGCTTCTGTAGTTCCCAGAGCACAGCCAGGAAGGACCTTGCCTCAGGATGAACTGTCCCTAGCCACTCACCCACATCTTCCTTTTGGACAACATTTAACTAAGACTTCAGAATTAACTTTAGAGTTAATTCCAGAGTGAGTTCAGACTTTCAAGGCTACTGAGATAAAATAAATGTGTTTTTTATGTAGAATGGATATGACTTTGGGGGACCAGAAATGGAAGGTGTAGAGGGAAAGTGTCTCCACAAGCTTAGGAAGGATGAGAATCTGCCTTCTCTCTATTATGTCAGGACATAGTAAAACCATGACAGTCTGAAGGCCAGGGCAAGAGCCCTCCCTCCCTCATCAAAACCACAGGTGCCCTGGTCCTGGGTTTTCCTCCTGGAAAGTGGGATTGGGGGTGGAGAGCATAGCTGTGCCATTAAGATGAGGATACATCCTGAGACTTGCATTATTAGCTGATCTGGGTGTAATGAGAGCATCTTAGAGGGGCTCACAGAAACCAAGCTGTCTCTGATGTCACCATGAGGTAGCTGTATCTGTGGCCCACGGTTCTGTGGTGTGTGCCTGTGTTTACATAGATAGCTGAAACAGGAAGAGGGAGAGGGAGAATTACCAAGTTCAGAGCTTCCAAGTGGCTTTCTCATAACTGATTCCCTAGTCTGCTAGACATCAGTCAGCTCTGGGGATACAGGGGAGATGACAAAATGGATCAGAAGGGACATTTCTTGTCCACAGGTCCAGCCAGTTGAGAATGTATGCCTGCTGAGGAGCACCATGGGGTAGCTCAGGCCTGCCCCGTGCTGACCCAGAGAAGCCAGGCTGTGAAGAATCCCTAGATGGCAGAGGGAAGTCTCAGAGGTTCAGAGGCAGTTCCGGCCTTGTAAGCCCTGAATTCACAGGGCAGGGACAGGGAGAACAGGAGCTCAGTGGTTCCAAAACAGTGTAGCACATTAGAATTTTCTCAGAAAAACAGGTGCAAAACAACAAACAGACAAACAAACAAAACGCTTTTAGGGGACTGGCACTAGAATGGCTCAGTAATCTGGAGGTTCAATTCCCAGCACCCACATAGTGGCTCATAACCACCTGTAACTCCAGTTCTAAGGAAATCTAATGGTCTCTTCTGACCTCCATGGGCACCAGTTACACACAGGATGCATGTACATACACGAAAGCAAAACGTTCATACATACAAGATACAATAAAACAACTAAGTAATTTTTCAAAAAGAAAGACAGGTGCCTGTCCCCTATTCCAGACCAATAAGACCAACACGGCCCAGGGCAGAGACCAGTCTGTGTGGTTCTGCCTTTGAGCTTCTCCAGCTAAAGTGTGGCCAGGCAGAGCATGTCTCTCCCAGACAATGCCCATTAGTCTGGTCCTAGGGGGAGAACTGGCCCACAAGTGTCCCTGTGTCTCCCACTTTCGTTTCTCGAAACACAGGCCGTTGTCTTAGAGTCTCGCTTACTATGTGGTTTCATCCGCACAGACTAAGACTCTCCTACAGGGCCTAGGGAAGGGAACAAGGCTACTTTTCTTTGGTCTCACTGGTCTCAGAAGTTCTTGAACATTTACTATGACTGGCCATCAGAAGCTAGAGGTTCTGAGGGATCTCCTGGGAAAGTCTAATCCCAAGAGGGCGAATTCCTCGCACTGGGCATTGACATTGGGGCTTGGTTTGGAGTAGGGAGAACTTCTTAAAGAGGAAGTCTTGGTGGCTAAATAAGTAGACGAGCAGAGAAAGCTGGAGCTGCAGGGATCATGGGCAGACCCCTGGCCTTGGCCAGTGAAGAGGGGATCATTCTTTCCTGTGCCCTACGGGGCTGTTGAGTACTTTCCCGCTCATGAACTCCATCATGGGAGAAAGTCACTTACAATCACTCTTCTCTCAGAATGCCCGCTGTCATTGAGCAGCAATGCCCGTGTGTTCCTTTCTTGATGCTGCTTTTCCGGGGGACCCAAGTCCAGGGAGTCTCAGGCCGGCCAGCAGCCCAGTTCCCAGGTAGTCCACATCCACCTCCTCTCCTGCTCAGCACCCTGCCAGTTAAGAAGATGGAGCTTGGGAAGGTCATGGCTCTCGGGTGGAAATTGTTGGAATAAACTCTAGTGCTGGAGAAGGAGGGAGATAGAGCCCTGGATACCAAGTACTGTGAGGGCCTAACATGGAGCTCTGTCTGCCCTCCTGCCCAGACAACCTTAGGTTAGTAAGGCCCCTGCCCTAGGCTCAAGCCAAGGCCTGAAAGCAGAATCCCAAACTTCCCCTTGCCTTTCCCCATCATCCAGCCCCTTGACATCTTTGCGATGAGACTTCAGAGATATTCTTGAGCTAGAATTTTTTCTCCTTTATATTAGGTGAGTTAGACACGGAATAGAGGCTTGAGATGAAGGTATTGAGAGAAGGTATCCTTCAGAGTACAAGGTATATTAAGGGAATTATTGAAAGTCACAGGTAGAGTGCCGGGGCTCCAAAACCAGGGAGGCCTCAGTTTCCCATTGGACAAATCGAGCTGTCAGAATGACAGGTTTGGGGGGGGGGGCAGTCCCATACATTATGGTTGATGAGTAACCCACAGTATGTGCCTGTGGGTGGGTTGCTTTTGATTCCTAGGTGGCAGGGGAAAGGTCAGAGCAGGCATTTCCTGTCGGCTCCTCACACCTGTACCTGGAAAAAGGCTGCAGCAGGTGTGGCCTGATCTGCCAGAGGACAGCTCTTCATATAACAGGGTTAAAGTTCAGTTCAGTTCAGCAGCCCCTGTGAACAGGCCTGGCAGGCAGAACAGATGACGGACGCTTAACACAGTCTTTAAAGAGAGCCCTGAGACCAGGGAGGGGGTGAGCTGAGCTGAGGTTAAGGCCACTGGGGAGTGGCCCATAGTTTGGGGTGATTGGAATTGGGGGTGAGACGGAATCATGGGAGATGGAGGCGAAAAAGAAAGTTGGAACCAGCGTTGAGGCCTTCCAGAGTCAAGGCAATTTGCACTTGGGAAACTAAATACCCCAGGACCGTGACTCCTGCAGACAAAAGCCACAGAGGTACTGCAGTCCCACAGCTGGACCACTTAGCCAAGTCACTCTGAACGGAATTCAAAGCTGAAGTGCCGGCAGCAGCCTGTGAAGAACTGCTCCGGGCCTCTCCCAGCTTCTGCCGGTTGCTGGCAATCTCTGGTGTGTGCCTTGGTTTGTGCACACACCACCACATCTCTGCCTTCACTGCCTGCACATGATGATGTCTCTCTGGGTCCAAGTCCTTCTTTTTAAAATGACACCAGGTCAATTGCATCCAGGGCCCCATTTTTATTTGATGACCTCTGTAAAGACACAATCTCTAAAGATCACATTAGAAGACTGGCTGGGATCATTTAAACTATAACAGGCAGACAAAAAGGTGGAGCTCCAGGTAGGGCACAAGTCTGAGAAAGGGTCATCAATGCAGCCTGTGACTCCCACCTACCCTTGCCAGGTCTGCGGTCACTCACTGTCCCACACCTTCAAACTAGCTCTGGGAACATATTTTTTAACCTACCAGAGAATGAGCTTAATACCCATGCCACATGAGTGTCATGGATGGAATCAGAGTGGTCCTGGATGAAAGGCAAAGGAGCCCCGTGCCCCTGGAGTTAATTGTTCCTGGTGGCCACTTCCTTTCCACGGGCAGTTAGTTTTCTTGGGCTCATTGACTGCCAACCCAAAAAGATCCCTAATTACAAGTGAGGAGGATGCAGCTGAGAGAGGTGAAGGGATTTGTGTAAACTCACAGCACGAGGGGGCAAGCAGCCAAAACAGCGAAATTCAGCATGCAAGAAGCAGCTGCCAGATGGGGAAGGTGCCTAGAGACCAAGCAAATGCCAAGACTGCGGCACAGAACACAACTTCCTGAGTCTCGGGGAGTGTAGGTTCCGACGACAGAATGGGACTTGCGAACCCAGAGATGGGAGGTAGGGCTTTATATGCTAGACAAAGACACACTGGTGATGTGGAGTTGGTAGAGTGCCTGGGTTCAACCTCCAACACAGTATAAAGTGGTCATGGCGGTATATGACTCTAATCCCTGCAGTGGAGAGGTAGAGGCAGGGGGATATGGAGTTCAAGGTCATCTTTGCTATATAGTGATTTCAAGGACAACCTGGGCTACATGAGACTCTGCCTCAAAAAAGCAGGGGTCGGAGGAGACAAAGGAGGCCAAAGGCGAAATGAACGTATATGGGCTTTCTCAAGAAAGAAGAAAAGCAAACTATGAAACTGTGAGATGTCAGTTAAGAAATACCCGAGTGTCAGAGCCCAGCCCCATGTGCTTAGCTGACCGTCTTAATAGCTTTGTTTATTCCGTAAGACTTCAGACATATGCCAGTGTGAGCCGATAGGCAGGATGGGATTGTAACCAAGATGGTTGCAGTCATGTCAAGCTAGATCCTACACTGGGGTCTTCTGCTCTGGTCATAATCCCTGTCTCCCTCGGCTGGCATCATACCCCCTTTGCCCCCTCCCCTTGCTTACTGGCAGATCCCTTCCCTCCCTGCCCTGTCCCTGTTACCCTGAGAAAGGTATGCTCTAGCAGGAGAGGACACAGAGCTGTCCTCTTCTGCAAGACTGCTGAGTGACCTCATCAGGGTCAGGAGCAGAAGTTTGCCTATTTTCTTTATTTTAAAAATTGTGGGGGTTCTGTTGGGCAGGGTGGTGTATGTCTTTAATTACAACAGAGGCAGGAGGATCTCTGTGAGTTCCAGGTCAAGTGGAGCAGCATAATGAGACCCTATCTCAAAAGGGGGGGATGGGGTTCCTGGTATGTTTGCAGCAGCCTGAAGTGTACAGCCAGTGTCTTCCTGTTGGCACACATGTAGGCAGGACTGCCTGAACCTGTGCCTACCACTTACTCTACACTTATTGGAGCTTTGGGCCCTGGGCTGGCTTTGACATTTGCAACTTCACTTTGATTCCTCTAACACACCAGGCCTATGAAGTGGCTACGGCCATCGCATCAAACATCATTACAGATGTGGAACAAAGGCCTCGTCTGTGAATTAGCCGTAACTAGACCAGAGTCACAACAGTAAAGAGTAGGCTGGTATTGGAACCCACCTCGGCCAACTCATATCCTTTGAAAGCCTTGATTCCCTGGGCTCTTCTCTGTGCATGGCTGTCATCTGCAAGACCGTAAGGTTCTGGGCTCTGGAACCTTGAAGCAGGGGCGTGCATGCGTGCATGCACATGATAAACAGAGGAGTCACTGCTGATTTTAGACACAACAGGGGAGGTAAATTGCGTCCTGAGGTTCTCACCAGAGCTAGCCATGGGGCCTGAGCTCCAACCAGTTTGGCCTGGTTCTGCATTCTGCACCCCATACCTGCAGGCCAGCTGTGTAACCCATTAAGGGAAGGCCGCTGCTCAGGAGTTCCCATTCAGGTGCCAGGTGCTCTGCAGGATTCTTGGGGTGCAACATAGCCCAAGCAGGCTAAGCTACAGTCTAAAGGGGAGAGATGTTCGGTAGTCACACATGTAAGGACATACAGGCTGTGGCGAGTGTGGTAATGAAAAGGTGTCCTGAGAGGAGGCCAGTGCTAGGACAGGCTTTCCAGTCAGCCGTCCACTGGTTTACAATCAACAGTGATGCTTGGGTATAACTTCTATACACACCCCTGACAACATAATGTTATCAGAGTTCTTTATCTCTGCCAATCTGATAATGGCAGAGTCGTTGAACTTCCCACCCTTGGTTTTTGGACTGTGATATGGGTCCAGAGCCCTGAGATGCCATTCATAGGCAATGATGGTTTGCTTGCTTTTTTTTTTTTCAAGACAGGGTTTCTCTGTGTAGCTTTGGAGTCTGTCCTGGAACTCACCCTGTAGCCCAGGCTAGCCTCGAAGTCACAGAGATCCGCCCACCTCTGTCTCCCGAGTGCTGGGATTAAAGGCGTGTGCCACCACCGCCCGGCGGTTTGCTCTTTTAGAGTGTTTTTTATGGTGGGGGTACAAATTCTGAATTTTTATGTAGGGGGTAGCCTGGCCACCTTCACCTAAGCCTGTCTCTGCCCATGGTGTTTGAATTTGGCCTGAATTGGGGTTACTTCTCAAGGTCATGAATCAGCAAGATGGTGGGGACTCCTGAAGGGTGAGCTGAACTTTGGTTTCCGTGTAACCAGACACCAATGAGCATAAACTGTGTGAGCCATTAACATGATTCTTGGCAGCTAAAACGTCCAGCCAGTATTTGGTTGCCTTCACACAAAGGTGTCTTCCAAATTCTAACTTTGCCTGGGTCAAGAGTGGCAGAATGTGGCCAGGACCTGAGTATTTAGTTGCTGCTTGAACCTGTCATTTCTCCTCCTAGACATTTCCTGTTGGCAGGCCTGGAGATGAGAAAGGGGTCCCCTGCCAGCTCAGCACATCCTCTCCCGCTGGCCTCCCCAAACTGGTAACAGTTTGACAAGCAGGATGTGCATACAGTCATTCACTCATCTTCAGAGTACACTTGAGCTCCAGTCAGGTGCCAGGCCCCGTGGTGGGGGCTACTAAAGGGGTTGGTGGTCTCCCTGCACACTGGCCCGTCAGTAACCCTAACAAACACAGAGCGGCACAGGGGTTGGAATACAAATTTGTCAGCAGATATCTCTTTAATCTTCCAGTAATCGCTACTCACATCTGAGGTCAGAGACACAGGAAACAAATATAAAGAGATGACGGATAAGACAGTCACAGCCCAGGCTGAGCTGCAATAAACCCACCTGTACCAGTGAATGGATCTGGGGGTGTAGTGTTGATTCCCATTTGAAATGTGGAAAAAAAGTCATGTTTCTCAGCCTTTTGGCTAAGATTAAGTGGAAAAGAAAAAGCTGGGTGTAGTAGCACTCAACCATAAATCCCAGGCAGAAGGATCAAGAGTTCAAGGCCAGCCTGTACTACATGAAACTTTGCCTAAAAAAAAAAAAAAGAAACCTTAAATAAATAATTAAAAGCAATTCAATGTAAAAGGGTAGTGTGGTTGTTCAATCCTGTAATCCCAGCACTTAAGTAAAGAGGGGTCACTGCAAGTTCAAGGCCAGGTGTATAAAGCAAATTCCAGGACAGCCAGGACCACATAACAGGACTCCTAACTCACACAACAAGTGAATAGATAGCTAGGTTGATTGATTGATAGATGATAGAGGGATAGGATAGATAGATTGATAGTGATGGATAGATAGATGATAAATAAATTGAGAGATGATAGATAGATGATTGATAGATTAAAAATAGATAATAGAGGATAGAGAGATAGATAAACAAATAGATGATAGATAGATGATAGATTGACAGACAATAGATGATAAATTGATAGATATATAGATGATGGATAGATGAATGATAGGCTATAGATAGATTAATGATAGTAGGTAGATAACTTATAGGTTATAAAGACATAATATATAAATGATTATAATAGATAGATGATAAATAATAATAGTTTATAAATGAATAATAAGTAAAAATAATAATCAGTGATAGATGATAGATACCTACCTATAGATATATACATATATGCATAGATACTAGGTAGTTAGATACATAAATAGGTAGGTAGACACATAGATAGATGGTAGATAGATAGATAAATGAACACACACATACATATACACATACATACATATACATATACACACATACATATACACATACATACATACATACATACATACATACATACATACACACATAGCTTGTAAAGTACACCAAACACAGAAAGCCTAGATTCTGGGCTGAAGAGACAAATCAGTAGGTAAAGGCACTTGTGTGAACTAGAGGACCTGAGTTTGATCCCCAGAATCAACTTCCAGAAGTCATCCTCTGACCTACACACACACACACACACACACACACACACACACACACTGGCTGTTAGATGAACCTAATTTTCCAAGCCACAAAGCAGCAGCTTTCCTGGGAGAAAACTCTGACACCTCTCACTGTCACTTGAGTATTCATTGACTCAACAGACATTGATTGACCATGTGCCCCATATTGTGCTGGTTACAGGAGGCACAAGATGAAGACACACAGGAGTCTGACCCTCCAGGTCTGACCTGGAATTTGACCTGTTTTCTTATTTATTCCAGGAGCCTTACACTCTGCCCCATGCTCTTTGTTAAAGGACAACTAACTGTCCCACACTGGCCAGGGTCAGAGTGGTCCTGGGAATGGTCAGCAGTCACAGGCATGGCCTTTAAGTAGCTGACTCACTCCAACTCTGGACAACTCCTGTGATTCGCATTACTATTCCAGGCTGGGCTGAAGGGCGGCTTCCTGAAGGAGCCTTGAAACTAGAAAAGGCAGCCTTGAGCAGACTGTCTTTGAGGGGGAGTCCTGGCAGAGGCTGGAAGCTCAGCTCTTTGAATTCTCGTCCGGAGGTAATGTTGGCCAGGAAGTCTATACCTAGCGAGGCTGAGATGCACCTGTGCATAGAGCCAGTCCAGGCTTCTGTCCCAAAGGTGACCACGTGGCCACCACAAGTGTGGAGCACCAGGTTCAAGACCACTTGCTCTAGATTATCTCCTTAACACTACATTTCAGAGATCTCACCACTGACCCCAGAGATCTCCTCACCACTGACCATCAGAGATCTCCTCACCACTGACCCTCAGGGGTCTCCTCACTGCTGATCCTCAGAGATACCCTCACCGCTAACCCTCAGAGATCCCCTCACCGCTGACTCTCAGAGATCCCCTCATCGCTGACCCTCAGAGATCTCACCGCTGACCCTCAGAGATCCCCTCACCACTGACTCTCAGAGATCCCCTCACTGCTGATCCTCAGAGATCTCACCGCTGACTCTCAGAGATCCCCTCACTGCTGATCCTCAGAGATCTCACCGCTGACTCTCAGAGATCCCCTCACCACTGACTCTCAGAGATCCCCTCACTGCTGACTCTCAGAGATCCCCTCACCACTGACTCTCAGAGATCCCCTCACTGCTGATCCTCAGAGATCTCACCGCTGACTCTCAGAGATCCCCTCACCAATGACTCTCAGAGATCCCCTCACTGCTGACTCTCAGAGATCTCACCGCTGACTCTCAGAGATCCCCTCACCAGTTTGGTTCGGTGCCAGAATCACCTTTGTTTCTCATTCTTTGGCTTTGAGACATGAAGGTCCTTGTTAAAATGTAATCAGTCCAAGACAGTGCTGAAAGATCAGCAAGGACATTTCAAAGAACATTTAACAGGCCTAAAGAAGCTTCCACTGGCCAAATGTAGCTACCTCCTAGGACATGTTACATGACATCAGTATGACAGAGTAAATTTGAAAAAGTAATCCACAAGTCTACAGGAACACCAAGAATATCCCCATCCCTCTTGAATTTCACAGGGTCTTACTATGTAGCTCTGATTGGCCTGGGACATGATGTAGCCCAGGATGGCCTGAAATTTCCTCAGTTCCCCAAATTCTGGGATTATAGGCCACTGTGCTAATCTTGAGAAATAGCTTTTTTTGTGTGTACTGGAGTTGGGAGGCATGCAGGAGGTCAAACCTTTCTATCTTGTTTGAGAAAAGTCTTTCTTGAGAAATGGCTTTTGTTATTATTATTTTTAGCAGAATAATACCATCCAATAAATTTAGAAGAATGATAGAATTAAAAAATTAAATTAAAATTTAAAAAAAATCACCAGGGGTGGTGGTGCACACTTTTAATCCCAGTGCTTGGGAGGCAGATCTCTGAGTTGAGGCCAGCCTGGTCTACAAATTGAGTTCCCGGACAGCCAGGCTGTTACACAGAGAAACCCTGTCTCAAAAGAAAAAAAATCATGGGTTTATGGCTGTAACCATCTATGAAACAGCCAACAGAGGTGAGGCACATCTGCAGACGTCCAAACCTCCAAATGCACCAGTGTTGCCTAACAAGGTGGTCATGTGATCTTTAGAGAAAAGGAGTGACGTGCCAATCACAACCCAGGTGATCTAACCAACTTACCCACCCACCCACACACACACACACACACACACACCCGCCGTAGAACAAACTTCTGGTATTTGTTTTCTGGACTGATGCTGCATGAAAACCTCACTTTTACGGTGCTTTTATCTTGTTTCCAAACATGTAGAGTAAGATGTTTTAAAACGTCATCATGAAAGTCTCACACCATCTCTAAGGTGTAGAAACCTTGGAGGATTAAACAGGACTAACATGGCATGAAGACCAAACGCAGGGATCGGATTCAGTGTAAGAACTCAACGGGTCATTCTGTGAACAGTGAAGGAAGTCTGAAGATACGCTGTACATTAGCAAACAGTGTCACTCACAGGGCTGGAAAGACGGCTGAGTGGGTAGAGGTGCTTGTCACCGACACCGACAATCTGTTCATCCTCGGGACCCACGTGGTGGAAGGGAGAGATCTGACTCCCATACGTTGTCCTCTGACCTCCATACATGGCACACATTGCACATACTCGCACAGCCACACCCATAAATAAATCAACACGTACTAAGAAAATGGTGCTATTCCAAAGCTAAATCTCAGGGGTGGATGATGGTGTGCATATGTCTGAGACCAACTGCTCTGAGGTCTCAGGCTGTCTGTAACTTACTTCCTTATGGTTCAGTCCCCAAAGCTGCCCTGCTCTTCAGATGCCAATCAAAAGCCCCAGGGTGGGGCTGTAGAGATGGTGCATTTGCTAAGAGCACTTGCTGCTTTTGCAGAGGACAGGGGTTCAGTCGTCAGCAAGCGCATAGCAGCTCACATCTGTAACTCCAGTTCCAAGGGATCTGACATCCTTTTGTGGCCTCTGTAGGGAGCAGACATGTATGTGGTGGTGCATATACACATATGCAGGCAATGTATACACACAAAAGAAAGATTTTAAAAAGATTTAAAAAAAACTCTGATTTTAAAAAGTCCCAGGTTGTCTCCATGCTTTCAACTGTCTGGCCACATGTCACGAGTTACCATGCCCCACTCTTTGCACTCAACTAATAATAACAGCTCATAAAACATGTAGAAATACCGTTCTTACATTTACTCATTCATGAGGATGCTACACACGCTGCAGATGGACACTAGAGGAAGACTCAGGAGAAGGGGTGTGGGAGGGAGGACTTCTCTGGCACCTGTGTGTGGGAGGCACCTGTCACATCTGTCCCCTCCACTGCCAGCCGCTGGTTTTCTAGTTGAGCCTAGATGTAAATGTTTGAGCTTCGAAGTCAGCTGCCCACATGTGGCTTTTTACCGTTTCTGGGTGAGCTTCCCTGCGGGCATCTGTGTGTTTGACTCTCCAGAACTCTCAGAGCACTGTCCTTCAGGGTTTTCCATGTGTTGACTGTGTGCAGACCACTGGAAGAACAGCCCCCTTCCCCTCCCTGGAGGCTGGGAGAGGGACTTAAAGTTCCAACATTCCAATCACTCCTTGTCTTTCCTGGTGACCAGTCCAATCCAAAACTATCTAGGGGTCGCCAGCCAGCAGTCATGCTGTGTCCAGGGTTTTAGGAAAGCAGTGACAGGAAGTGGAGACAAATCAAATATTTATTCCTTGTTGTATCATAATTAGAGGGAGAAAGTAAATGCACTCCTGTTTCTTGGCAGAATCACTCTAGAAGGTCATTATTTTTAGATTTTTACTGAATGTATTTATTTTGTGTGGAAAAGGTACGCACACATGCTCACACATTCTGGGAGGACTGTGTGGAGCTCAACTTGAAGGAGTCAGTTTTTTCCCACCATGTGAGTCTCAGGGACTGAACTCAGGTCATCAGGCTTGGTGACAAGTTCCTTAACCCACTGAGCCATCTCAATGGCTCTACTACCCATATTTTAGCATGAAATCCATTGCATTGTTTAGTTACCCAGCCAGGCCTTCGGAAATAGGTGCAAGAAGGATACTGTTATCAACGCCACGGAACAATAGGAAGGGCCTGGAAACATTACATGTGGGGTTACTTACAGCCAACAGCAGGGATCCAGGGCACCAGAGGATGAGAAAGCTAACCAGGACATAAGGTGGAAACTAAGTGTCTTAGCTGGGGTTTCTATTGCTGTGATAAAACCACCACAGCCATAAGCAACCCAGGGAGGAAAGGGTGCATTTCACCTACACTTCCACATCACAGTCCACCTTTGAAGGAACTCAGGGCAGGAACTAGGGCAGGAACCTGGAGGCAGGAACTGAAGCAGAGGCCATGGAGGAGCACTGCTTTCCAGCTTCCTTGCTCATGGCTGGCTCAGCCTGTTTTCTTCTACACTCCAGAACCACCATTCCAGAAGTGACACCACCCACATCGATCACCAATAAGAAAATGCACTACTGGCTTGCTCCACAGCCCAGTCTGGTGCGGGAATTTTTTTCAGTTGAAGTTCACTCTTCCCAAATGACTCTAGCTATGTCAAGTTGACCTAAAACTAGGCAGCACACCACTCTCCCATCTTTAGATTTCCTGTGTGTGGGAGGCACCTGTCACATCTGTCCCCTCCACTGCCAGTCACGGGCCTTCTAGTTGAATCTAGATGTAAATGCTTGAGCTTTGAAGTCAGCTGCCCATGTGTAAACCTCAGCCCTGCAGACTGACCCTGGACAGGCTTTCTAATCATGATGAGCCTGAGGCTTAACCACTGATTAACTGGCAATGAATTATGGGAGGCTTCAATAGCATGGGCCTGGTGTCTGGTGTGCATTGGTCAACATAGTACCTATTTAGTACTTGTGAAACACATCTGTACTCAACGTAGCACTGCTGTTCCCTTACACTCTGCAGAAATCCCTGCTTGGTGCCTCTGCCTTATCCAACCCCACACCCACATCCAGCTGATCATGCTCCAGTCCCAAGTACTTCCGAGTGCATGTCTTAAATCACACTGTCCTTTATTTTTGTTAATTTATTTACTTTTATTTTATGTGCATTGGTATTTTGCCTACAGGAAGTCTGTGAGAATGTCAGATCTTAGAGCTACAGACAGTTGTTAGCTGCCATGTGCCATGTGCATGTGGGTGCTGGGATTTGAACCCAGGTTCTTTGGGAGAGCAGTCAGTGCCCTTAACCACTGAGCCATCTTTCCAGCCCCACCCCATCCTTTCTAATTTCAGGTCTCTCTCTTGCAATAACCACCTGGTGGCCTCTCTTGTTCCCACTCTTACCCCCCCCCCCCCAGACCCCAGGCTGGTCTCCATGGCAGATGTTAGCATCATCGTTGGGCCTAAGGCACCCTGTCGTTCCCATGACCTCTGAGCATGGTCTAGACTCCTGTCCAGTTCTCCAGCTTTGCATCCTAAGCTCTGCCTAGTGCTTCTTGCCTTCCGATGATCTGGCCACCCTCAAACACACCCTGCTCACCCTCAGGACACAGGCATCAGACCTCTCTTCACTTCTGCCAAAGACGTCTGCCCCATGTCTCCCTCACAGGGGCTTCCTCCTCTTGCTTGTCCACTGAGTCTGAGCTCAAATGCCCTTCTCTCAGGGAGGTCTTCCCAAGCTGTTGTGTATCTCTGTCTACTGCTCACTGTTAGCCTGGCTTACTGTCTTCAGCACACTGGCCATTATCTCACAGCAGGTTGCTCTGTTTATGGGGTCCCCAGTATTCCACCCCTTGCTGAACATAGAGCAGAGCTGGAGGGGCCTCTGTCTTCTCAGCTGGCATGCAGTAGGTGCTCAGTAAATGTTCATCAAGAAGCTGATCCGTTGATTGAGTATGGGTTCGTATGTGTACCCTACAGGTCAGGGTGTGTCGCTGCACATCCCACGGTCAGCCATCAATGCCACCGTCCAAGAAGACATCCTACTGTCCGTGGATTACTCCTGCCACGGGGTGCCCACTATTGAGTGGAAGTACACCTCAACCTGGGGTGTGCAGAAGATTGTGGAGTGGAAACCAGGGACCCCCACCAATGTCTCCCAAAGCCACAGAGACAGAGTCTGC
This sequence comes from Peromyscus eremicus, assembly GCF_949786415.1. Lineage (NCBI taxonomy): Eukaryota > Metazoa > Chordata > Mammalia > Rodentia > Cricetidae > Peromyscus > Peromyscus eremicus. The sequence continues at coordinate 11,626,701 of NC_081422.1, forward strand.
ACCTTCGACAATGGCTCCATCCAGCTTTTCAGTGTGGGCGTGAGGGATTCTGGCTACTACGTCATCACTGTCACAGAGCACCTGGGGAGCAGGCAGTTTGGCACAATCGTACTGCATGTGTCTGGTAAGAGCCCCAGGACTCCCTGAGCTGCAGGCACAGGCAGGCGACTTTGTAGTACTGAGAGACTTTGCCTTCCCCCTGTCGCTCCGCAGAGATCCGCTATGAAGACCTCCACTTTGTCGCCGTCTTCTTCGCTCTGCTCGCCGCTGTGGCTGCAGTGCTCATCAGCCTCATGTGGGTCTGCAATCGGTGTGCCTACAAATTCCAAAGGAAGAGGAGACACAAGCTCCAAGGTAATGCGCTGGGCCTTGTGATAATCCCTTCATGCTTCTGAAGCCACAGGTGGTACTTCATTCACTGTAAGAAACCACTGCTGTGTGGTAGGTTTTCAACCTCTTGACTCTGTGTGTGTGTGTTTGTGTCATAGGTCAATATAGTCTCTTCCTCATGCACACTCCATCCCTTATTTTTGAGGCAGTTTTTCTCTGACCTGGAGATCACCGATTGGCTAGACTGGCTAGCCAATAAACCCGGGAATCTGCTGTCTCCACCCATGCCCCCAACACTGGGGTTCCAGATGTGTGCCCAGGCTTTGTACCTGGGTTCTGGGGCTCTGGATTCAGGTCCTTATGTTTGTGCATTTTACCATCTGAGCCATCTCCCCAACCCTTTGACTTGTCTTTTGCTTGTAGAAAGCACCACTGAGGAGCTTGAAATGAAAGACATTGAGTGTTAGCCAAGACTGTGCCCAATTACACTGCTACCTCAAGAAAAACAGTGTTTTCCAGTCGAAGAACAAAGCGAGCCGATCCTTGCTGCAGCCTCTCGCCATCCTGGCCTGCGCCCCTTTCCTGACGGAACAGCTGAGGTGGCAGTTCACTATAGACAGCCAGCTCTAGGACTTGTGTGTAGTTCAAGGAACAGTTCAACTGAGGCTTTCAGCCAGGAGTTTTCCTTGGTTGCAGCTTCAGGGCCATGCTGATCCTTAACCGATGACACAGACAGGCATCAGTAGCTGCTCACAGCACCGGCTATGATCCCACGCTGGCCTGATGGAGGAGTCCCTGTCTCCAGGGCCAGTGTCTACAGAGGGGCTGACGTGCGGCCAGCATTAGGACATGCTCTCTGTGCCTTTGTGCTCCTGTCTGGTCCGCAAACTGCTGCACCCTCCATCTCCCTGTCTTCTGTCCCATAAACACTGCTGTGGAGACCATGTGAGCAAGCCTGAGGCCCTGAGACAGTCCGATGAGGTGGAGTGAGCTGCACCTCAGGGAGCGAAGCTGAGCGCGCTGAGGAAACAGAAGGTAGTGTTCTCATCCTCCCTCATACAAAATTAATCAGGTGGTCTAAACTTGGGTTTAGTGTGAGGAAAACATGGCTTATGTTGGATGGGTGGTACAACAGGAAAAATCCATAATGTCAGGCTTCATTCAGCTACATCCTATTCGTCACCAACTCTCGTCTCGAGTCAGTTCCAGGACTGAAGACTGTGTGGCCTTCACCTACCTCACAGGGCATGAGGGGAAGCCAGCATTAGCCTAGATCTCTTGGAATCATGGAGAAAAGCATGAGAATCATTGAAGGATCTGGAAAGCTATATGGAAAGTGCTGTATTGAGTAGCAAAGGTTAAAATGTCCTGGGATGGAGCTAGAGAGAAGGTTCAGCAGCTAAGAGCACTGGCTGTTCTTGCAGAGGGCCCAGATTCAGTTCTGAGCACCCACATGGTAGCTCATAACCTTCTGTAACTCCAGTTCCAGGGGATCTGATGCCCTCATCTGGTCTCCATGGGCACTGCATGCACATGGTGTACATACACAGACACACACACACACACATGAAATAAAATTTAAAAAATAATCTAAAATTTTTTTTCAATGACCTGGGTTATCAGGGCTCCAGCTGAGCTTGGGGGTTGGGTCTGAGCTGGCCTTGGCTTTCACATTCTCAGGTTGCTGTCACAATATTTACTTGAAAGGGCTTCCTTCCCAGCTTCCATTTGCCAAGCTCTAGCAGCAGGCATCACGCCCTTCTTGCTTCAGTATCCACAGCTGCAGATCAAAGCTACCACTCCAACTATGATGGAAGCTGAGGTCAATAATTATGTGCAGGCACTTGGCTGCAGATTCATGCATACAAAGATAAGCGTGCTAGAACATTCCTTTTATTCTCCTTCCTTTCAGGTCCCCAATGCCTGTCTGTATCTTTTCTACTTCCCATATGGCAGCTAAAGGGTTGTTGCTAAAATCCCTTTCCTTGGGGAGACATAAACATCGGCTGCCTCTCCTCTTCACGTCCCAACAACCAAGGTGCAGTGCCACCAAAGTTCACCCAGGAACCAATGAATGTAGTAGGTTTCTTACAGAGCACTGGATGAGGGGATTGGGCAGAGGTGACATTAAAATAATAGAAGGTCTGCACCCAGAGGCAATGATGACTTCCTCATGACTGCTTCAATGAAGACCTTTTCTTTCCTACCTATATGCTCTAGGCTTTCCCCCACAAGACCACACGCAATAGGCCAGAGCTGCATACAAGTAGTTGGGAGGGGTGGTTGGATATGCAGGTGAGGGTTCCAGGATCCTTTCTGCCCCCTCCTTCTATGAGGAAAAGTAGGCAGTCAACAGGCCCGGCAGAATCCCTGAAGATGGAGGATAGTCCCGGACAATGGGAGTTACCTGGGAAGCCATTTAGAAGCCTTTCCTTAAAGACCAAATCCGGAGCTAGAGGAAGAGGACTGGGGAGGGTTCAGATGGGACCCTGTGGCAGGCTAGAGGGAGCTCAGACAGCAGCAAAGGGAGCAGTTGGTGTGCCCCTGACTCAGCGGAAGCACTCACCCTTGCCACTTCCTGTGTCCGGGCTCCCACACCCGTGCTCCCTTTCCCAGCAGCGGGCTGAGGAAGAAGGTACTGGGCCAGGGCAGTTTCCACGCGTTCCACTGGGGCAAGGACTCAAGGACACATGCCTCTCAAACCCAGCGAGCTCTCCGCTCGCTGCTCTGCATCCCGGCTGGGAGTCAGGGGGCTAAGCCTCATGAACAGAGAGAAATGGAGTGGATCCCAGGGAGGCTTCCATGGACAAACCCTCTGCAGCTCACACTGTCCTGGGAGAATCTTCGTGGAGTCATTTTCTCCACTGCCCTATTTGGAAAGGGGCTTTCCTGGGCACCTCTGAAGCCACTCCGTTTTTAAATTCTAGGGTCCGAAGTTTTGTCTTTTTTTTTAAGAAAATAATAAATTATAGAGAATGACCAATGTAATGTTAAATAATAAGTTGTTTCAGAGACTGTGAAAAATTGTTTAAAAAAAATGAATGAAAATAAATAGTCCTGAAATTAAGGTCCTAGTTTTTTGTGTGAGCACACTCCTGTCAAGAAGACAAACGCTGGGGCCAGAGAGATGGCTCAGAGGTTAAGAGCACTGGCTGTTCTTCCTGAAGACCCAGGTTTGCGTCCCAGCTCACAACTGTCTGTAACTCCAGTTCCAGGGGATCTGATGCCTTTGTCTGGCTCCGTGTGCACCAGGCATGCATGTGGTACAGCCAACACACCGATGCACATAAAATAATAATTTAAAAATTAAAAAAAGTCAAAGGCTCTGGACGAAGTTTCCAGTTAGCATTGAACACATACAGACAGACCTGTCAAACATTGCCTGGAGTCAGATGCATGTTTTATTTTATTTTTTTCTAAATAAGTTTTGTTTTTATTAAGAGATTTTCTATTCATTTTACATACCAACCACAGATTCCCCTGTCCTCCCTCCTCCTGTCTTTCCCCCCAACACACCCCCCATTCTCACCTCCTCCAAGGCAAGGTCTCCCATGGGGAGTCAGCAGAGCCTGGTATATTCAGGTGAGGCAGGTCCAAGTCCCTCCTTCCTGCACCAAGGCTGTGTAAAGTGTCCCACAATAGGTATTGGTTCCAAAAAGCCGGCTCATGCACTAGGGACCGGTCCCCATCCCACTGTCTTGCTTATCTAGAGGTCCCAGTCCAGTACCATGGAGTCTCCTCAACTATTGGTCCACAGTTCACATGTTTCCACTAGTTTGGCTAATTGTCTCTGTACTTTTTCCAGTCATGGTCTCAATATCCCTTGCTCACAGAGTCCCTCCTCTCCCCCATCGACTGGACCTCCTGGAGCTCGGCCTGGCACCTGGCCATGGATCTCTGCATCTGTCTCCATCAGTCACTGGATGAGGGCTCCATGATGACAGTCAGGGTAATCAGCCATCTGATCACCAGAGTATACCAGCTCAGGTACCCTCTTGACCATTGCCAGTAGTCTATGGTGGAGTCATTCCTGTGGATTCCTGGGAACCCACCCACCCCACCCCCACCCCCGCGCCCCAGCACTCTGTTTCTCCCATGGTGTCTTCATTTATCATGGTATCTCTTTCCTTGTTCTCCCACTCTGTTCCCATTCCAGCTCAAACCTCCCGCTGCCCTAAGCTCTCATCCCCTGTCCCTTGCCCTCCATCACCCTCCCCTCACCCCCACGCTCATGTAGATCTCACCCATTTCTCCATCACTGGGCAATCCATGCGTCCTTCCTAGGGTCCTCTTTACTAGCTAGCCTCCCTGGAGCTGTGGGTTGTAGTTTGGTTATCCTTTGCTGTATATTTAGTATCCACTTATGAGTGAGTACATACCATGCTAAGACAGATGCATATTTTAAATGACAAGAGAACTTACATTGGTCCTGTCAACATATTTCCCATCTTAGAAAAACAAAACTGTTGTGTTGTAACCAGCAGACCATTTTGAAATGTGCACTTCCAAAATTCTAACTGTAACTCTCGAGTCCTTGCTCCTTCTGGAAAGAGAAGACCAGGAGACTGCCACGCCCCTACTTTAACGGTGCAGTCCTTGCCGTGTACAACACCCTGTGGGCATCTGTGTCTTCTCAGAGTATGAACTGAGAACCAAGGAGGTGTGTGCTGTGCTCATGTGGCAGCTTCCTGGTATTAAAGAGTTGACATAGAACCCCAGGCCCTTGAGGCCCACAGTGATGGTGACTGCCTGAGACCATCTCGGGCATAAGTGGGAGCAACACCACAGTGAGGAACAGATACAGTGAGGTAAGGTTGCTAGGACATCATTCAGAAAGGCAGGAGAAATGTAACCATGGGCAGAGGAGGTGGCAGCTAGGGTGCCACGGAGTGAGCAGGGAACCAAATGTGATGGGATAGCCTCCAGAACTGTGTCTCAGATGCAGTTGCCTTGAGAACCTAGTGGGTACCAGCACAGTGGAGACTCCTCCAGAGGTCGCCAGCTTTCACGTATCAGAACTGGCTTCTTGTGCTGTTTCCAGACACCAGACACCAGACACCTTTAGTTGATTGAGAAGTTACTGCTAGCACAGCTACACATCAATTTCCACTCACAGAGGGGTGGGTTGCCCGTGTGTGTGTGTGTGTGTGTGTGTGTGTGTGTGTGTGTGTGTGCGCGCGCGCGCGCACGCGCGCGCACTTCTGCATGTGACCACCATCTCAGCTGCCAATCAAACCTTCATGAGAGCATAGTTGCTGGAGTCATGATTTCTCCTGCCTCTCAAAAATCTTTAATTGAAAAATAATAAATGCTTTTTGAAGTCAAGAGGTTTACAAGTCCCTAATACAGTGACAGTTCTTCCTCTTCAACTTCACTTCCCAGAGGGAACAGTATCTTCTACACACACCTATACATAATCATGTCTATTCATTACAGTACACATTTCAACAGTCACACACACCCACTTCTCTGCAGTTCTGGAGATCGAGCCTAGGCCCTCCCGGATGCTAGGCAAGCACTCTCCCATCCAGCTACATCCCAGCCCCTAACCTGTTTAGTCAGTACACATCACCTACAGCTCTTTCTGATGAGTCTTGGCATTACTTCATGTCTCTTTACTAAAATCCTTTTAATTCCATGACATATTTTTTTTTTTAATTTTTTAAATTTTGAGACAGGGTTCTCCCGATGCAGCCCCAGATGGCCTGGAACTCCGTATGCCTCTGCCTCCCCCTGAGATTAAAGGTTTAGAGCACACTACGCAAAAGTGAAAATCTTAGGCCAACTTTCTATTATTACCTCAGATTACAGGCACATGGTTTCCACTCACATTTTTTCATGTGTGGTATGTGTGCATGTACTGTGCACATGGAGACATGAGGTTGATGTCCATGATCTTCCTCGATGGCTAATTTATAGGCTGAGACAGAGCTGGCTCTGGGGACCCCGGCTCTGCCACAGGAAACTAGGATGAGAGGCGGATTGTTACAATCATCTAACATTTATGTAGATGCTGGGACCCAAGCCCGTCCTCACACTCACTGCAAGTGCTTCCCCGAGGCCATCTCCTCAGCCTGGCTCCCCACTGGTGATGCCTTTGTCTATCTGGGAATTCTGTGTTTTATGAAGTGGAGGGGTTCCAGGGGAAGCTTGTCAGAGTACTGGGGTGAGAGGACACTGCCAATGTAGGATGAGTCAAAATGTCTACCTTGGACTTGGTTTACAGTGTACATATGGGAAGGCTAAATTCCATTGGTCTAACAGCCCCAGCTATGCCCGCAAATGTTTTTCTTCAGGAACCTCATCCTTTGCCTGCTTTAGGACTTTTCCCTGACTAAACAAAGTAGACTTATTAAGTAATTCAGTTTTCTATTTTATTCCTCAGTAGTTTAAGCCAATCAGAATTTCCAACAAGGGACTCCAATTGGGCACTCCTGCAAGGTTGAGAGGAGAGGGAAAACGGGGATCTATGTTCTGCTTCTTCCTGGCGTACTCACTTCATTAGTTATTACCAGGTTTCTCAGTTTGTATGTCACATTTATTTTATTTATTTTTAAAACAGAATCTCAGCTGGGCAGTGGTGGTACACGCCTTTAATCCCAGCACTTGGGAGACAGAGACAAGCAGATCTCTGTGAGTTCGAGGCCAGCCTGGTCTACAGAGTGAGTTCCAGGATAGCTAAGACTACGCAGAGAAACCGTCTCGAAAAATCAAATGGAATCTCATGCAGATCAGCTTGACTTTGAACTCCTGATCATCCTGTCTCCAACTCTCTAGTCCTGGGATTATAGACATGTGCCACCACACTTGGCATCTCTCCTTTATATCTTAGACTTAACTTGTCAAATCTCAAGTCAAGTGCACTCAGCTCTATGGAAGGTTTTATACAAAGACTCAGTCACCACTAACAGGGAAAACAGGGCTGTATCGTGGTAGGTTTTCTTGGTTTCTGCATAAAGTGAGGCAGGACACCAAGTCCAAACACCTTTAAGGTGAAAAACACCCGAACTTAGCAACTCTCTAGAATCATACTTCAGAGGCTGAAGCAGAATTGTCACAAATTCAAGGCCAACCTTCGATACAGAGTAAGATTGTGTCTCAAAACACAGAGCAAAAACTCACACCAAAAAGCAAAATCTGATGACCTCTTTCTGCTGAGAAAGTCAAAGACTCCTAGGAACTAGGAAGCATCGAGAGCAGGGTGGGCATGTCTGGAGTGGATAAGCCACGTAAGTGGGAAAACAGACTACTCAGAAACAAGTCCTAGACTGCACCCGTCTCCTTCTGCGCTCCCTGCTGAGGAACTTCTTAACCTGCTCTTGTTGACCCAGGTGAGTGAGATGGGCGTCACTTCCCAGACACCCCAAGAACCCCAGTGCTGGGGAGGACTGCTTGCTATGGGTAATCTTGGTGAACTTCAGGGAAAGGGCCTGCTGTGCTCAGTGACTCTGTGTCAAAGATGTGCTTCTTAGATGGTTTTTAAAGAGACAGCAGGAGTGGCTGATTTGATACAGCTTACATTCACAAAGCACTTGGAGATTTTAAACAAAGTTAACATCAAAGATAGGATTTTTATTTTAAAAAGCAAATTCAAGCCCTTAAGTTAGTAATGTTTTCAGGTTAGCCGTATAAAAAATGTATTATTTTACATCTCCCCATACTGTATACTACAACTGTACATAAACTTTCCCCTTCCAAAGCACTCGTCACTTATAAAGTGAGGGTGCCAGCTGCTAACTTTTACACAGTGCTCCTGTGAAGGACTGGCGTGCCAGTACTTATATGGAAGACATCTCTCCCTTGTGCTTGTAACTGATCTGCAGACATCCAAGTCCATGTTTCTGGAACTTGTTCTGGAGAAAATCACAACAGACAGGGGCTCAGTGCAGACATGAGCAGCTCCATTTTATAAACGAAATTACGGCCCTCCATCTTGTTCCACTGAACCTCCTTGAACGGTCCACGGAGATGACTCCACTTGCTGTCCTGTAAAACATCACTTTTCGGAAGGTCTTTGCACTGGTTCCGGGGAAACTGGACCATAATCTTGCTGCCGCTCTCAGGTCCGTTACGAACTATTGAGGAAACCAAACATTAGTACACATACTGCAACTCAGGAAGTGATGGAAAACCCGAACTTCGTTCTGTGAGCACAGAAACCTACCCAATCTCCTTAACAAGTGTTTCAGGAGCTGGCCACGGCGATGCACACCCCTAACCCCGGCACCTGGCGGTGCACACCCCTAACCCCGGCACCTGGCGGTGCACACCCCTAACCCCGGCACCTGGCGGTGCACACCCCTAACCCCGGCACCTGGTGGTGCACATCCCTAACCCTGGCACCTGATGGTGCATACTCTGAGCCCTGGCACCTGGTGGTGCACACCTCTAACCCTGGCACCTGGTGGTGCATACCCTGAGTCCTGGCATCTGGTGGTTCACACCTCTAACCCTGGCACCTGGTGGTGCATATTCTAAGCCCCGGCACCTGGTTTGGCACACCCTGAGGCCTGGCACCTAGTGGTGCAGTCTGCAGGATCAGGAGTTCAAGGCTAGTTTTGGCTACATAGTAAGTTCAAGGGCAGTGTGTCTCAGTTCCAAAATACTGTATTTATTAATAATTTATGCATGTGTATGTATGAATGCATGTGTGTATGTACATGTGAAAGTCAGAACACAGCTTTTGTTTGTTTGTTTGTTTTTTTCGAGACAGGGTTTCTCTGTGTAGTTCTGGATGTCGCTCTGTAGACCCAGAAGACAACTTTCAATTGTTATCTCTGACCACCATGTGGTTCTTGGGATCAAAGAAGTCATCAAAAGCACATCATGGCAAGTGCCTTTACTTGCTACACCATCTTGTCAGGCATCCAATGCCAAATTTTTGCTCACACTCTAAGATGATTTAAATATCTTTGAATTATTTGTTCTATAAAAATTAGACAAGATGTGTCAGGTGTGGTGACCTGTAATCCAAGCCCTCAAAGGCTGAGACAGGAGGACCAAGGCTGGCCTGGGCTACAATGCCAGCCTGAGCTACACAGAGTTTGAAGCCAGCCCAAACTACGCACAAGACCTGGTCTCCCAGAAAAAGAAAAAAGTAAATAAAGGGAGAATGCTTGGTTTTAATGAAGTTTTAACTGACACAGGTAAGAATTAAAAAATGGCCCCTTGAACTTCCCAATATTCTTAGTTATAAAAACAGAAGGCTTGCTTAGTAAGTTCTCACACACATTCTTTCCTCCCTCTGTCCCTCCCCCTACACACACACACACACACACACACACACACACACACACACACACACACTCACTCTCCTGTCTAGAGTAACAAATAACATCAGATAACAGCAGTGTAAACACGTCAGCTCATCCCAGAGATAAATGTGGGAGCAGTGGGAAGTACCTGAAATAGCATAGTCACCACTCGGGGAGGCCACTGTGATGGCAGAGGCATTGCCAATGCTCTCTATTGGTCCGAGTCCCACATGATTGCTGAAGCTGAGGACCTGCCAGCCCATAACCTTGGCAAGCTGCTGAACTGCGTGCACCTGGTGCTGTGACATCTGTGAATGAGAAGATGTGACTGAGTCACAGGCCCACTTTGGTGATCTGATGTAATTCTAAGTGTGTTGGGGTTCTCAACCTCTGGCCCAAAGTTGAGGACTTCTGTGACTACTAGAGGAGGGCAGATTCCCACCTTCCCTGCAGAAACTGCAGCTGCCTGGTACTGTCTCTCTGTGTCCACTGGCAGCTGGAGTGCAGACACCATTAGCTTACTATGTTCTCTGGCTTTAGGTAACGGCAGCCATCTAAGTGGGTGCACCTAATGCGGCCGGTAATGCAGAATGGTAAGGAACAGAGTGGGTCAGGTCTTGTCCTCCTGCCACTGTCCCTGTGAGGCTGGCTAGGTCAGTTGGACATCATGACAAAAAGCTGCTCATCTGCTCATCAAGTGGCTTGTTCTACATGACAGCCCTCAAGGCCAGAAGACTACTGACCTCAGGCTCACATGATCAGCTGACCCTTAGTAAAGAGCATCCTCCCTGTTCTTCATTCTCACCCTGGTAGAATGCACTCTACCGCCAACAGTGAAGGCAGCGGCACCAGGGCAGCGGCAGCACCACTACCTGCTTTCCCTGGTCCCTGTCCACTTGCAGACCTTGGTCTCTAGACATGCCATTCTCTGAGATACTCCAACACATCTGTGTGCACTCCAGTTAGCCAAACCCACTTAGGCTGTAGCCAGCTAGGGCTAAGTTAGCCATGGCCCTCACAGATACACCTGATGGGCATCAGAGAGATAAATCCTCTATGAGAGTACTGCACCTGGAGGAAACTTTAACGTATTTTTTCTTACTTTGTGTGAATAATCATTATTTTACGTTAGCATTAAAAAAAAAGAAAGAAAAAACCCTACCTTTTCTGCCACTGTTCATCACTGCACTAGGTAATCCCAAGCAAGAAGGCAAAGCAAAGCTCTTCTTGCACTCCAGTGTCACAGAACAAGTCTGTACTTCCTGTACTGCCTTTCACAGGAGCAGCCCTCCCCAGGGCCAAAGACTCCGTCACTGCACTTGTTACTACGGATAACGGCTGCTGTAGTTGGCATCTGTCTTGCTCTCTCTGCTTTCCTTGGGCTAACCCTTCCCCACCCCAGAGAGGTCCTACTCCCCGACAATCGTGAAAGACAGAAACCCTGCTGGCTGCAGAACTGCACATCCTTCACTGCACCACAAACGAGTGCAAATAAAACCAGGATAGAAGACGAACCAGGAGTGTGCACTGGAAATGAGTGACGGGTGGAAACAATGGCTTCTCCTTCTGTAACCACGGCAGTACTGCTTGTTCAATGTGTTCGGTAAGCAGTTAAACAAGGGACTTGAGGCTTCTTGAAGTGTGGCTGGGCATGTGCTGCACACTAGCAATTCCAGCAACCAGCAGGCAGAGGCTGGGGACCACTGGGCTGCACAACTCATTTCAGGTTGGCTGAGCCACAGTTCAGGTTGGCTGAGCCACAGTGAGACCTTATCTCAAAGAAATAAAACAACAAAAACTCCAATCAAAACATACCTGAGACAGAAGGAAATCCTGCAGCTCCTGCTCCTGATGAGACAACGTGATCACCCGTCCGTCTCTGTGCACAACTCGTACCTGCTCAACACCAATGTTCAACTGCAGCTGGATGGACCTGCAGATACACACTCTAGTCTGTACAATCGCAAGGACCTTTACATCATGTTGACAGCATGGACAAAGATGGCAGCAGTTCTGACAACCTAAACTAACTTTTATGTTACGGAGAGGAGGGGGTTTCATAGCCTCCACCGAATGAGATCCAAGGCAACTTCCTAGAAGTCTGCACCCAGCACTAGCTCCACAGCAGGCTAGTTGGAGTTATCATAGGACATGCGCACAGCAGCACACTTCATCCCCCAAATGGCAGGATATGTGGGACTGGCCCTGACTTAAGAAGTGGATAAGGCCAGGCGGTGGTGGTGCACACCTTTAATCCCAGCACTCAGGAGGCAGAGCTAGGCAGATCTCTATGAGTTCGAGGCCAGCCTGGTCTCCAAAGCAAGTTCCAGGAAAGGCACAAAGCTACACAGAGAAACCCTGTCTCAAAACAAAACAAAACAAAACAAAAAACAAATAACAAAACAAAAAAGTGGATAAGAGTTCTTGCAGCCAAGCCTGAGGACCTGAGTTCAATCCCAGGTATCCCACATGGTGGAAGGAGAGAACCAACTTCCACAGATTGTCCTTTACCTCTAGGCATGTACCATGGCATGCATACACAACAGTACCCAAATAAGGAAATAAATGGAAAACACATTCCCCTCAGTTCCTTCACATCACATACTTTTACTTTCTGTACTTCATCTCATGTTTGTTTATTGTTATTGAAAGTTAGTACTGCATGCAGACCTTCTGCTCCTCCCTCACAGGGGAGTGCTTTGTTCACAGTGGCCAGCTAGCTGTCTTAAGTTAGCATCTAAGCACGTGCAGAGCCTGGAGAGGCAGGATCAGGTCTCTCAGACCAACACAGGGGGTTGCAACTGCACCTTTTTATTGCAGTTTTTAAAGACATGATCTTGTTTGTAAAGCCCAGGCTGGCCTTGACCTCACTGCAATCTTTCTGCCTCCACCTCCCAAGCTCTGGGATTACAGGTGTATACCACCACACCCAGTTTATGATAAGGTGTTGGGGATCAAACCGAAAACACACTTCTTTTTGTTGCAATGTTGGGAATAGAACCCAGGGCCTTGAACGCACCAAACAAGCATTCTGAGCCGTACACCTTATCAAGCAACTGCCTAAGAATGCCAGGACAAGGACTGTGCTGCTTTCACAGACACACAATGGTCAACCCGGTTGAGAGACACAATTATCAACTCATGCATCAGAACCAAGGGCAACGCCAAGTCAGGAGAGAACTACAAACTCAGATTGCCCTGAGCAGACAATGCTGAGTGCAGACATGGATGGCCAAACTCACGCCTGACACACTAGACGTGTACAGCCTCTAGACAAGACCTGACACAGGCTTGTCTCAGCAAGTGAGGTAGCTTTCTGCTCAATGCTGGGGCTCATTTTCCACTTTAAAACCTAGGCATGTTTGACTGGGAGCCCACAGGTTGCATGTGGCTAAGGACAGCTATGAATATGGCCCACCACAAAGCTGTACACATGAGAGTTTAAGTGTTTTTAAAAAAGATTTGTATGTGTATGTAACATATGTGCAGGCACCCCTGGAGGTCAGAAGAGAATCTAAGATTCCCTGGAGCTAGAGTTACAGGCACTTGTGAGTCACCTGATGTGGGTACTAGGGACGGAACTCAGGTCCCCTGGGAGAGCACTGAGCCATCTCTCCAGCCTCTTACCACTTGTTTTTGCAAATACTTTACAGGTGATATAATTTATGGGAACTCCCTGACAACTAGCAAATAACTTGAGGCTTTACAGAGTCCCTTGAAGAGAGAGGCAGCCAGCACCTCAGCAGCTGCCTGTGTGATGTGCTGATGACACTTACTTGCATATTTGTTCATAACCTTGAGATGTGATTAACACTTTGACACTAGACTCATAAACGTCATTGATGTTTGACCAGTGGGCCTGGATCTGGGGATCTTCAATACGACTTGCCAAGCTGTCAATCGTAGCAGCCGTTCTTTAAAAGGAAAATTAAAAAATTAAAAATCATTATATAAATGAAAGCATCAATTTTACAAAAACCTAAACATTTTCATTCTTGCCTACTTTTTGATCATATCACCACTTAGAAGGTGAAGCTTCTAGAGACATGAGCTGATTCTGGGAGCCCCTGCACACACTGGTCCCAGTTTTGCACTGTAACACACACACCACCTCTCATTATCCTGACGGGCTGGTTCCTTTGCGACTCCATTCATCCTGTCCTGCTCATGAAAGCTTATCACCATACAGTAAGATACTTCCCAGGTACTAATCTGTCACGCACCATTCCCAGGTGTTAGTGCCTGATCTCTGGCAACAAGTGACTTGGGACACACCCAGACCTGTTATTAAAATCATAATCAAGGCAAACCAGAGCCTTGAGCACAATCCAAACATCACCCACCAGGAAAGTCAGCAATGCTTGCTACCCCTAAGCATCTAAAACTGCATGTGGTCAAGAACAATATCATCTGTTCTCCTAACAGCCCTGTGTGTTTGGCAGGCATTGGCTTTTGTTTTTCATCTCATCTTGCTTTGAAGCAGTCTATCCCTCTGTAGTCACAGCTTGGTCTCCTGAGTGCTGAGGTTACATTGTGTGCCTTGCCTGGCTTTAGGTAAGCTCTGCTGCCTAAGAAAGCCTCCTTCCTTCCTTCCTTCCTTCCTTCCTTCCTTCTTTTTTTAAATGAGGAGGAGTAGGTTAAGACAGGGTCTCTTGTAGCCAGAGCTGGCCTTGAATTCCCAATCCTCCCGTCTCTACCTCGACATGGTAGGATTGTAGGACCACCCCCCATTACATCCAGCTTGAAAACAGGTTAAGCATTTGCACTGGATCATACAGAAATAAGCTCAGGAACAGCGTGGGGTTTAACTTCAGAGCCCAAACCCAGGAACAAAATTCCGAAGCAGCCATCCTTCTTATCTTAAACAGTGCTTAAATCCGAAGCATAAGGTATGTGCCCCCACCAAAGACCCTTCGTTCTCACTGTCTCTCTGACCCTAGTACTTTATCAGAAACAGAAAGAAGCTGGAAGGAAGGAGAACACAGGAGAACAGCCCAAGAGGCATTTGCACACACACAAGGTTTGCTCTTCGCTTCCTTTCCTTTCCCGAACAACGCTTCAAAGTCCCTGCAGCAGACAAGTGCATGAGGATGTTCTGCTCAGCAAATACCAACATACTGGACGCAGCTCAGTGGCAGGGGCTTGCCTCCAAGTGCTAGCTGCCAAGCTTGACCCATAGCCCCCCCCCCCCCACACACACACACACCAGCCACTAACTGGGGAAATAAATCATGGAATATGTATCTAATGCTATGTTAACAGCTACTAAAATATCTTTGAGAAACACTTAATGAAAGAAAAATGTATAATAGTAATGATTAAATGATTCTAAGTGTTTTTGTTTTAAGAGAGAGAAAGAAAGAGAGAGAGCAAGAGCACGCGCAGGCCTATGAAGAGGAGGCAGGAGGAAAGCAAAGCTGAGTGCAGCCCAAGGTCTACATAAGCCCCTATCTTACTGGGGCTATGGTGTAGGCTAGTGGGAGAGTACTTGCCCAGCAGACACAGGCTGATCCAGCACTGCAGAACAAAACAAAAAAGTAACAGGATTGGCTGGGCACGGTGGTGTATACTTTTAATCCCAGAACTCAGGAGACAGAAGTAGGCAGAGCTCTGTGAGTTCAAGGCCAGCCTTGTCTACAAAGCAAGTTCTGGAAGAGCTCCATAGACTAAGATCCTGTCTCAAGAAAAAACAAAACAACAAAAAAACCACAACTCATTCACTGCACACACACGTAAATGTCACCAGCACATTAAGGATCCTCAGGTGTGGCAGCATGCACACAAGTACCCTCCACACTACACATTTTGCACATATTTCAAGGAATATTTAACTTCATGGTCAATGAGAAAAATGTAATACTAACAACACATTTATATCAATATCATCTATCACTGAAATCCATAAAGGAAAGCAGTACCTCAGACACAGCACTTTAATGTTTCTAAGATACATCTGCACAAGTTACTCAATTTGTCCCAAGACCAGGCTTTTATACACACCCACAGTGAAGCAGGAATAAACGGAGGGCTTTGGACACTAAGGGGCATGTCAGTGATTAAGCTGGTCTTAAATCCATCCCACCTTCCACCCCACCTTCCTTCTGCTGCATCACAGCACTCTAAAACCTCTTCCTAATTCAGCTGACTAGAAGCTGAAGAATCCACATTGTTATTCCTGCTGGGACCATAAGCAAACGTCCTAATAAACCATTGTAAAGA
This sequence comes from Peromyscus eremicus, assembly GCF_949786415.1. Lineage (NCBI taxonomy): Eukaryota > Metazoa > Chordata > Mammalia > Rodentia > Cricetidae > Peromyscus > Peromyscus eremicus. Next base: position 11,642,504 of record NC_081422.1, read on the forward strand.
ACGGAATCTGCCTCCAGGGGAAGACAAGCCCTTGTCTCTTTCCTGAAAGGTTAATCTAGTGGGGTGAGGCGGGGACCTAGCTAGTAGATCACCCCTAGGAAGCAAAGCAGGTACCTTAAGATAATGTGTACTTTTCTTTCCCAGAATATCTTCACTCTGGTACTACAAAGTGTGAGGTTTAGCTAGGTCTACCTATCCTGTTCAGGCCTGACTCAGAAAGACATAACTATTTCTTTTTCTTCTGTCTCTTTTCCTTGGGTGCTGGCAGGAGCTCGGGTTGTGTTTTTAGCTCCCTAACAACTGCCTTGGGCTTCCCTGCTCTTCTGCTAAAGCTCCGACCTCTCACTGCCTCAGCTCAGGCTGCACTCCATGGCTCCTTCTCTTCTCCACACTCTCCTTCCTTCCGGGCGGCTGGGAGACTCACAGCTTTCCTGCCAGTGGGGTGGGGGGTGTCCCTTTTAAACTCTAATAAACTGTTTCAATCTTAAGAGGGGACCCTGATTCCCAGGTACCACTAGATGGCTCTGCTAGGACCTCTCAAGATTCATTCTGGTAGTTTTTCCTGCTGTTTAACTTACTTAAAACAAAACAAAACAAAACAAACCCCACGATTTATTTATTTACTTATTTACTTATTTTTACCTGTATGTATGTATGTGTGAAAATGCTGGATCCCCTGGAACTGGAGACACAAACAGTTGTGAGCTACCATGTGGGTGCTGGGAATTGAACCTGGGTCCTCTGGAAGAGCAGCTAGTGCTCTTATTAACAGCTGAGGCATCTCTCCAGCCCTCCTGCCATTTACTATTTTGATTGACAGAGAAAATAAACCTGTTCCTGCACCCCTAGATAGCATCACCATGACAACTGGGAAGAAGACACTGAAAATCCAGACATCCATCAGCAATATCACTTATTAACTGACAATGCCACAGAACTTCCAAGGCAAGATTATCAAGTGGAAACAGACCTCCCCATCAGCTACAGTAATGATGGAGAGGGCAGCCCTCAACGCAGCAAGACGCCCTCCCTCTCATCACGCCCGCTACCCTGCAAATACTGAGCATGGAAGACGGACAACAAAGCCGGTGTGGCAGCACATGCCTTTGGTGCCTCGGGCAGGCAGAGGCCGCGGACCTGTCAGTTCAAGGCCAGGTCTACAGTGAAACCCTTCTCAAAACAGAAAGACAAGGCGTGTTTGGGCTTACACAACCTTGGGCTGTTATCTTTAGCTGTGTAGCCTTGAGCAAATTGACTAAATTATCAAAGCCTCAACCAGCTCATCAGTGAAAGCGGCTTTAATGCTATTTGCCCCCAGTAACAATTAAATCAACATGTGAGAATAAGGCCTCAAGGATGGGCTGCCAAACAAAACACAAAGCCAGGAGAAAAGCTGTTTTCCTGGCTATCAGCCAACTGTTAGCACCAGTTCAGGGTGGTATTAAAAACAGAGCATTCAGCCAGGCGGTGGTGCCGCATGCCTTTAATCCCAGCACTCGGGAGGCAGAGGCAGGCGGATCTCTGTGAGTTCAAGACCAGCCTGGGCTTGTGAGTTCCAGGGAAGGCTTCAAAGCTACACGGAGAAACTCTGTCTCAAACAAACAAACAAACAAACAAACAACCAGAGCATTCAGCTAGCTGGGAGGACCCAGTCCATCACCATAACCTTACTCTCAGCCGCTTTCTCCCTGCAGGAAAAAAGAACTTTACATACACTCAAAATGACCACACACTACAGAGAGCAGGAAAAGTACCCAATGTCAGAGAAAAGCAGTAATTTCTTCATTCTTACCTGCTCCTCAGAAAAATATGCTTGGCTTGTTTGATGATTTTTTCTAGGAGTCCTTCTGTGGACTGTATTGAATTAATTTCATTTTTATCAAAAGCTTGAGGACCCGAAAGTCTCATTCTCTTGTGGCCAAAAGGAGCACTTGCTGGGTGAGGCATCACGATGGAACTCAAGGTCTGTTTATGAAACTGACAAAAAAAGCCACTTTAATAACCAGCACCTACATAATAAGCATGACAAAAATGTTTAATAAAAGCTTGGCTCAAATTTTTGGAAATAATGAAAGTAATAAATTAAAAGTAATCTTGCCAGACGTAGTAGCAATGCTTTTAATTTCAGTACTCAGGGGGCAGATGCCAACCTGGTCTACCTACATAGGTTGGTACAGATTAGCCAGGACTACACAGTGAGACTCTGCCTCCAAATCATCATCATCATCTTCTTGCTACAGAGATAAATGCACGGAGTGGCCACAGGCATGACTCAAGTCTATAAAGAGGAGGGCTCCTTTGAGCTGCAATTTTATCTTCCAAGTTTTAAATTACAAAACATTCTCCATTAAGTCTCATATCATGATCAGATTAACTGTCCTAGACTGTCTGGTAGAACCCAAGAAACATGTAATACTGAGATTGAACTGAGAGCATCACCCATGCTAAGCAAGTGCTCAACCCTGAGTGCAATCCTCAGTCTGAAAACCTTTTAAAAACACAGGCTTGTATACCATTATGACCAACGGAACGCCACCTTGGGAGTTGGGGGCAGAGAGGTGAGAGGCTGGAATGTATTCATCTATAGAGATTCTCAGAAGAGGACATTACCGTGCAGCCCAGGCCTCCCCACCACGGCCACTCTATTTCTGTCCAGTGGCACATGCTTCCCATGGTAGCTCCAGAACGTGCTGTACATCCCTAGTGCTACAAGTTAGCCTGCGAGCAAGGCTCATGCACTGATTGTCTCTGAATCCCTGGCACACAGCAGGCCTTTCCACACTGCTGCAGGTTGCTGGTACAGTGGTGGAGGCTTGTGCACTGCTCAGCCGTGCTCACAGTTACCTCTCTGATCAGCAGGTGCAAGTTGTGCTCCAGAACATAGAGGTGATCCTCTGGACCCGGCTTCTCTGTGGCACATTTCTGGGACTTCTTATCATTTGAGGAGTGGCACAGGGAAATGGACAACTGCAAGCCTGTGTAGAGAGAGGCAGGACAGATGCAGAGAGCCAAGCACTGGACACCAAGACCAACTTCACAAAGGATAATCAGGCCCATTCTCAAGACACTCTCTAATTGTAGCCGGGCGGTGGTGGCGCACGCCTTTAATCCCAGCACTCGGGAGGCAGAGCCAGGCGGATCTCTGTGAGTTCGAGGCCAGCCTGGACTACCAAGTGAGTTCCAGGAAAGGCGCAAAGCTACACAGAGAAACCCTGTCTCAAAAAAAAAAAAAAAAAAAAAAAAAAAAAAAAATCCAATTGCTTCATGTTAGCACCTCTACTCCAATGACCCCTTACTTAACATGGTAAACTCCCACAGGCTAGGACACTGTAATTCCACACTATAATGTGGTGCTGCTCCTGAGTGCAGCTGAAGGCTGGGGGAAACGCAACTCTTGTTTTCACAAACACACAATTTTAAAAACAAGCTTTTCTAGTTCTGTTTCAACATGCAGTTAGTATCTGGTTCTAACAGGCTCTCCTCACTGTTCCCAAAAGTAATAGGGAAAACTGTTCATGTCTAACCCTAAACAAGTGGTTCTCAAACTTCCTAATGCTGTAACCCTTTAATTCAGTTCCCCATGTTGTGGTGAGCCCAACCATAAAATGATTTAGTTGTTACTTTAGAACCGTAATTCTGCTACTGTTAGGAGTTGTAACACAAATACCTGACATGTAGCCCCAAAGGTGTCATGACCCACAGGTTGAGAACCACTGCCTAAACCACGTGCATAGCTAATGACAACTGATTTCTAGGTTAAGCCTGTTTGCTTCTGAACAGAAATCTCACTTCTACAAATCAGGAGGAGTTTTGCAAAGTATTTTTAAATTGGAACCTCATTTAGAAAAGGCAGTATCCTTGAAATAAAACGCCATCTGACAGCAGCTATGAACTACAGCAACTACCACAGCACCACCCGTTTTTAAACATATGCTGTGAAAGCCAAGATGCCCCCGTCAGGACACAGAACAGAATGGGCGGCACCGCTGGCGCATCGCACTACTGGATACACAGCACAGCCTGCTCCTGCAGCCCTCACAGCACACACACACCATAAAGTCCTGTTTACAGGCCTCAGCAGGCTGGCTGCTCTTACTTGGGAAGGGCTGAGAGATGATCTGGTTTTTCACCACAATGTGAGGGATCTGAGACTTAATCTGAACGGCTTCCCGAGAAAGCTGTGCAAAAATTTCTTTACAAAGAAGGACGTTTTGTGCTGCTTCTAATTTCGTCTGCCAATGTGGGGAACCTGGAAGACAGAAGGCATGTATAATCCCAGTGTTCAGCCAGATTATGTACACAGTGCACAAATGATAACCTGACTTCATAATCAAGGTTCAGAATGCTGGTATAGTCTTTTCTCCAACATAAAATCTCACTTAAATTTTTCTGACAATTTGACAGATGCAAACAAACTTCTGTTTATTTTCACCACTGTCTCCCTTATCCCTGTCCTCTCCTACTCTAACTCTTCTTCCAAAGACCACCCGCCCCCCCCACCCCCCACCCCCACCCCCGCGTGCGTGCGTGCGAGAGAAACAGAGACAGAGACAAAGACAATACAGATAGACAGTTTGTGGCTGCTCTGAGCATGAGATTAGATTATTTACAGGAACGAGATTGAGATTATTGAGCATGAGATTATCTACAGGAATATAGGCAACTAACCAGTGGCTACATTGTAGAGGGCTAGAGGTTCTTGTATACACAGATAAGCACTGGAGAACCCAGAAGAAGTAAACACCCAGGCTTATCTCTTCAAAGGGAGGATATGTTTACCATGTCTTCCTCCCAGGATACTGGATAAGGATGTATTTTAAAACCTGTGATCCTTCACTGTCTATAGAGCCAGGCTTCACCCACATTCCCCAGAATTTATGTTTTATTTGTCCCAGACCTTTCCCTTTATATCCTGAGCATTGCTTCTAAGTCCCTTAAGCCCATCCTTGTGACGATGTTACATGTACTTTACAACAGCCTAAGTGACTTCTATGTTATCACAGGACCAGGCCAAATCCTGAACTCCCACGGACGTTACGATCACTTCAGTCATTCTCCCTAGACCTTTATCTTGAGCACTGTCCTCTGAGTCAACAGAACATTTTTAGGGAACAAGCCAGATGTACTTTGTAAAGAGTTTCAATGTAAACATGACCTAAGCTTTGTTGTACACACAGGACTGAGTTAATTGTTATCATAACTTTTTTTTTTCCCAAAATTGTGCTGTGCTTAAATATGGCTAAAATAAATGACCCAGTGTCAGACTCTAGAAGTCTGAACCAGTGACAGCTGACTAAGATGAACAGTGATGACTGACTAAGATGAACAGTGATGATGACTAAGATGAACAGTGATGACTAAGATGAACAGTGATGACTAAGATGAACAGTGATGACTAAGATGAACAGTGATGATGACTAAGATGAACAGTGATGACTAAGATGAACAGTGATGACTGACTAAGATGAACAGTGATGACTGACTAAGATGAACAGTGATGATGACTAAGATGAACAGTGATGATGACTAAGATGAACAGTGATGACTAAGATGAACAGTGATGATGACTAAGATGAATAGTGATGACTAAGATGAACAGTGATGACTGACTAAGATGAACAGTGATGACTAAGATGAACAGTGATGATGACTGAGATGAACAGTGATGACTAAGATGAACAGTGATGATGACTGAGATGAACAGTGATGACTAAGATGAATACTGATGATGACTAAGATGAACACTGATGATGACTAAGATGAACAGTGATGACTAAGATGAACAGTGACAGCTGACTAAGATAAACAGTGATGATGACTAAGATGAACAGTGATGATGACTAAGATGAACAGTGATGACTGACTTAGATAAATTAGTGATGGCTAAGTCACTCTGAACTGGTGATGGCTAAGATGTGCCAGTGACGCTGACTAAATCAATATGAACCAAGTTTCATATTTACCTCACCTGGATCATTTTGCTGATGGCTGTAAAGACTGCAGGGACCTCTGCACTACACCACTGAGGAAAATGCTGCACCTGGCCTAGAAACCATAGTCCCTATAGTCCCTCAGTAAGGGTCCGGGGCCTCACGAGCCCCTCGGCCATCCACAGTAAAATGGTGAGGGCCCAGTCTTGTACTAATCCGCAGCAGGTAACCACAGCCACAGAGAGCACCTGTGTAACACGTGTGTCATACCCAGACACACTGCTTCACAGCCCTCCTCCCCACCTCTGGCTCCTATGTTCTTTCTGTCTCTACTTTCATGTTATTCCCTGAGCCCTAGATGGGTTGAAATCTTACTTCTTTTACAATCTACAAAACCACACAGCTCTTCACTAGTGGTTTACTCGTAAATTATAAGAAGTTCACTTCCAGAAGCAATTCCAGGACACAAGAGGCTGAGGCAGAAGGATTATGAGTTTAAAGTCAAAGATTACCTCAAAAAGCCAAAACAGATAACAGTTCTTTCAGAAACCCATATCCATGCTCTGGAGTGCCTTTCTGAGCACCCCTCCTTCCCTCAACCCTCAATGCTTAAACCATCTTCAATAACCACCAACTTGCTTTTAAAGATGGACTTCCAACTGTTTTCACAACACAGGTCTCTTTTCCTCTCTCTCTGTTTGGCTTACTGACTATATGAGTATAGAGTGGAGGTTGAATGCCATGACATACCTGGCTTGGATTTGGGTAACGGTCTCTTAAAAAGGTTGACTGTGCCAAGATCACCTATGTCCGGAGCCTGTTTCTGAATCGAAACCTAGACAACATGAAAAATGTTAGCAAAGTTGCTTCTGGGTAACTGGCAAGAAAAGGCTTGAAAAAAGACTCTGAAAAAAGACTCTAATCAGTACCTTGATGTATGCAGACCCCTCTAAATCACTAGGAATCTGGACATCCAGAGGACAGTAATCTTCTGGTATCTTTTTATCCAAATCAATGTCTGTATTCTTAATCACTTCAAAGGTGCCATGATGGGGAAAGAGAGAGCCTAATTGGGTATTAAAGATTAAAAAAATTAACACAGCACATTAACTAAACACAAACTGTCAAGTATAGCACGTCACACCCACATCACTAAAGCATGAATTCTTTCCACTGGAAATGTGTATGTGCAGAGAGAGGAGACACTGCTGAGCCAAACCAAAAGAGGAAGTGGACGAGAGGTAGAGGCAGGTAAATCTATACAGTGTAAGGCCAGCCTGGTCTACACAGTGAATTCTAGGCCAGCCAGAGCTATACAATGAGACCGTATGTCAAAATAAAACCAAAAGACAACAACAAAATAATACTATGCAAGCATGGTGGTGACCTCCACAAGCCACACACTGTAACTAATGGAGCATTGATAAAATGAACATGCCTCTATGAGTACATTCCTTAGCTCTGAGTTCAGCATCAGAAGGACAGATCAACAGTGCTTACAGTACTATTTCCAGCCAGTTCCTCTACTTTTATGTGAAGCACCTCTGTGCAGGTCAGAAGTCTAAGTAACTGCTACATTATGAGTGGATGGTTAGGTCCAATGCCTGTCTAACAAGGGAAGACAGTCAGGATCTTCTTGCAGTTAAAGAATGCAACTAAATTCTTCTATAATCTTAAAGGACCACCACAAAGAAAAATTAAATATTTGCCCATAATTGTTTTGGGAGAAAGAACTTACAATATCTAAAACCAGAAAGCCCCGATTCATCTTGCAGTAGAATTCACATCAGTGTAGGAGCACTGACCCCTGACTCACTGTGTTTTAATAACAGTCTGACTCTGGCACAAGGAGTCTGGTACATTTCTACTACTGTTCTCATGCATCCCAGCAGGAATGTTTGGCCATCTCCCATTGAGCTCTGAACCTTAAATAGCCCATCCTTGAACTCTCTCTTAAATGTATCTAAAAGGTTTTCAATCTGATGGTAGGTTGTTTATTATAGGACTATAGTAAGACTGGTCTGTGTGGGGTTTTAAAGATAGGGTCTCATGTAGGCAAAGCTTGCCTTGAACTGTTGACCCTCCCACTCAGCCTTCAAGTGTTTGACACCAGGCCCTGCCAGGAATGTTTTGGTTTATAGGTAAAGAAATTAAATACCACGGTACAACAGGGAGCTGAGAAATGATCACGAAAGGAGGCTGGGAGACATCATAGTTTACCCCCTTTGCTCACACAAAGCAGTATCTAAGGTCAGAATCTGTACCCGCGCTTCTGTAGCTCAGGTCGCCCAGGATCTTATCTCCAACCTTCCTCAGTTTCCAGTGCTGCCGGAGCCTCAAGAGTTCAGAGTTGAAGTCTCGCTGGAGCTTGTTTTCCTGGTTCTCAGTCACTGACTTGGTCAGTCTTTCTGCCCCCTTCAGTAGGATCTGAGCTGCTCCAGCAAGGGACTTCTTCTTAGAGATCAGCTGCAGTGTCTGAGGACTCTACCAAAAAGAAGTCAGCATCTTTCCTATCCAAAACTGGAGTTCCAAATGATTTTAGATAACTTTAAAACTACATCTCTTCTCAAGCAGGAAATTTGTAATGAAAACAAATGAACAAACGAAAACAGGGAGGAAGAGGATGACAGTTGGCTAAGGACTGCCGTGCCAGCATGAGGGCCTGCTGAGTTCCAGCTCCAGCACCCACATAAAGCCCAGTGCAGCCACACGCACCTGTGACCCCGGTCCCAGGAGGCTTGCTGGACAGCCAATCTAGCCAAGTGGTAAATTTTACATTCGGAAAGAGAAGCTGACTCAAAGACAGAATAATTCAGAGAGCAACTGAGGCAGACACCCAAAGTAACCTCTGTCCTCTACACTCTTACACACACACACACACACACACACACACACACACACACACACACACGTACGTGCGCACACACAAGTACATACACAAATGAATAACTGTAGAAGAAAACGGGTGGGTGGCGGAGTGACACATACCAAGACTCTGAAAAACACTTTCCCTTGCAAACCTTTTTTAAACAGAAGTAACTTGTTTCTTGGCCAAGTTACAAAAAGACCTTAAGTCAAAACTGCCACAGTGGCCTAGAAACTAAACTCAGCAATGCACCACCCAGGGCAGACCTAGGCAGGGCCCTGTCCTTATTCACCAGCCCAGCCCTACCCGTTCATATCTTTCTGTGGCACTCACACTTCACAGTGAATTCCAAATCCCTGCTTAGATACAACCTATGCATAGAAACCACCACCTACATGGCACACATCAATGCCCAGCTTACAATAAACAACATATGACCAGGTAGGTACCTCCTGGGAACACACTTTAAACCTACTAAAGTACTTTTGAAATTGTGACTGGTGTCAGTCACACAGCACTACACTCACTGACTGAAGATGTTGAAAACTGACCTCAGATTGTGGATACCACAACAACCAAGTAATAAGTCTAATAAGTGCAAGTCTTCTGACTGTAGGAATATATCAAAAAACAAAGCAAAAAGACACAGGTAAGTTTTATAAAAAGGCCACAGTCTTCTATGACCATACTGCTCTGAATACCCCCAACCTCAGCTGACTTTAGAAGCTAGCTAAGCTGGGTGAGGCTGGCTAATACTCAGATGGGAGAGAGACCATATCACTCTGTTCCTACTTAAAGGAGCCTGACTCAATGATGCTCCTCATCTGTGAAGCGCTCAGTCCTTACATCTTCACGGGGACTTAATTTTTCTCTTTCTTAATAATAATGTTACTCTATTATGTGAGCATGTGTGTCTGTGCATATGAAGTGGTCAGAGGAGTGTCTGATCTCCTGGAGCTGGAGCTGCAGGCAGTTGTGAGCTGTCTGATATGGTCGCTAAGACTGAACTCCGGTCATGTGCAACAATATGTGCTCTTAATCATTAAGCCAGCTCTCTAGCTCGTGGATTTCATTTTTCAAGAAAATAAAATGCATACAACCAAATGTTGGTCCTGGGACTTAAGAGAAGCTGTTTGGTTAAAGCCACATGTACCTGTTTGGGAGGAAGCGCATCCTGAGAGACGGGGTCCAGAGTCATGAACTTTTTGTCCCTGACAATACTGAGGACATCGTAGAGTACACACATCTCCGTGAGGGCACTTCGCAAATTGTTCCTCACTGAGTCCCAAGGCCACAGAGAAGGTTGGAATTTTACCAACCCTGAAAAACAGAAAGGAAAAACAGAAACGTTTTACTAGTTATATTGAATAAAAGAAGGAAGTTTAATTAGCGGTTTTAACAGTATGAAAAGGGAGCTGGAGAGATGGCTCAGCAATTACGAGCACTGGCTGCTCTTCCAGAGCACCTGGGTTCAATTCCCAGCACCACATGGTAGCTCACAGCTGTCTGTAACTCTAGTTCCAGGGGATCTGACACTTTCTCACCAATGCACATAAATGAATTTAAATAAATCATTATTTTTTTTTTAATTTATGAAAAGGAGAATCAGGTTTTCTTCCAAACCATCCCTTTTATCTCCTCCTCACCACCCTATCTTGAGCTGTTAACATTTAACACAGCATTCCTTCTATGGCAAAACAAATGCAATCTAATTTCCACAGGCCAAATCTGTCATTATGTCTTAGGTAGACACTCAAATATCTTTTTGAACCTAGGGCTTCATTCATGCCAGACAAGCACTGAACTGAAAACAACCTGCTCCCTTCCAGCATAGAACTTGAATAACTGTAGTGGGTTTCTAAACTGTAAAAAACCAGGCAAAGCCTCAAATGGCCTACAACACCAGCATTGCTATTGGCTGCAAGAGCATAGTTTCCTTTTGATCAATGTTTAATACACGCTCACTCCACAGAATTCAAGCTAAAAGCACCAGGGAGTGAGAGTGAGTTTCCCTTTATTCCCAGGTCTGAGTATCCTCCCTTCTGAGACATACCCATTATTAACAGTGGGGATAAACCCTTCCAAAGGTTCTTCGCTAATTTACACACATATGTTCCTATTCTTCTGTTACTTGCCCTTTCCTTCATTGGCTGTGTCCTAGAGACACCTCACATCAGCATATAGGACCCATTCATTCTTTCACACACCCTAGGACAGCAGATCTCAACCTCTCTAACACTGCGACCCTTTAATACAGTTCCTCACGTTGTGGTGACCCCCAACCATAAAACTATTTTGGTGCTACTTGATAACTGTAATTTCGCTACTGTTATGAATCGTAATGTATGTATCTGGTAAATGACCAAGGAGGTCACAACCCTGAGAACCACTGCCATAGGACATTTGGAAACCTGGAGGCGTGTCACATTTAAGCACTCCTACTTAATAGACAGGTCAAGCTCTTCTAAGGACGTCAGTACTGTAATTCAATGTATACTTGTGCTGTATAGTTCTTTCTGTAAGTGGGGGATTTAATGGATCAAATGGATCAACTGCTGAGCTGATCTACCTTTCAAAACACAGGCCAATAACAATGTTTTAATTTTCTACCAACTTTATGAAACACTACATTTAAATTTTTATTTACTTATTGAGACGGTGTTTCACTATTAGCTCAGACTGTTGTGACCATTTAGAAATCTGCCTCTTCCTGGTGAGGGCTAGGAATGCCTGTATTACCACACTCTAAAGGAACATCTCCACTTATACCGATCCTGTCGCATCACCAAATCATGAACTGTGGTTTAAAAAAAAAAAAAAAAACTTCTGATAATAAGGAGAATCTAAAATCCAGTCTGGTTGCTTCTCCAAATTCCTCTTTGAGTTTTGTTTCCTTGTAATTCATTCACTTCAAAGCTCCCGAGGTCATCTTTATCAATCATCCGACGCCACCAAAATTCCCGCAAAGCTTTCAGCTGTTCTAACAATCAATATAGCAGTTTCTCAGAAAACTGGGAACTGATCAACCTGAAGACTATACAGCTATACCACTCCTGGGCATATACTAAGACACTCTTCCTTATCACAAGGGCATACTTGTTCAGCCTTAATATGAGGGCTTTTGCCTTGTCTTATTTTATCTTCTTTTGTTGTGTTTGGGTGTTTTCTCTTGGAGACTTGCTCTTTTCTGCATGTAGATGGAGGGGGAGTGGACCTCGTTAAAAGGGGAGGTTGAGGGTTAGAGGAATTGGAGGGAGAGGAAATTGTCCTTGAGATGTACTGTATGAAAGAATAATCTATATTCAATAATAGTAATAAAAGAATATCTAAATTTGTCCAAAAAAAAAAAAAAAAAAGAAAAGCCAAATGCTTCTCCTGGCCTGCTGCGCTGTGCACGACCTGAGTCCAGACTAGGTCGGCCTTCCCATTGCAGTTAACACATCTCTTTACAGTGACGGCCGCTACTCATCACCTACATGCACAGAGAAGCAAAGTGACAGGCTCAAGGCCGCCTAGCTCTGCACCACAAGACGCACTTTACCCCTCGGGAAGACCCTCGGGGCAGAGAACACCTCACCCTCCTCGTCGTCCTGCTCGGCCCCGGCGCCCGCCCAGTCCTGCGCGTCGCCGTCGGGCCCCGCCGCCTCCTCCTCCTCGGAGCCCGAGCCCTGGCTGAAGTCGATGCGCTGCGCCAGGCGCGCCAGGTTCTGGGACATAGACAGCGGCTGCAAGTACGTCTCGGTGCCATCGAGGCCCACCTCCTGCACTTGCTTCTCGCAGGCCGACTCGATGCTGATGCGCACGGCTCGCACGCCCGACATGCTGGCAGCGGCCTGCGGGCAGCACGGTGGAGACGCAGTAACAAGGAGGGACGCGGAGACTGCACGCCACACTCCCCGAAAGCCGGCCGCAGCCGCCCAGACGGAAGCCAACCGTTCACCACCACCCCACAATGCTCCGCGTCTCGCGGAACACTTGGAGCAGGCGTGGAGGTCCAGCTGCTCGGACACTTCCGGTGTGCTGCACAAGGGAGCCGGAAGCTTCCGGTTGAGGGAGATGGAGCCGCTGCGGGGAAGGCAGGGCGGGCTAGTCTTGAGACACCGGGCGCCGGAAGTGTCTTCGTTAGTTGGTAAATTGGCAGCTTGGTTTTTGAAATAGCTTCTTTCCTATTGACTTGATTAATTTGTTAACTGGTTATTGAGACACGCGGCTCCCTTATTAGCTGGTTAATCATTTGATTAGTTGTTTGTTCGTTTGTTTTTTGAAACACGCAGCTTACCCCCACCCCACCCCCATTCAGTCTAGGACACCAGTCCGTGAGAGGCGTCCACCCATCTTCCGGGTAGGTTGTCACTTCGCAGTTAAACTTCTCAGGGAACATCCTTACAGACACACCCAGAGGTGTCTCCTGTAGGTGATTTTACATTCAGGGAGGTTGACGGTGAAGATGTATGCACCATTACAAGTAAGTGCTTTATGTAAGCACTCACAAAAACACTGTAGATGGGAATTTAACTCTTAATGAGCAGCCCTTGGACTCTCTCTTGTTGATGGACCTGCCTCCAGCAAAAGGACTGAGTCAAACAGTTAGCAAGATTTACCCTCCAGGCTGTTCCATCTGTCTTAACCCCCAAGGACACCTAGATATACCTACACTGCAACTGATTGTCTTGGCCCCGTCCTCACAACCTGGGCCAGGACTTTGTGCAGTTACATACCTGAATTAATCATTTTCACTTGGCCAGAGGGGCGCACTTACCCTGGTGGAGGGACCACTGTGGCAGGTGGATTAATGACAAAATGGAGGGTGGTTGTGCTGTCTCTGCAGCCACCTCACACACCCCAGGCCTCAGCAGAAGTACAGCCACAGCAAAAAGGCCTGAACAGGATGCCTCCCCCCTACACACACACACTCCCAACTGCCCCTGACCTTTGCCCTAGTTACAGAGAGAACTGGAACACCTTCCCCCCACCCCCACCCCTCCAGGGAAGGGCCAACCAGAAGCAGACAAGCAGCTCTAGGTGTTCCTCTGCGGAGACTAAAATGTTAGAATTCCCTAGACCAAGAGAGCCAGTCAGCTCAGTCCAGATACCCCTAACCAGGGCTTGATCCAATTCCAGGTCTGTAACTAGGCAGTCTTGGAATCCCCCAATCCCCCTTGTCTAGCCACTATAAAAACCCTCAGCCTGTGCTACCTGACGTCTCTCCGGCAGAGAGGCCTGAGTTAACTTGAATTAAAGACTCTTTGATTTTTCTATTAGATTTGGTCTTCTTGGTGGTCTTTTGGGGATCTGGACTTTGGACATGGACACACACAGGACACGTCATTAGTGAAACAAACAGCTGTTATTGGCCCAAATATTCCTTCTTGGAGTGTATAAGCAGGCTACTCCTCAGATAATCTGTCAAGAGGCACCTTCCTGTCTGCCTCTCATGGTGTTGTGATGTCAGCCAGCAATGCCTTTTATTGAATGGCCTTTCCGTGCTTACTTTCAGTAATGTAGGCCATACTAGAAAAAGCAAGGAACATTAGCAGGTTGGCAACTGTGGCCCACAGCTTGGAAGGTACTAACTCCCCTACTTCTGTCCAGTGTTTTCATTGTTGTATTTTGTTGGCTGGTTGGTTTTTTGAGACAGGGTTTCTCTGTGTAGCCCTGGCTGTCCTGGAACTCACTCTGTAGACAGGCTGGCTTTTGATACCATCTTGAATCTGATGCTGGTCTCCTGAACAACCTTGCCTTGTCTAATAATCTTTTGTAAGTTCTCGAGCCCTTGCTTCCCAAGACTAAGTGTGGATGGAGGCTTCAGCACAGCTGACTGACAGCTGAGGAAGCTGTAGTCTGCAAAAGTATTGATTACCCAGGGTTCCTGGGGATTTTGCTACATCCGGTGTGGGATATCTGAGGGAAAAAAAAATCTACATACACTATGTTCTTATGTCTGTTAACTTTATTCCTCTAAGACAAAATTCTATCAATTCAGCTATAGCTCCATCAGGCATTCAGACAAGAATAAACCTAGATACACCAAGCTCTTTATCTGTCTACTCTATTTCTCTGGAGTGAAATCCTGTCTACATAGCTTCAATTCCTTCTGGTTTCCTCTCATGGTCCTGCTAACGTCTAAGCTCTTATGCTTCCAGCCTCATCTTCGCCCTCTGTTTCCTCGTTCTCCATTTCTACTACTCTCTACTCTTGGCACTGATGGACTCTACAAGAGTCTGCCTTACCGTCTACAAAACCTCTGTCTTCCTTTCTTCTCTCTGGCCACACTGTTCTGTCTGCTCTACAGAAAATGTCTGTCCTTTCTTTTCCTGGCCACGAGGTTCTCTGCCTTCTCAGGAATGTTGTTCTACCTTCTACTTTGATATGTAAAAACCTCTTATGTTCTCAGTCAATTGCTCTGGAGAGCCACTAGGCCTCCAGGCAGGAAGATGGTCTGAGCCTCATTTGTACAAGAAGCAAAGCTACATGTCTGGGTGGGCGAGTAAGTAACCTAGAAGTTCAGCAGGTTTGGGGAGCTGAAATGTTAGCCAAATGGTCAGGAAAATATTTGGGCACACAGAATTTCATAGACAGCTGAAATACTAAAAGCTGGATAGCACCAAATATTCATAATAAATGGCTTGCCTTTTGACAGGCCCTTGGCCGGTCAAAGTATAGCTTTAATACACAGCTAAATCTCTGTAATATTTTCTTGTGGCTCGCCTCTGACTTACTCCTGACAATGCCCACAGGCAAGAGTGCCCCTGGTGGTGCTGGTGCAGTCCCTAAAGCCTTGGAGAGTCCATCTGCTAGAGGAGATGCTTCCTGAGTGATCCTTGTTGGGCCCAGTGTCCAGAGTCTGAACAGCCCTTCAGGTGCCCTGGCTCTCAAACACGGTTCTAGCACATCCCAAGTAGTTGTGACCATGGCACTGATAGCTGAAGATGCTGAAATGTTGTCGAATATTATTTCAAGGTGTGTTACTTTTGTTCATGCTCTGGAACATTAGCTTAATGATGCAAAGATTTGATTAAATAAAGTTCACCTGTGGTTAGGAGGCTGAGTCAGCAACTAGCTGACAGGAAGTCTTAGGGAGGAGCCAGGTGAGAAAGGGTTTTTAAGAAGGGACAAGGAGAAACACGAGGGCTTTTTGGAGGAGGAGAGCAAAGAGAGGAGCGGAGCTACCTGCTATTCAGCCTCTACAGAGCAGAATTCCACCTTAACCTTTGAATCTTGAGTTCTTTAGAGGGAGAGAGGTTTAGTTAGGTTCTCTTTGAAGCTTTGCCAGAATTGGGGCCACAGGGAACAGAATCCCCTCCGGCTACGGCCCTGGCGGCATAACTGTTGCTGGTAGCTGCGGCGGAGTTGAAGTTGCTGATTCAGACAGCTGTGGCTTAAAAGCCAGCAACCATTTAACTAAAGGTAAACACTGAAAAGTTTCTACAGTGGTCAGGGCATAAAGAAAAGGGAGAGTGGAAGCATTAGAGAGTGCCATTTGACAATGCCCCCTCCCACCAACTGCCACCACTTACTACTGTCACACTGAGGGAGTTGAAAGCTGCTGGAGACCAACATTTAACAAGCCTACCTACCCTGGATTTCCAGGTAAAGCAGAGAGCACTTGGCCAGCTGTACAATGACAAGTATCAGTTCTTCCTGGTTCAATTTAACTCTGTGGCAGCCCAGTCCCAGCAAAGGTGTGTGTGTGTGTGTGTCCACCCCTGGATGCATGTGCAGGTGTTCATGAAGGTGGAAGATGGCAATGGAATCCCTGGAGCTGAGTCAGTTGTGAGCTGCCTCACGTGGGTGGTAGGGAATGAACTCAGGCCCTCTGGAAGAGCAGCAAGCGCTTCTGAGACATCTTTCCAGCTCCCAATTCTACTTTTGATGCTTGACCGCTGTGGTGGTTTGAATGAAAATGGCCCCATACACTCACAGGGAGTGGCATGTCTGGAGATGTGGCCTTGTTGAAGTGTGTCACAGAGAGTGGACTTTGAGGTTTCAGAAGCTCAAGCCAGGCCCAGTAGCTCACTCTCCCTTCCTGCTGCCTAAGGATCCAGATGTAGAACTCTCAGCCCCTCTCCAGCACCAACCATATCTACATATACTCTGCCATGCTTCCAGCCATGATGATAATAGACTAAACCTCTGAACTGTAAACCAGACCCCGATTATTTTCCTATGTAAGAGTTGCCATGGCTTGTCTTATTAAATTAAATGGCATGCCTTTAAATTGTACTGTCTCCACTTTCCCTTGTACCCTACAATTTGACAAATCAAGAGCCCCCAGATGCTCCTTTGATACCTGTGGGAAAAGCTCATGCAGGAACCATTAAAGCCAATCTTTCCCTGTTCTGTGAGGCCATTTTTTTTCCAGACAGGCCTAGTAGCTGTCCTGATCTGTCCAGAAACCTTCATTACATCAGGATTAATACCTCGTTGGTATGTGATTTCATTAGTCTTGATATCTGAACTAAATTAGGGAAGTGAATCCACCCTCTCTGCATGGGACCCCATGAGGAAAGAGAATTCGCTTACATTCCACCCTGCTATATTTCTCTTCACATGTTAATATCATGTATTAATCACATAATCTTTATTTGGTTTTTCCAACTAAACATATCCCAGAATCTAGCGACATGTCGTGCATAATCATCCACCCAGCCAACAAATATTTAGTGTATGCTTACGCTGGCACTGTGCTACAACGGGGCATCAACACCTCACTCAGCTCCAGAGGGCGGGGAAGAGAAATGAAAGAATACTGACACTGGGCCAGGTGGTGGTGGCGCACGCCTTTAATCCCAGCTCTTGGGAGGCAGAGGCAGGGGGATATCTGTGAATTCAAGGCCAGTCTGGTCTACAGAGTGAGATCCAGGACAGCCAGGGCTATCCTGTCACAGAGAAACCTTGTCTCAAAAAACCAAAATACATACATACATACATACATACATACACACACATACACACACATACATATATACATACATACATACATACATACAAACAAACACTGGGCTGGAGAGAGAAAGTGGATAAAGTCCTTGCTGCTTGATTATGAAGACTGGAGTTTGGATCCCCAGAACCCACATTAAAAAGCCAGGTAGGTGTGGCAGCTCATTGTAATCCCAGTGCTCAGTAGGTGAAGACAGGATTGCTCTGATTCATTAGCCTCGCTCAATCAGCAAGCCTGCTTTTAAGGTAGAGAGAAAGATACTGGGCATGAACTCTGGCCTCCATATGCACATGCACTGACATGCACTCACACACGAGGACATGCACACAGGTAGCATACCCATACACATTTTAAAAAGAATAGTAATATTCCTTTTATGTAGGTAAGATACTAAAACCAATATTAAACATGATTTTATTCAGTTTTGCCACAAAATCATGTTTATTTAAAAATAATTTGGGGATTCATACTCACAAGTCGTGTGCATTACAAAATAGAGAATCAGAACACTTATTTGCAGCTTAGTTCTAAGGAGTTCTTAGACCCACACCTTGTCGACATTATCAAGGTTAGAGAGTTGATTTCTGGCTAATGATATAGAGCAGCAAGAATTTTTCCAATCATCATCACCACACACTAACCACCATCACACAGTAACTTGTCATTTTTTTGAAAAGCATAAGATTTCTTGAATGTAGTCACATTGGGAAGAGGAACAAATAGGTCTCTGGATTCCCAACCACCCCCCACCATCCTGCTAAATCCATGTTGGGGTCTTTGGCATAAGGTTCAGGTTTAAGGAGAAGGCAAGAGGTATGCCTATGTATCTTTGTTCCAAATAATCTCCTTCACATGAAAGATGCAAAATAATGTGAGTATCATGTATCTATATCCTTGCATTTCAAATGCCATAAAAATAGCATTTACATAGTGATTTATTGTTTTTCTTCTGTGCTGGGGGTTAAGCTGGGGTTTTGCTTGCTATGGAAGCACTCTCTTCAGGGCCCTCTAGTGGATTTTTGAATTAGTATCAGCTCCTGAGTTAGTGATTTAACCTTAGCTAATCATTTCCTCTTCTAAGCAAGCATTAGCTGCTTTAATCTCTTCCAAACGCATGGGTCTCTTTGGGCTGATCAATGCGATAGAGGAACTGTGCAGGCGAGAAGTAGCCAAGATACTCCACTGTGTCTGGGGTAGTATCATAGTGGTAATGTCCGCCTTCTCCGTGATGACTGAAGAAATGAGTGTGCTCCAGTCGCAAATCGAGACCCTAGGACAACGGACAGTCTGTTAGTATGGATTCAAACTATTTTGATTACAATGTATTTAAGGGGAAGGAGAAGAAGGAGAAGCTTTTTGCCCCCGTCCCCCCCCCCCCATTTCTCTATTTCTCTGTGTAGTTTTGGTGCCTGTTCTCGATCTCTGTAAACCAGGCTGGCCTCCAACTCACAGAGATCTGCCTGCCTCTGCCTCCCGAATGCTGGGATTAAAGGAGTGCGCCACGACCGCCCTGCTACCTTTCGTTACTTTTAAAAAGTTTTTTAACATTACTTTTTGTTTGAGACAGGAACTTACTACATGGCTGAGACTAGCTTTGAACTCTCAATCTTCTGACCTATATCTCCCGAAAGACAGATCACAGGCCTCTATCACTAAATATGCAATTAAATGTTTGGTAGTGCTGGTGCTTGAATCCAGGGCCTCATGCATGCCAGGCGAGGGCTCTATCACTGAGTTCCATCTTCCAGCTGACTAGTGTTTAAGGAAGCAATGGAGTCACATGATAAGAGAAGCCAAGGATGCAAGAGGGTAAGTCAGCACAGTCATGGAGATATAACTTCCCTCTTTCTTCCCTTCCTTTCCTCAAGGCAGCAGACAAGAGCACCTTCCTGTATGTCCTTCTGGGAAAACTCTTAACATTTTTATCCAAACTGTAGCTTTCTGTGACTGTTCTGCATACTGCTTATTTAAAAATTAACACCACAGGGGACTGGGGAGATGACTCAGCGGTTAAGAGCACTGGCTGCTCTTCCAGAGGACCCAGGTGCAATTCTCAGCACCCACGTGGCAGCTGTAACCATCTGTAACTCCAGTTCCAGGGAATCTGACACCCTCTTATGGCCTCCATGGACAACATGGTACACACATAGTACACAGACACACATGCGCCACCACTGACACCACATGCGTCGGCAAAGCATCCATACACACAAAAGTAACAACATTTAGTTTCCTTCTTTACAAACTACAATACAGCTGGAGAGAGTTTAAATGTTAAATGCTTCGGCTTTCTTTGATACCTATGTGGCTGGCGTTCTGCTCAGGGACTGACTCTGTCAACAGCCACATTTACAGTATTTCTACTACTACAAACTGTTGTCACTGGTAATCTGTTAACTGATCATTTTACAGTCTTGTAAAGATAAAATCTGAGATACTGTCACTGGCTCCAAAGGCCTACCCATCACTATTTTGGCAGACACGTTCTCTGAATTAGCCAACAGCACTTACTTCTGGCCTGTAGCATTAGACTATGATGAACTCTAAACACAATGGAAAGAGATCCAAATCTTGTGCTTTATTATTATTATTTATTGGTTTTTTGAGACAGGGTCTCACTGGCCCAGACCTCACAGAGAACCTAGGGAGTGCTGGGATTAAAGGCATGTTCCACCACACCCAGCTCTTTTATTATTTAATAGAACAACTTCTGTGTAATTTACAATGCCTGTTCTTTTACTTTACTGAAGGTAAAATCTGCTCGGCCTAATACTCAGTGAGTGGAGAAAGCACGCATCCCTTCATCTTTCAGAACAGTTCCCATAAACTGGGCATGGTGATGCACACCTGTAACTTCAGCACAAAGAAGGCAGATGTGGGCAGGAGGTCATCCTTGCCTACATAAGGAGTTGGTGGTGGCCTGGATTGATGCATGAGGTCAAGAAATTTAAAAAAAGAAATCATGTGTGATGGCACATGCCTTTAATCCTAGCACTTGAGAACCAGAGGCATGTGGTCTGGTCTACGTAGTGAGTTCTAGGATGGCTAGGGCTGTGTAGAGAGACCCTGTCAAAAAAAAAAAAAAAAAAAACAACAACAACAACAACAAAAAAAAACCCAAACCAAAAAACAATCAAACAAACAAACAAAAATCCACAAGACTATCCTCCTGCTTAAATAACAAAATCCATATTTGGCTGGCAAGATGGTCCAGCTGGCCAAGTGCTTGCTGCCCAGGCAGACAAGCCGAGTCTGATCTGTGTACTCACATGGTGGGAGAGAAGTGACTCTCACAAGGTGCGCTCTGACCTCCACACATGTGCTGCAGCATGTGGTGTGCAAGTGCACATGCACACGCATACACACACCAAACAGTAAGTAACTGTTTTAAAAATGAGTATGCCACCAAGCATTAGCACTGATATAAAAGGCAGATGAAGACTCACTGGGTCTTTGGAGACAAAGACTGGCAGGCAGACCAAAGGAGCCTCCATCTCATAGAAATGTAACCACTTATTAACAGCTTCATCTGAGGTCAACGGGCAGGAAGAAAACTCTGCTGGCTGCAAAAAAATAAAAAATGAAAATTGTTAAACAGGAGAACACACTGACTATTAAATGAGAATTAAAAACATTTAAAATATGACCTCACTGTAAATTTTATACATCTCACTGAATGGTTTTGGCATTAATTACATACCCCAGTTTTAAGGCTGGCCAATCAATTTGTACAAACTAAAACTACTTCCTAAGTCAAGGAAGGAGTGAGGCAATTACTATCTGCTTTTACTTTTCATAGACCTTCAGTCTCTCTGCTGTATATGTTTTCCATTTGATGTGTGATTTTAATTTAATTTTATTTTTTGTGATAACTGGGGAGCTGTTAATACTTACACAAGTACTATATTCCTGAGCCATGGCCCCAGCCCCTCCCCATTCCAAACTATGTTTCTGCTGTAGTTCTGGGGACTGAGACCAGCAGCACTCGATCACAGAGCTACTCGGCTTTCCCTTTCCAACCCTTCCACCCCATTCTTTCTTTTTCCTCCAGTGCTAGGGATCAAACCCAGGACCTTGCACATGCTAGTCAAAGCCTCTCCACTGAGCCCCAGGCCCAGTTCTTGTAAGTTTGATCTGTACCCCGTAACTGCTGCCAGGAATAGCAAGTGGTGGAGAGAGAAACAAGGCCCTGCAAGTTGGTAGAGACATTAAAGAGAATAAAATACTTTGCAATAAGCTTAAAAAAGGAGGTGAGAGAACATATATAGGAAACTATAAAAATTGCTGGAAGAAATTAGAGTGAGGCCAGCAATTTGCTTCAGCAGGTCAAAGTCCTTGCAACCTGAATTTGACCCCTCAAATGCACAATGGAAGAAAAAAATCCAACTTTCTATTAAAAAAAAAAGATTATTAATGTATGTGTGCATGATGGGTATGTGTGTCACAGTGCCAATATAGAGGTCAGAGGACTACACAGAGTCTAAGTGGGATTTGGGCATTAAACTTTATCTCCAGGTCTCCAGAGCAGGCAACTCTCAGCCTGAGGACAGACTTCTGAAAATGGTCCTCTGATCTCCACATGTGTGCCCCTGCATTCACACATACACCCCACACAATAATAAAAACACAGAGAAGTTAGGATGGAAAAATGTGCTGTGTTTAGGGAAGGCAGAGATGACTGGAGATCGAGATGTCGGTACTCATGAAGACTGTCTGAGGACTTGGTCAGTGTTGAGGGCATCTTAGCACTACAGTTCTTGCCTCCTGGGTGTAAGACCTTGGCTTCTATCCCTAGAACCCCACCCCCATCCAGTAACAAGACTCATCACTGTAGGGATGTGGCTCTGTGGAAAAGTGACTGTGAGGCCCTGGGTTTGATCATCAGCATGGCAAAGGGCAAAGCGGAAAAAATCAACGTAATCGCTATTTAGATGCTGGTCTCACTATGTATCTCTGGCTGGCCTGGCACTCACAGAGGTCTACCTGCCTCTGTTCCCAAGTCCTGGATTAAAGACATGCACCACCATACCAAGCTGCTATTTACATCTTAATGATTTCTTTCTTTTTAAGTGGACAAACCCACCTAAACTTTCTATGAAATACCAGTGATATTTTAAAAACAAATCTGTAAAAGAAGTGAGAAGTTTTCACTTCTTAGCTACCGCAATTGATAGGGGACAGCTGCACAGCCAGGCATGTTCTCCCTGCTCCTGTCCACTGCTGTGATAAAACCACAACCAAAGGCCTCGGTAGGAAGGGGTTATTTCACCTTACAGCTTCCAGTCCATCATGAAGGAAGTCGGGGCAGGCACCTCCTCCCAGACCACGGAGGAGTGCTGCTTACTGGCTTGCTCTCCATGGCTTGCTAGGCCTTATCTTTTACACCACCCTGCTCATAGGGAGCTAGGCCCTCTCATATCAAGCATTAATTGAGAAAATACCCCCATAGACTTGCTCACAGGCCAATCGAATGGAGGCAATTTCTCAGCTGAGGTTCTCCCTTCTCAGGTGACAGACCTATGTCAAGTTGACAAAAACTAACCAGAACACACGTAGACCAATGCAGCAGAGGAGAGAGGCCAGAAACAAAGGCCTTGCATGGAGTGGGGGGTAAATGATTTCTTTCCTTTTAAAAATGGTATTTATTTTAATTTTGTGTGTTTTCATGTTTTGCCGGCATGTATGTGTGTGCACCATGTGCATGCCTGGTGCCCGTGGAGCCTAAAGAGGGCATCAGATCCGCTGGAACTGAAGTTAATGAAGGTTGTGAGCCACTATGTGGGGGATGGAAATTGAACCCAGGTCCTCAGCAAGAGCAGCAAGTGCTCTTAACTACTCAGTCATTTCTCCTGCCTGGGTGAGTGATTTTTCAACAAGAGTGTCAAGCACCAGTCAATGAGAAAAACGGACACACACGTGCAGAGGGATGAAGCTTATGTGATCTCTGCACCATATATAAGCTACCTTCAATGGAGCAAAGATAGAATGTCAGAGCTAAAATTTACAGAAATGAACAAAAAACCACAGGGGAAATTTCCTGTGACACTGGGGTTGATCATGGTTTGTTGGGCCATGTGAAAATTAAAAACTTTTACCATGAATGGTATATATCTGTAATCCTAGCACTTAGGAGGCTGAGGCCAAAGACTTGTTAATCCAAAGTCAATGCAGTCTATAAGTAAGTTTGAGACTAGCCTGAAGTATCCAGCAAGACTCTGCCTCCTCTTCCTCACAGAACGTGAAAAACTGCTGTGTCTATGCAGGCAGCCTCAGAGCCCTTACCATGATGTGGGCCTTGACTTTCCCCTTCTGCACAACGAAGGTGCCTCCCATCCCCACAGGCTTGTTTCCATAGTGCTTTTCTAGAGTCTGCCTCATGCAAGTCACAAAGTTGAGCTGTCCCGTTCTTCTCTTGGCTTGCACCTTGATGACCTGCAGAGGGTGAAATGGTGCACAGAACCTCACCAACTGTCAAAGTCTACGTGGATAACGGCCTAAATGTACCATTATAAAACTTCCTGCCACCAGGAAATAGTCTTGTCTGCTCAGCACACAGATTAGAGCTGGGGTGTCTCAGTCCTTGTCTTAATTAAATCTCTCTCTCTCTCTCTCTCTCTCTCTCTCTCTCTCTCTCTCTCTCTCTCTCTCTCACACACACACACACACACACACACACACACACACACACACACACGCACACCAGCTATGTGTGACTCCAACAATCTTATTCATGAGTCCTTGAACTGAGTCCTATGCTGAACTCTGGAGACCAAGATGGGGAAAGTTTGAGGATTACCAGGCTTAACGGGATTCATCTCTGGTAATGGGGGCTCACGACATGTTTACAAGGTCTCACTTCCTATAAAATTTTGGACGAGGTCTCTCTATGTTCTTGGGTACTTTTAGATCTCTATTTCATTTCTCAAATAGCTGAAGTGGCTCTTCTTTCAAGACCTAAGTCCTCACAGAGGCTAATACTGAGATGAAGCAGGCACTCATTCTCCTTCTCCTTTTGTTTTAGCTACCACTTCCGGCACAATTCAGGTTATCCTGAAATAAACAAGTGCCTATTTACTACCCATAAGTAGGCACAATCCTATTGTTTCATGCAATGACAACGCCCTAGATTAGTATCTTGTTATCTTCTACTCAGAAAAGTGTCCTTTTTACTAAGTAATATTCTTTTTTTTTTTTGGTTTTTTTTTTGTTTTTTTGAGACAGGGTTTCTCTGTGTAGCTTTGCGCCTTTCCTGGATCTCGCTCTGTAGACCAGGCTGACCTAGAACTCACAAAGATCCGCCTGCCTCTGCCTCCCGAGTGCTGGGATTAAAGGCATGCGCCACCACCGCCCGGCCCTAAGTAATATTCTTAACTTTGGTTTTAAAAAAGATTTTCTTTCCCTGCACTGTTCTGAATAATTAATTAATATTATTTAATTATATAAAAGCTTTGGCATTGGCACATCTGGTTTTCTTCGGAGACTATACTGGGGGCAATAAAAGCTCAAATTTTTAGATGAGAAGACATAAAGAATGCATGTTGTGATGGACATAATCACCTTGCCAGGTTGGCCCTCACTGGCAAAAAGATTAGCCAGCAGTGCGCATCCAAAGTCGTGGTATTTTTGGCTGTATTTCTCCAGCAGGCACTTCCCATCTGTAGGGTTAATTCGGGCAAAGTAACTTCCATTCACAGGACGGTTGTGTTCACTTGCTGTCTGAACAACTGGCATGAACTAGAAATAAAAAAGTCAATTTTAGTGTGTTAATGAATAAAATGTTTTCTCTCAGACTTTAAGAAATGTTATCGCAGGTCTCTTTCTCATACTTTTGTGGTGTTGGTCTTTGCTCATGCTAGGACAGGGCTCTCCCACTGGCCTCCACTCCCTGCCCTTATTTCAAACTGTAATCCACCAACAACATGACCATTCCCCAGTGCCACTTCAGGGACAGACTAACCCCTCTGTGGGAGTTAATGGTTGGAGAGGAGCTGGCTCCCCCTCTCCCTGCTCTCTGCTGCCCAGATGCAGTAGGTGAGAAGCTTTGTTACATCATGTCTTCCTCACTGTGTTCTCTCTCCCCAAAGGGCTGAAGCAATCAGGAAAATCAGCGAGGAACACAAACTTCCGAAACCACGAACCAAAAGTGTGTCCTTTGAACTACCTACTGCCATGATCTTGTCACAAAGATCATGACTTATAAAATGGTTTTTGAATTTTTCTTTTAGTCATTTATTTTATGTGTCTAAGTGTTTTGCCTGCACATACGTGTGGCAGACATGCTCACAGAAGCCAGAAGGCAGCACTGGATCCCTGGAACTGGATTTACAGACGGTTGTGAGCTGCCATGTGGTGGCTGGGCACTGAACTGGGAGAGTAGCCACTTACCCTGTAAGCCACTTCTCCATCCTCAGTTTTATAAAATGTTTACAACATTTCTTTTTTGGAGACGACTCTGGCTGTGTATCCTAGTAACTTGCTATGAGGCCTAAGGTGGCATGGAACTCACAAACTCAGATACACTCATCTTGCCTCAATTCTGATACTACTGTGTCTATCCCAACACCTGACAAAACATCTTATTTAATTAATTAATTACATTTTGAGATAGGGTCATATTCTGTGGTCCTGGCTGCCTATGTAAATCAGGCTGACCTCAAATGTATAGTAATCCTACTCAACCTCTCAAATATTAGGCTTACAAGCATGAGTCATGATGTATGGCTCAAAATGTCTAGTCATAGATTTTAACTTTTTTTTTTTTATCTTGAACACTGGGAAAATTATATCTTCTACAAGAGGTTCTGTGATTTTTGAACATTCGGTCTATCTGGTGAGGTTAAAAGAGAGTGGCAGTCTGGTCTCATCATCGTGAGATGTAAATCAACAGTGGTATCTTACTATCATATGGCATATGTAGTAATACTGTACTTAGTATAAATGGCACATATTAACACGCCACATAGAGTACCCATGATACACACTAGTACTAGCCATTAACTTTTGTAAATAGCCATTGGTTCACTCTGATAGTTTCTTAATGTTTGGTTTTTAACATGGAGATATCCCCATCATTTCTCTTTCAATCCAAAGCTGCTTTTATATGACAACAAGGATTTGCAGAGAAGTGAGGGATCCTAATATATGTAAGAATAAAAATCGATTTTGACAGGCCATTGAATAACCAGACGTCAAATGAACAGATTCCTATACACACACTGACCTCAGAATTGAACCCAAGCGTCTGAAATGGACCTGCCCCTGCTCCAAGGATAAAAGCTCCAGGCAGCTTTATTTCTTTTGCAATCTCATTTAGGTCATAAACCTATAAAAAGAAAAAAGTTACTGAAGTTGTAATATAACAATTTCCTGATTTGTATTTTACAATAGTCAACTGCTTCCTCGCCTGCCTGCCACACTCATCGGTGGTCTTAGTGACAAACAGGAGTCAACCCAGTTTCTATAGTCTGTGAATACAAAGAATAAAAGCATACTTACTTTTTTTTTGTTTACAAGAGGCATTAAGTAAGGCACACCTCCTACTTCTGCAATTCTAGTTTGCCCACAGATGCCTAAAAAACACAAGCCATCTTAAAAGCAGGCAAACGCAGCATTCAAGTATAAGATTCCAGAAGCCACTGACTTATAAGGAACAGATGTAAGAGGATCCCAGTGTTGGAACTAACAGGGATGGGAAGGTTCAAGTGGTCCCTTCTTGGTCCCGCTTCAACTGCCGCCGACAACATCGTCACTGAGCATGGCTTGGGGACTGGTGGTTATTGAGAGGACAGGGGCCAACTTGTGGGTAGAGTTTCTAGAATTCATCTGCCTAGTAATCTCTTAGAAATCTTCCCCTGCCAAGGGCATTTTTATTTTAAAAAAATGTATTCTTTCTTTTGGCCTAAGTTGTATTTTTAAATTTTTAAGACACTTTGCTCGGTTAGAATTTTCTTCTTTAGATCCATGCTGAGAAATCTTTCTATACATTGTTTATACAAATAACAAGTATGATAGAAAACCTTTGGATGCTAGGAAGTTTCTATGTGTGTATGTCTGTAGTTGTGTAGGTATTTTGTTGTTTTGTGTGAAGGACTGAATCCAGGGCTAAAAACATACCCTACCACTAAGCTGTCCCCTCCCTAGGGTCTCTACTTACATTTTAAAATATATTTGATTTATTAATTGATTGCATGTGTATATATCTGGGCGTGTTGTATGTGTGTAGAGTGTATGTTTATGTGCACATACTGCGCATGTATGTCAAAAGTAGAAGCCAGAGAAGGATGTTGGGTGACCTGCTCTATCACTCTCTACCTTATTCCTTGAGGGTCTTTCACTGAACTTGGAGCAATCTCCAGCAACCTTCTGCATCTGCCCCAGTACACATGGCTACTTCAGGTGTTTATGTGGGTGTTGGGATCTGAACTCAGGCTTGAGCAGCAAGAGTCGTTACCCACTGAGCTATCTCTCCAGCCCCTCTACTTACATTTTTTTCTTTCTTACATTTATTTATTTTGTATGTGTGTGATGGTGGAGGTCAGAGAACAACTTGTGGGAGTCTTCCCCTTCCACCATGTGGATTCTGGGGATCAGACTCAGTTCATCAGGTTTGACAGCAATGGCTTTTACTGTTGAACCACCTTGCCAGCCCCTCTACCTACATTTTTAGTAATTATTATAACAATGAAGTGAGACACAATTTGGGAGAAGGCACTGTTTTAAAGTAGAGTAGAAATTATCTTTTACTTGAGAAGTCTTGCAAGGATATCATTCACTGAAGTACATGTAATCTCCCTACTGTTATGTAGAGGAGAGATGCAAAGTCTTACAGGTGCCTTCTGTGTTTGAGGAGGAGCAGAAATTATCCCCAGATTGTGCACTGAGTGATAGAGATGGTGATGGCTGGAGGAGGAACTCCTATAGGGCTCTTGGCTGTCCAGGGAACAGGTAAGAAGGGAGCCATAGGCAGAGCTGTGCTACACACAACTGAAAACTCCTAGAGAGCTAGTTGAGACAAATTTCAAAGATGCTAGATCCTGGTTAAAATGACAAGATTATGTGAAAAACTCCCGAAGATTATACAAAAGAGGTGGAGGCAGGGGGAAAGATCCTGGGAAGAGCATCCTAAAGAGTCTGCTAGACAGAGAAAGGCAGCCTGAGAAACAAATTACTCTTCAAAATGAAATCAGAAACCACAGGGGATTACAGGGAGAGGAAAGAAGGGGCGATTTTTGTTTGTTTGTTCACAAGGTTTCACTGGGGCTAGAGAGATGGTTCAGCAGTTAGGAGCATGGACACTCTTCTAGACCGGGGTTCAGTTCCCAGCACCCATCACCGTCTCCTGTCTGTAACTGCAGTCTCAGAGGATCTGACATCCTCTTCTGGCCTCCACAGGCACCAGGCATGCACAAGGTGCACACTCATACCTGCAGACAAAGCACTACTACACATAAAGTAAACGTTTTGAGATGGTTTCTAATGGTTTCAGGTGTTGAGAGAGACTGCCATCTGGTCTATTTACAATCAAAGACTGTTTGACCTGGACGACTCCCACAACATGAAACTGAACTTTCCTATTTAATGTCTCTAAGGCTGTGGTAAATTATGGGACTTAGTCCAGGTAATGGGATTCACAGACACGAGGGAGAGGCAGGACTAGCGGCTAAGAATTCCAAGCAGATTACTTTTTAACCAAATATGTCAATTAACATAATAAAAGAAACAGAAAAATGCACTAATCTTTAATCCCTCATTACCAGAGGGCATATGGAAGGGGGTTAGACTTTGAAACACACCGTCTTTGGTCTTGATCAGGACACTCCTGGGTTTACTGAGCCTCTCTCATGCTCCACGTACCTTGGAATACTGCTGCCATGGCACGTCTGCTCCAGTCTGTCACACTGAGACTGTTTCACTCAACCAATGGTCATCTCTTTCCCTTCTCACTTAAACTTGACAAATTTCTTGAAGAGGTCTAAGCATTTAATAGATGAATCAAATATAAGCCCTAAAAAGAGGCTTATTTAATTTTAAATTATGTGTATGATGTGTGGGCATATATGCTCAGGAATGCAGACTCCTTCGGAGTCTAGAAGAGGGCCTTGGATCCTCTGGAGCTGGAGTTACAGGCAGCTGTGAAGCACCTAATGTGGGTGCTGGAACCAAACGAGTCCTCTGAAAGAGCAAAGGCACTTTTAACTGCTGAGCCATCTCTCCAGCCCCCAAACATAGGCCTCTTAAGAGATTTTCTGAGCTTGAGTAAATAATACAACCAAAAATTAAAGGAAGTTTTGTTGTTAAGATTATTATGTATACAGTGTTCTGTTTGCATGTATGCCTGCCTGCCAGAAGAGGGCACCAGATCTCATTACACATGAGAATTGAATGTGGTTGCTGGGAATTGAACTCAGGACCCCCGGAAGATCAGCCAATGCTCTTAACCTCTGAGCCATCTCTCCAGCCCCCAAAGAGAAGTTTTCATAAGTCAATTGGGAAGTTAAAAACAAAATTCTTGTGCTCTCAAATTTTAGCCTACTGAGTATGTTACATAACCAAACGTTCATCAAGGATTATGAACACACAATGAAATCTGGCCCACAGAAACTAAGCCAAATTGAGCCTGAAAGTTGTAACAACAGCCTTTATTCATAGAGGAAAATAATACTGGCTTCCGAAAAAGAGTATGGCTGAAAACCGAAACCATTTTTTTTTTTTTTAAGACTACGCACCTTTGACAGGAAAGGTAAATGGCTCCTTTGTTAAATCTGGGCAGTCAACCACGGAAACCTGGACATCAGCAAAGTTGTCCTTCAGCCCCTTCTGCAAAACTAATAAAAGACAAGCAAAGGAGTTATTTAGCATTAGGCAAAATTTGGCCACCATATACTAAATCTTCCTTCAAACTTAGACCACTATAAAAAAGAGAGATGGGTCAGGGTGGTGGCACATGCCTTTTATCCCAGCACTCGGGAGGCAGAGACAGGTGGATCTCTGTGAGTGTGAGGCCAGCCTGGTCTACAGAGTGAGTTCCCTGGACAGGCAGGGCTATACAAAGAAACTCTGTTATGAAAAACTAAAAAAAAAACCACAAAAAAAAAACCTAAAAAAAAAAAAAAGGAGGGATGGACCCAGGACTTCAGCACAAAGCAGTCTACCAATGACCTGTACCACCAACTGAGGAATGGTCTTACTGATGAATAAAATTAGACTTTGACATGATCAGAAGACATAATGTACTCTATGACACATACATACCAATAATTACTAACCTTGGTGTGGTGGTTTATAGAAGAATGGTTCCCATAACCTCATATATTTGAATGCTTAGTTACCAGGGAGTAGAACTGTCTGAGAAGGATTAGAAGGTGTGGCCTTATTGGAAGAGGTGTGTCACTGGGAGTGGGCTTTGAGGTTTCCAAAGCTCTTGTCAGGCCTAGTTTCTCTCTCTCTCTTCCTGCAGCCTTGGGTCAGGATGCAAAGCTCTCAGCTTCTGCACCAGTACCATGCCTGTCTGCTTCCCTCTGTGGTGATCATGGACTAATCCTCTAAAACTGTAAGCAAGCCCCAGTTAAATGCTCTTTTATAGGAGCTGCCATGGTGCCTGGGTAAGCCCCGGTCCGTCCCTCTTTTCTATGATGTGAAGGACAGTTTGTCATGTCTTGTCATGGTGTCTCTTCACAGCAACAGAGCAGTGACTAAGACGTGCAGAAAGGAAGCAGATGGCACACAAGTAAGGGCTAGCTTCCCTTGAGGGGATTTCAAAAACCCAATGAAAGGGATTTCAAGCCACATGTTTAGTGGAGGTTACAGACAAGTGTTGCTATATATTTGATCACACTGTGAACCCTGAGGTTGCATTATTTAAATAAAATCAACCATAGGTCAAGAGGTGGAGCAAGCAACCAGTTGAAAGGAAGTAATCATAGAGAGTGAAGGGAAGTCAGGAGGTCAGAGAGAGAGAGGCACAAGAAGTAGAAGGGAGGGACAACTGGTTGGAGGAGTTCTTGTTTCAGACAGACTAGGAGAAAAATCTCTTTCTAAGAAGACAGCAG
The DNA here is from genome assembly GCF_949786415.1 of Peromyscus eremicus. Lineage (NCBI taxonomy): Eukaryota > Metazoa > Chordata > Mammalia > Rodentia > Cricetidae > Peromyscus > Peromyscus eremicus. The sequence goes on from NC_081422.1 coordinate 11,674,289, forward strand.
AGGAGGAGGGTCAACCGGCTGCTTTCTTTGCCTCTCTGAGCTAGCAGATTTTCACTTCAGCATCTGGCTCCTGAGTCTTTATTGGTAAAATAAAAAGACAGAGACTTAGAACAACATTCGCCTCCCTACATGGATATACATGCTGAATATATATTTTGACTTGAATGGTAGTTATGTAGTTAGGGTTTTATTTCTGTGCAGAGACATCATGACCACGGCAACTCTCATAAAGGAAAATATTTAATTGGGGCTGGCTTACAGTTCAGAAGTTTAGTCCATTATCATCATGGCAGGAAGCATGGCAACATGCAGGCAGACATGGTGCTGGAGAAGGAGCTGAGAGTTCTACATATGAATATGCAGGCACCAGGCAGAGAACTGGCTTGAGCTTCTGAGACCTCAAAGCCCACCCCAATACTGACACACTTCCTCCAGCAAGGCCAAGCATTCACACACATCTATGGGGCCATACTTGTTCAAACCATCACACATTAGTGTGGTGCTCACATTCTGCAAGCACTATACTTTATTGAAGTGCATTATGCCATAATACAAATGTAGAAAAACATAGTGTCTTAACATTCCAGAACTTTATTCTTCAATAACTTTATTTTATTTTACTTGGTTTTTTGAAACAGAGGTCTCACTATGTAGCCCTGGGTGTCCTGGAACTTAATACATAGACCAGGCTGGCCTCAAACTTAGAGAGAGATCTTCCTGACTCTGTTCAAGAGAATTTTAATAATAATTTATAAAAGTATGTCCAATAACCTGGTATCCCATAGCTCCTTACCAGAGAAGAATGATACTTGTGAAAATCAGAATCTGATACCAATTAAGTGAGTGACAGCTTTGTGTTATGGAATATTATTATTATTATTATTTTGGTTTTTTGAGACAGGGTTTCTCTGTGTAGCTTTGGTGCCTTTCCTGGAACTCACTCTGTAGCCTAGGCTGGCCTCGAACTCACAGAGATCCGCCTGCCTCTGCCTCCCAAGTGCTGGGGTTAAAGGCGTGTGCCACCACTGCCTGGCTTTGGAATATTATTTTAAGATGTGTTACATTTGTTATGCTGTGGAACATTTGTTTTAATGATGCAAAGATGTGTTGCATTCTTTCATGTTACATTTGTTAAACTCTGTGAAGCTGTGTTACTTTGCCTGTCTAAAACACCTGATTGTCTAATAAAGAGCTGAACAGCCAATAGCAGTGCAGGAGAAAGGAGAGGCAGGGCTGGCAGGCAGAGAGAATAAACAGAAAGAAGATCTAGGAGCAAGTAGGATGAAGGAGTGAGAAAAGAAGGGGCCAGCCACCCAGCCACACAGGCAGACACAGAATAAGGAGAGAAAAGATATACAGAAATAGAGAAAGGTAAAAGCACAGAGACAAAGGGTAGACAGGATAATTTAAGACTGCTACAGTGCAGCTCAATTTAACAAATATATGTATTTTGTTTATTTATAGAACATGCACACGCATGCGTGCTAAGGTGCATGTAGAGATTAGGTGACAACTCCTTAAGTCGGTTCTCTTCTTCCACTAGGTTGGTCCCAGGGATGGAAGTCAGGTTGTCATACTTGTGCTACAGGCATCTTTACCCACTGGGCCATTTCATCAGCCCTATGAGCAATATATTTTTAAGGATCAGAAAAATAGTATAGGAAAGCAATTAAAAAAAAAAAAGCAAAAAGCAGGTACATGTTTGAGTCAGTCTCTTCAAGAACAGTTAACTACCAGGTAGCACACTGTGAGAAGTACGGGACCATTACGGAGACAGGAGTTCTACAGAACGGAACCTAACCACATCAAGGACAGGGCAGATCCTGAGACATCAAAGGTTTGAATGTATACCTTCTGGGCTTCATTTTGTGTATTCAGTCATCTTTTTCCTTCTCTGGTTTAGATTGGGGGAACTTCCTTAAATTCTTGTTTGAACAAGGTAAACAAAACACAAGAAATATCCACAGACAAATTTAAGTAAGTGAATTGACAATCTGTGAATAAGGAGGCAGGCAAAGCATATTTGGGACTATGAGCAATACTCAATAGTAGATTATCTATCTATCTATCTATCTATCTATCTATCTATCTATCTGTTTATTTATTTGTAATGTATGAGTGTTTTGCCTGCATGTATGTCTGTGCACCGTCTGGAGCTGAAGGCCAGCAGAGGGCACTGAATTCCCTAGAACTGACAATTACAGACAATTGTGAGCTGCTATGGGAGTTCTGGGACAGAACTCGGGTCACCGGAGTTCAGCCAGTGCTCTTAACCACTGAGCCATCTCTCCAGCAAACTATATATTTAAAGAATACTGTTATTGTTAATATTGCACAACTCTCTGCTAGTTTTCATTGCACAACAAGACCACTATAAATGAGAGATGATGGTTACTTCTAGGACAAATAAGCAGAGAAGGAACCACCGCGAGGGTTGGGAACAAAAGGAATTTTGAATTTGTCTATAATCATCTTTCAAAAAATTTAAAACTCTGCATACGTGTCAGTATGTAGAGAGGACCAGCTTTTAAGGTATTATGTGCAGTTTTACGTGATGCTAAGGATCTTGAAATTAAACAACTTCCATAAGATGGGCTAATAAGTGTAAATGCTTATAACATAAGCATAAAAACTTATAAAAGTTGCTTTATTTTATTTTTTGAGAGATAGAATTTTGGATTTTTTAAATTTAAAAATAATACTAAAATTCTTGTATCAAAAGTACCATTTCAATAAGATACAGATAGGTAATTAGCTACATATGTATCTCAGGGATCTTTTGGTTTTGTTTCCTGGGACAGTCCTTAAAATCCCAAGGCTAACATCATTTTTACCTTCAGCAAGCTCCTCCAGACTTGGCACATGAAAAGAAAACTCAATACAAGCCATTTTCTTTCTTCTCAGCAAGGTTGCTCAAACACAGCAGCTGTTGGCTAACAATCACGAGAGTTCACAGGGCACCAGCACGAACCGTCCCTGGGGTTCTGGAAATGAGTACCAGAGTTCAGTTACTTGCTGAAGGCAAAGGCCATCGAGGTTCCACATCCTCAGAGCTCACTTATGTAAGGAGGGCAAAGTGCCCCAAACACAGCACCATGTCCACTCCATGTGAGCAGGAGGCGAGGGACCTCTTCCCCACTCTTCTTGCCCTCTTCTCCCTTTTAGTCTGTTTTTCTATTTTCTTCCTTCCCTCCCTCCCTCTCTCCCCCCTCTTTCCCTCCCCACTTTCTCTCCTCCCTTCCTGGCAGTGTTGTATATAGAACCCAGGGCCTCAGCTGAGTGCTATATCCCAGCCCAATACTGTATTTGAACCTGTTCTTTTTCATTTCTATGTGTTCAGTTCTGAGATGGAGCCAGGGCCTCTGGCATACCAGGAAAGCACTCTCCCACTGAGTGCTATACTAACAGAGGGCTTTTCTAAGAGGGTCTAAGAATGTGGTCTTGAAACAAAAGATATGTACTAAGGATTACAAACAAGTGGTTGAACTCTGTGTGTTCATGTGTGTAGGTATGCACCGTTTACAAGATTCTATATCTTTATCTATAGAAAACATATGATAGATCATTTTTTTCCTACTCTCTATTTGACATTTAAACTAAAAGTTAATTGTCTTAGACCTAATAAGTTGTTTTTAATATTGAATTTATTTATTTGTGTGTGTGTGTGTGTGTGCACATCACACCACACCTGTGGTGGTCACAGGACAACTTATAGGAGTTGGTTCTCTCTCCACCGTGTGGATGTTGGGGACTGAACTCAGACAGTCAATCTTGATGGTAAGTACCTTTACCCACCAAGCCATCTTGCTGGCCTACTACCCTCATTATTAATTTTTTTTTTTTGAGACAGCGTTTTTCTGTGTAGCTTTGCGCCTTTCCTGGAACTCACTTGGTAGTCCAGGCTGGCCTCAAACTCACAGAGATCTGCCTGACTCTGCCTCCCGAGTGCTGGGATTAAAGGCGTGCGCCACCACCGCCCAGCTACCCTCATTATTATTTCTCAATGGAGAACAAATTTGACTCTAAAAGTAGATCTCAGTAACAACAAAATACCAAAAGCTGCATTATAATAGAAAAACAGGATACCAGGAGTTTGTTTTATTTCTTCCCTGAAGCTACAAAATTATATTATAGGATATATTGTAAAATTTCATTTGTTTACATTCAAATCATTCCTCTTATCTATCATTTTAATAAGAGACAATTTTAGTTACCAATTGAAATGGAAACCTATGGAATGAATAGATTCACACACACACACACACACACACACACACAGACACACACACGGAAATGGACACAGAGACACATACATACACACACAGACACATACACACCCCGTTCAGGAGGTGAGGCTGACGAGCAGAGTGAGATGACCAGAGCTATACAGGGAAAGAAAAGGAGATGGGTGGGGAGATGATGGCAAGGCCAATCACAGCCTAGAACAGTCAAATCACTAAGGACATTTAGCCTCTCAGAGCACCACGGGAGTAGTCTTTAATACTGTTAATGGAACACCTCTTTAGTCCAAACTGTGGGGTTTAAAAGTGCTCACACAGCAAGAAAAAGTGGGTCCCTTAGATCTCTTGTGGGTTTCTTTCATTTTATGTTTTGAGGCAGGGTATCCACACCCTGTCTGCATAATGGAACTCCTCCAATAATGGAACTCCTCCAATAATGGAACTCCTCCAACTCACAGAGCTTCTCCTGCCTGCCTCTGTGTTTCCAGTGCTAGGATGAAAAGCGAATTCATACCTGGTTTAAAAGGGAAGCTATGACCTGTGTGCTGGGAATGGAACTCAGTCCTGTTGGAAAGTGGTACACGCTTTTAACTGTGGTGCCGTTTCTCTAGCCTAGAATCTCTGGAAATATTTTCCAGGTTCATGGGTTTCTTAGGCACAGGATTTTTAAAAATTATTTCATTAAAATATTTATTTATTTGTGTGTACACGTGTGTGCATATATGCTACAGCACACATGTGGAGGTCAGAGGACAACTTGCAGAAGTCAGTTTTCTTTTTCTACTGTGTGGGTTCCAGGGATCAAACTCAGATTATCAGGTTTGGCGAAAAATGCTTATAACTCCTAAGCCATCTTGCTGACCTGCAATTTCCATTTTTTTTTTTTTCGAGACAGGGTTTCTCTGTGTAGCTTTGTGCCTTTCCTGGATCTCACTCTGTAGACCAGGCTGGCCTCGAACTCACAAAGATTCGCCTGCCTCTGCCTCCCGAGTGCTGGGTGCAATTTCTATTTTTGACCATACTTTCAGAACATATATTGTCCATGAACATGCCATTGCACATATTTAGCACCTGATATTTATAGTTTTTTTTTTTTTTTTGATTTTTCGAGACAGGGTTTCTGTGTGTAGCTTTGTGCCTTTTCCTGGAACTCACTTGGTAGCCCAGGCTGGCCTCGAACTCACAGAGAGCCGCCTGGCTCTGCCTCCCGAGTGCTGGGATTAAAGGCGTGCGCCACCACCACCTGGCTTATAGTTTTTTTTAAGACATAGGATCCCTACATTACCCTTGCAAATCATCCTCCTGCTTCAGTCTCCAAAGTAGCTTAAATAGGTGACATTTACTTTAGTACCTTACAAACATTAGGTTTTATTGCCCTTTAGTTATTTAACACATATACTCTTGTTTTTCAAATGAAGCCAAGTAACTATTGAAAATGGGCCCCAACTGGTATAATCGTACTTGAATGATCTTCGTTTCGAACTCAAACATCTTACTCTTCTTTTGAAATACTTTAAGATTGGTACATCATATACAAATAGCTCTCACACTCTCCTTACCCAGATGTTCCTTACCCAGATGTAACTTATCACAGTCTGTGTCAGGTAACTAGCAGATAGTTCCTAATGTAAGAACATACCAAAGTCTGCACGACGAACAGCATATTCATTCATTGTTGCTTATTTTTATTTCCTTTTTGGTTCAGTATATGCCCAGGCTAGTCTGGAACAGTGCTCCTCCAGTTTGAACCTCTTGAGTCCTGGGATTTTATGTGTGTGCCATCACACCTGGCCTTAATATAATTCAGTATATATGGAGAAAAATGAAAGCATTTTCAATAATTATGCTCACAGGAGGAATAAGAATTCAAATTAAATTCAAAGATATCCCTAATTTTATACTCCTTACTTTCTTAAAAGAAGGTCTGTCTGTTTTATACCCCTACCAAAATAGAGACAGAAGTCTAACCACGGGAGCTTCAGCCTGAAGAATTGGTTTAGAAATGTAGAGTTCATGCAGGCTGACAGCAGGGGAGAACATGTGTCGGTGTGTGTGTGTGGAGGGTGGGGTTGGAGTTAGGACCAAAAGGGGATGGTGTCCACTAAAGCCAGAGAGGCTCCAGATGAAAGCAAATACTTACTCTCCTGACGGAAGTGGGGGTGTCGGTGGCTCAGAGACAGGTAGAGAAGGGTGAACAGGCAGGAAGCTAACAACACAGAGAGCAATGGGCCAACTGTGGCAACCAAGCTGAGTGCCATGATTGAAGGCGTAAGTCACAAACTGTCACACCCTTTAAAGTCTCCCAAAATTCTCAAGTCCATGACAGACTTGCATTACACTTCTCATTGCACAGGAAAGGAAACAGGTCAGAAAGGACATAGAATTTACCCAAGATCAAATAGTTGTTAAATACAGAAACAGAATTCAAAAGTAGATCCACACCAGGCGTGGTGGTGCACATGTATAGTTCCAGCAGAGGCAGAGGCAGGGGCGTCTGGCCTCACAGCTGTGCAAATTGTACAGTCAGTCACACAGGACCCATATTCATATAGATCTATATGTATCAAACCACACATACAGTTGTGGGTTTTGTTTTGTGTGTGTGTGTGGTGCCAGGCACTGAACTCAGGGCTATGCATGCTAGGAAAGCTCCCTATAATTGAGCTATATCTCTAGGCCAACAACTTTACATTTGAACTGTGAAAACTCGCAGGATAGTGAAGCATGAGTAGGGCCAAGGTATGTCCTTCATCACACCTGGTCACCCACGGAATAAGGTGGGGGGGTTTGGTTTTGTTTTTTCGAGACAGTGCTTCTCTGTGTAACCCTTGCTGTCCTGGAACTCATTCTGTGGATCAGGCTGGCCTCAAACTCAGAGACTGGCCTGCCTCTACCTCTTGAGTGCTGGGAATGAAGGTGTGCGCCGCGGCCGCCACCAACCACCTGGCCTAATAAAGTGTTTGTAATGTCCCATTAGAACTTAATCCTGGTAGACTTGCCATGTCTAGCATAGTAGGTGCTGCAGAATTCCAGGTTACAGGCAAAATGTGCAAGGATCAGGAAGTAAAAGGAAGGTGAGTGTGTTTTGTACATTGTTCCACAGCTACAGTAACAAATACATAACTTGTACAAGTTATGAAGCAAAAACCCAAACTGCAGTGATTCTGTAACAGGGTCCTATGACCTTAGTAGGCCCTAAGACCTGAGGACAACTGACTCCGTGATGGAAGTGCCATTTCGGCTGTAAAACTCAGCACGTGGACAGCACCAACAGCCATAACTAAAAGGCCTAATCCATCAAAGTCCATAGTTCTGGGACAGTCTCAAAATGTACTAACCTTGCTTTTTAGCTCCTATACTTTTGCTTCTGGCTAACTGTCCATTTTAACTGAAGTATGTCGTCCAGAATATGATTTTTGTGCTTAAAAGCTCACCCTGAGAAAGGCTCAGTGCTACACTAGGATCCAGAGCACCCAGCTAGTAAAGACTTTCTATTGGCTTAAACCCATGTCTGAACAGCCCTCTCTGGTGACCACCCCACAACATTTCCACTCATTACGTTCTTTTCTTTTTTGGTTTTTCAAGACAGAGTTTCTCTGTGTAGCCCTGGCTGTCCTGGAATTCGCCCCGTAGACCAGGCTGGCCTCGACTCATAGAGATCTGCAAGCCTCAGCCTCAGCCTCCCAAGTGCTGGGATTAAAGGCGTTTGCCACTCCCCCATGCCCTGTGCATTAAGCTCTTATGCACTGGCAGTACCAACATAAAGAAAGATGGTAAAACTTGCGCTAGTAATTCTAATTTTTCTTTACGTAGGGCGGGAAAACATGTTTTTGATTCAGGGTCTCAGCATGTAGTCTAGGCTGGCCTGGCAACCCTCCTTCCTCAAACTTTCCCGGTCTAGGATTTGCCACGGTGCCCGGCTATCTGTCTCTCTCGTTTTGAACAGGACCCTGTATTATGACTTTGCCCCTGTCCTTTCACAACACACGGGCTCTGAATGTGACAGCTTGAGATACCTGTCTGGGAGCTCACCGCGACTGCACTGGCAGCTCCCAAGTAGAGCAAGACCTTACTTTTAAGGCGTGTCCAATCGTAAAATGATAATAGGCGCTGACTAAGGGTAAGCAGCTCAGTTGGCTTGCTTGTCACACAATACAGAGGTGCAGCATGGACAGCAGCTCTGGGCTTCCTTGTCACACAATACAGAGCATGCAGCACGGAAAATAACTCAAGCTCAGTATTGAAAAGAAAGCACTGTAAGGGTTAAAACCAACCCCAGCTAAACTGGTTTACGCTGTTCAGTCAGCTCAGGATCTGAAGGAGGCAGCTCATGCCTGCTGGGAGCTAACTCCTGGATGGTGGGGTGCCCAGAACACCCGGCACCCTTCGTCTGAGGGGGAACTCGGCACGCTGTAGGCTCGACCCCCACAACATACGGACGCTCACCTGACGCGCAGTGCCTTCGCGCTCGCAGGACTGCCTTCTTTGCACTCAGGAGCACAGGTTCAAAGTCCCGCCTACCTCTTCCGCCAGCTCAAGGCCTAGGGACGAGCCGGGAACCGCCCCTCCCAGGGCCCCGCCCACCACATAGTCCACCCACACAGCCACGCCCACCCACGTGGCCGCGCTCTCGCACCCACCCGCCGCTAAGAGCTCACGCGAGATTTCGGCCTGTTTAGTCCCGCTGCAGTGAGCAGGAACGTTCTTTTCGGCGCGGTGGAGGAGCAAGACGGTCGTTTCCGCACTGGGCTCCCGATGTGGAGCGACCGAGGAGTGGGGGCTTTCCGCGGGCCAGGGCTCTTTGGGCGGCTCTCCGCACGGAGTCGGCGCAGTTGTCGGGTGAGGCGCAACGGGCCGTGCTCCGGGGCTTCGCGGGCCGGGCTCCAGGGCTTCGCTGGCCGCGCGTGGCTCCCGGGCGCTGTCGGGAGATGACAAGGTGTATGGGGCCAGGAGGGGTTTTTTAGTGTCCTGTCGGGGCTGTGCCCTGTGCTGCCTGCCTACATCTCTTGAGGGCTCAGAAGGCCTCGTCGGTCGGCCCACGGCGTATGTTCTCACCAGTTTTTCGGCAGTCACCACGTGGCTTCCACAATTGCATTTTCAGAATTTGAAAGCACCATACAGGTAGGATTGATTTCTAGATAGATTGCTGTACTGTAGTTTGATGTTACCTTAGAATTTCCACACGTACATATCGTTGGTGCAAACAGGCCAAGTATGGTAACATTGATGGGTTAATATTTAAAAAACAATTCATATAGTGGGTATTTCACAAAGTCTTAGTCAACTGGCTTTCTTAGCCTTGAAGGTTATGATTAGTATGATTAGTTTAGTTCTAGGATTTGTGTAGCCAAGGATAACGTTGAAGTTATCCCTTTTGTATGTGTGGGTGTTTTGCATGCCTGTTAAGTCTGAACCACGTGCGTGCATTGCCCACAGAAGAGCGCATAAATCCACTAGGACTGGTTACGGTCCCTCCCCCTTTTGTTTTCGGAGACCAGATTTCTCTGTGTAACGGTTCTGGCTGTCCTAGCATCTACTTTGTAGATCAGGCTGGTTTCCGAGATCCGCCTGCCTCTGCCTCCCTAGAACTGGGATTAAAGGCGTGCACCACCACCACCTGGCCAGTTACATACAGACCTTTTTAAGCTGCCATGTTGGTGCCGGAAATCCAATTTCTGTGCCTTGAAGAGCAGCCAGTACTCCTTTTTTTTGTTTGTTTTTCGAGACAGCCCAGGTTATCCTGGAACTCAACTCTGTAGGCCAGGCTGGCCTTGAACTCACAGAGATCCGCCTGCCTCTGCCTCCTGAATGCGGGGATTAAAGACATGCACCACCGCCCGGCTCAGCCAGTTAATGCTTTAATGCTAAGCCATCTCTCCAGCCTCACCTTAGAGATTCTTGTACACTGACTCTTGGCATTACAGTGATTTTGAACAGTAATTGTGAGCCACTGTCTCTGTGCATACTTCAACTGCCTGAACTGATGATGACGCTCTTGTTTCAGCCTTGCAAGGGTTCGCCTTGAAATTAGTAATGCTGCAATACTGTGTGGCTGGCTGCTGGTAAAGCCACTCAGGTGCTCTTGTTAGGTAGATTTAGAGAAAAAACAAAGTGCATTGGAATGTGGTTTCTTTGCTTTCACTTGTAGATTAAAAAAATACTGTGAATGTATGCCACATATGTGGGGGGTATCCAGGAGGCCAAAAAAGCATGAAGCTGGAATTAAAGTTGTGAGCCACCCAAAGTGAGTGCTGGGAACAACTCAATCTGGAAAGTTACTCTTAACTGCTGAGCTTCTCACTTGAAGGTTTTTAAAGATGATCTAAAGTGGACTATTCTTAGATCAATTAGTTTTACCTAATTCATGTGGTGGTATGGTGTATGTCGAACTTTTCAGTAGAATGCTGGGTGTCCGGGAAGGTGCATCACACTGAAATTTGTAATTGCAGAAAACTGGATAAGGCAGAGAACAAGTGATGGCTCAACCAGGAGTGAGTTCTGTTGACTGCATGACATCTGATAGAGCTGGGGACACTGGAAACCAAAGGTAAGGCACCTTTTATGTGTAAACACCTAGATTCAGTCTATTCACCTGTTCTTTTTTTTTTTTTTTTAAGAAAAAGTCTCAGTAGGTGGCCATGGGTGGTTTCATTCAGATAATCCTGCCTCTGCCTCCTAAGAGCTGGGATTAAAGGCATATTACACACTCTGCAAACTACTGCAGATAACTCCCCAACCTGAATATGTAAAAGTGGGACATAGTCTTACTTTAGGAAAACATATATACGTTTTCCTAGATTGGCCTATTTTTGTCTAGTAGGTACGTAGTGGAAGGTTTAGAAAAGTTAAGCAGATGATTTGGAGCTTCTTTCTCATGGAAGATAAAATTGAACATTTTAAATAGCTGTGTGCTTTAGATATGATGGCCAGGACACAGTGGCTTAGTGTGTCACACTAACTGGTACTTAGTCTATTCTAAAGTGTTGGGTATGATTGGGGGGGGGTTGGCTTTGGAAGAAAGGCACATTCGAATTTTTAACGTTTTCTCCGATTTGTCCGATGTGTGCTTTTCTACAGTATCATGTGTTCCTTGTGCTCTCATCAGAAGAGGGTGTGTGGAGCTCCGGGAAACGGGAGTTACTAACGATTGTGAGCTGCCTTGCCACTCGGTAATGAGAATTGTGTCTAGTGATAATTCAATAATACAGTTTATTTACTTTTTTTTAGTGATGACTCATCTGATAGCTTATTTAAAACCCAGTGTGTTTCTTCGCCTCCACAAAGACGAAGAAACCCTACTGCAGCATGTGTCGTTTCACCTGTGAGGGCTGAAACGGACTCGTCCAGTGACTCCTCTCTGGAACCAAAGCCTCTGACTTTGAAGGCTATTTTTGAAAGATTTAAGAAAAGGAAACGGAAAAAGAGAAAGTATAAGCCAAAATTAAGACCAAGAGGAAGACCACCTGGAATAAAAAATGCTAGAAACCCTAGAAGGTCACAAATAGATATCAAACAAATTAAAGACAAAGGAGCTGTGTTTCCATTCTTAGAATCTGAAAATGGAAGAAAACCTTTACCTTGGAAGAAAATTTTAACGTACGAGGTGAGTCATTCTCATGTAGACAAATACACTAGGTAAAGTGGAATGTTTGTGTCCCGTCCCGTGTCTTCCCCCCCCCCCCCCCCCCTTTCAAGACCAGGTTTCTCTAATAGCTCTGGCTGTTCTAGAATTTTGTAGATCAGGCTGGCCTTGAACTCATAGAAATCTGCCTCCCAAGTTCTGGGATTAAAGGTGTGGTTGTTGGCCATTCTTAGTTGAGGTACACCTGGAACACTTATTTTGACAAACAGTGGCTTCTATGTGAAGTGTGCTCTAGTCTTCAAGTGTTTCTGAGTGAAATCTGCAAAAATTTAGAGAATAATGCTCCAAGATTGTTTATATGCAGAAAATTTCTTCATCTTACTGTCTAAACTACTCTCAAGCATACAATACTCAAGGTACCTTTTCAGTAGCCCAAGTCAGACCTGTCATTTCAAAGTAAGGTTATGATTTCTTAAAGCCCACTTTTAGAAGTATCCAGAAAGGGCTGTGGAATAGGAATGTGAAAGGTGATGCTTTTCTAGCTGGTCATGTGCATTGTTAATCTACGAGCCCTTGCCCAAGGAATGGTACCACCTACAATCTAGGCAGTCTCTACACAATAATAGTAGCAGTCCCTCAGTTGATGATCCCTTCTCAGGTGATTCTGAGCAATGTCAAATTGAGTTAAAGCTAACTAGGACAAGGGCTGGAGAAATACATAACACTGGCTGTTCTTCCAGAGTAGCCAGGTTCAATGTCCAGTATCCTACATGGTCTCTCACATCTATAACCCCAGGGATGCTCTCTTCTGGTCTCTGAGGGCACCAGGCATGTAGTAGTGCATTGATATACAGGCAGTCAAAACACCCATAACATGAAATCTGGAATACTCAAGTACCCAGGTGTTAATTAGGGTTTTCAAATATTTGAGCATTAAATGTTACAAAAATACAAATGATCCTTACTTGGAATTTATAATCAAAAAGGATTAATGTAGTCATTCTTTTCGTGTGTGTGCATGTGCAAACCTAGCAGAACTTGCTAATTTAGGTTGACTTCCTATTCAGCTTGTTCTTGGGGTACTGCCTTGACCTTCCAAGACTGGAATTAATTACAGTAGAACGACTGTGTACACTCAACATTCACATGGTTTCTGTGCTTCCAAATCTTTTCTTGATGTACAGTGAGCCGTCGCCCATCCCCTTGTAGAATTTCAAGCTTGATTATCATTAATATTTGATGTTCTAAGATTTAAAGAATTATGTATCTAACTTGAAGCAAGCTGTTGCAAGAGGATTTTTTCACCACATTGAAAAACTGAAGTATGAGCAACACCTTAAGGAATGCTTGGAGCAAATGCATGCTGGGGAAGATTTAGAAAAGGAAGACCTTGACAGTCGGAGACACAAGTACATGGATGATGATGGTCCTCTTTCTCCTATTGAAGAGCCTTTGTAAGTTGGACCTTGAAGAGTTATTTGTTCCTGAGTTTGTGTTGTGTGTGTGTGTTTTAAAGCTAACTTAAATATCTATTATTCCACATTTAAGTAGTTTTGAGGCAGTCTCACAACTTTGTGGCTTTTGCTTACACTCAGATTTACCTACCTCTATCTCCCAAGTGCTAGGATTAAAGACATGTTGATGGACTAACCATCCAGTGATAATGCTTAAACATTATAACACTTGTAGGATTGTTTATTGGGTATATGCACAGGACATTAGTTTGGAGAGTTACAGGCAGGATGTTATGTTTTCCTTAGAGCATAGATTTTAGTAGTGTTAGAATATAAAGAGAAAGATTTGTGACAGTTATTTACTTAATGTTACAGGACAGAAGATGAGGCAACAAATCCCGAGTCTGGATGTGATATCAGATTGGTTGTAAGTGGCTGATTTTCACTGTTTATGGAATGTAGAAGTTGTATACAGTGGTTTCTATTAAAATTCCATTTAAGCCGGGCGGTGGTGGCGCACGCCTTTAATCCCAGCACTCGGGAGGCAGAGCCAGGTGGATCTCTGTGAGTTCGAGGCCAGCCTGGACTACCAAGTGAGTTCCAGGAAAGGCGCAAAGCTACACAGAGAAACCCTGTCTTGAAAAACAAAAACAAAAACAAAAAAAATTCCATTTAAACTTAATGTAGGAAACAAGAATGAAAATACTCTAGAATATTTGATAATGAGCTTTTTTTCTTTTTTTTTTTTTTGCGGCTCTTCTGCTTATCCCTGTCAAAGCTCAGGACCTTGTCTGTGCGTTCATTTATGACAAGGCATCCTACCACTGAGCTATAGCCCCAGCTTTGAATATTTGTATGCAGGTATAGGTATGGGTGTATATATATATATATATATATATATATATGTGTGGAGGCTAGAAGTCAGTGCCACTCCTCCATTTTATCACACATATCAATGAACCCTGAGACCGTAGACCAGTGGATTAATCTGCCAGCACTGTTTCCTCCTGTTATAGGCTTATGCATGACTCCATTCTTAAGATTTTTGTTTAGTTTACAGTATTATGTATGTAGGTGTTGATGCCTGCAGGTATGTCTATGCTATGTGCATGCCTGATACCTGGGGATGCCAGAATTGGGCATAGGTCCCTTGTAACTAGAGTAATATACACGTGGGTGCTTGGATTTGAATCTTAGTCCTCCATAAGGAAGTCAGTGTTCATAACCACTGAGTGATCTTTGCACCTCCCATTAAAATATTTTGTAATGAATATTTAATTAGTCTCATGATATGAAGGCTGTCACGTGAGAAAATAGTGTAGGTGTTTATTTGGACTTTGAGGAATAGATGTAGCACTCACCCACTTGTCAGTGTTGAACTTAGTTACTAACTGATTTTCTATTAAATGCAGGAAGACAGTTGCTTCATAATAAGCTCAGAATTTCCAAAGAGAAATTTAGAGCAAGAGAAGAGTAAGAAAGAGCCTGCATTCTCTAAAAAAGCTAAGGCCAACGAAACTTCACAGAGAGAGCATGGAAGGGCCTGGAAAGGAGATGTACATACAAATATCAAAGAAGGTAAAGAGCATTCAGAAAAAAGAAACAATAGGAACACATGACTACAAGTGATTTTTGTATGCCAACTAGATGAAGAAACAAAACGTGAGCCAGCCTGAGAAAGAAGCCACAAATTACTGGGGAAAGCCATTGCTTAACTAATTTCAAGTGTGATTTTGGTGCTGGAAGAAAAGTGCTAATATAAAGACCCATACACGTCTTTCTGATTTCAGCTTCTGTGTGAGTGTTTAGCCATAGTGTATGTGTGTACGCTATGCATCCTGGTACCCAAGGTCAGAAGGTATCAAGGCGCTTGGAACTGGACTTAAAAGATGGTTATTAACCAGCCATTTCATGGGTAATGAGAGCCAAGTCATAATCTGAGTCACCTTTTCACACACCCCTTCTCTGGATGCTACAACCTGTGGTGTGCCAGCTTCTGGCTAGGTGTGTAACTCTTGAGTGGAATATGAGCGTGTCTTGCCCTAGGATGCGTTGAATATTGCCATTGTTGATATTGCAGTCACAGTTGGAAGCTGGCTTTTGTGTCCGATTTCTGTGGCCTGGTTTGGCAGCACTTGTGTGTGTTTTTGTTCAGCTGGTGGACAAAAGCAGGCTAGACAGGTGCAACAGTAAATCCTCTTTTGCAACCCAGAACTCACTGTTCAGTATGAGTTTTGATACATACAAGAAGGAATATAGGACAGCACAAAGGGATTATGGTACTAATGAGGTTGGTTCTAGCTGTCCTATAATTTAAAGGCATAGGTAACAATAAAAGAAGCCCAATGTGACGAATATTTCTTTTTTTTTTTTTAAAGGCTTGTCTTGACTATGCAGGCAGATTGAAGATACCTGCGAATAGATGTTTGTTTCAGTGTGGTAAGTAGCATACTCTCAATTTATATCTTCATTATATTTGTGAATGCCAGTTTTATTCTGTGCTCTAGCTTTCAAGAAATCCTTGAGCATGTTCAAGTGTGCATATTTAGAAACAGTAATTTGAAATGTTTAGGATAGTGCAAGAAAAAGCACTGAAGACTATAAGGTCTCATACTCAAGTTAAAACATTACCCTATAAAGTTTCTGAAACATTGTATAATTACAGCAGAAATTTGTACAATCTTGAATACATATAATTTTCAAAAGCCTCAATACTGTCCTTAAAAAAAAAATCAGACTTTTAGCCTCTTGATGAAAATTTACTTTGTACTGGTGCTTAAAACAGCTTGGTAAAGAATCCATATCATGTGCTGAGTATTTGAGAACCTGGCCCTATAAGAATGAGCTTCACTAGGCAAGTGTTTTGAGATGACTTCTTTTAGTAATTTCCTTAAGGTCCTATTTGTAGATAGATGTTCATACAGAAGTTGGCATCACAATGCTTTGCTTTTGAGGTCTATCCCGATGGGGCTTCCCTAATAGCCACCCATCGTTGGAAACGCCTCATACAGTAACTTGTGGTTTGCTTGATTCACAGAACTGCTTATTAGGTCTGTGGAAAGGAGGAACTACAAGACATTTAAGAAATATGAAACACTAATATTTCATTCAGTTTTTTTTTTAACTTCAGGTACTGGCATATCCTTCAAAAATTACTAAGAGTGTTAGGTAAGTTTGGCACTGTATCTTGGGAAAACATAGTTACAGTTCAGATGATGAATTAAAACTGTTCAACTGCTGAATGATACAGACATGAACTAAAACTTAATTCTGATAGAACTGGCTACAGCTATTAAACCTGGACAGTGAACTTAGACTGTAGTTTTTATAACTGGGAATCCTATCCTTTTTTTTCTTTTAAAGGCTTATTTATGTACTATTCTCTAGGAATGAATATTAGCAGAACTCTTCAAACACGTTGGTAAGTGAAACTAAATTTCTGTTGGTTTTTAGTTTCAGTGTCTCATGCTTCAGGTGTTACATGGTATAGTTCCCAGCAAAAGCAGTTGCTGTGTATGGACTAGGAAAAACAACCTTTCTTTGTGCTCTCATATAAGTCAAAGTGCCTGGAAATGCTCAGTCATTAGGAATGTTGAGGTCCTGAACACTCCACATACAGTGTGCTTGTCCCGCTCCTGCAGTCGCTCCTGCAGTCGTAGGGGTTAGGAGCCTGAAGGCGGAAGGAGCCAAGTTAGAGGCCAGCCTGGGAAACTATTGGAAATGGGCCTCAGAAAATAAAGTTCTTGCTGGCTAGATGGCTAGCAGATGAAGTAATTGGTCCCAGTAATTGGTTCAGAACCCTAGAAGCTAGGCGGGTATGATAGCCAAATCTGGGAACTTCAGCAAGAAACCCTCAGAAAATACGAGTTAGATGATCAGGGAGGGTATCCAACAGCGTGTGCATATGTCTGTTTTCCCAAAGAGAGAAAAAATCAGGCAAGTTAAAGTTTCATTTGGGCACTTTTCCAGTGTGGGTGGGAGTGAAGAATCAGATGGAATTCTGAATCACCTGCATAAATGAACAGCCCCCTTAATATATGGAACATTGGTTATTCAGAAGAGACCATGATTAGGACCATACCATTAATTAGTGTCTTCATTAGGAGCACCAGGCTGTGGGTTTTAGGAATTGGCACTGCATGGTATCTGCACTCAGCAGTTCTTTCCTGCTGGCGTGTTCAAAAGACAGTGCAATAGAAATTCACTATCTGGCATCGTTGGTTTCTTGGCTTTGTGCATGTTAAACCTGGTATTTCTAGTGATACAGTTATTATTTTATACTAGATATATTTATTGTGGCTATGGGTGCCCTGTTGAGGTCAGAGCAACTAACTTGTAAGTTTGACTACAATGGGGATTCTGGAGAATAGCTGGTATATGCTCGGTGGGCAAGCATTGTCACTTGCTGAATGAATCACTCCTTTTCTTCCTAGGATGTCAACAAGTGAGAGGCCTACATTAAAATGGTAAGGCATTGTTTCTGTTTGCTTCTAGCTGGTTTTACTTGATGAATAATGTGTGAGACTCCGGAACTTTTACTGAGCCTCATTCTACATAAGAATGGGCACTGTCAATCAGTGTCCAGAACTGGTTAATGTGGCTAAATTGAGGCACAGGTCATGCTTCCATCACAGTAGATATATTACAGTGGTGACAATGAGACCTGTAACATTTTGCCTCTTGTGTGAAGACATGATAATGATTCATTTCATAATACTTACTCTATGATCATCAATCCTTTAGGTTCCTAAAGTAAATCGTTTGAAGAAGTCACCAGAAATCTTCTGGTAAGATGTTAACTTTATGTACACCATTATAGTTAGATGATAAGGTACTGGAATTTGCTGTCAGAGACATGATGTTGTGATGATGGGCAAAAATGTTCAACTGCTCTGAATGGGCTGAGTGAAATTGGCCTTTCTGAACATCTACTTTTGGTGGGTCTTTCCAGATACCATGATATAGACCCAAAGGATTGATTTATTTCATCTTGGGAAGTCTATTCCCTTAATCATGAGGATCTTGGAAGTTGTGCAGTTATCTTTACCTACTCAGACTTACAAGTGTGAGCAAGACAGTCTGGCTTTGTAGCCTGCTATGAACTAACAGTCCTGCCTTATTTTCTCCAGGGCAGTTTTTAACACTTAGCCATTTTCATTTTTCCACAGGTAGAAAACCTTGAATTTCTCATGAAAAGAAAAAGAATAAAGGCAAGTAGTCGTTTTAATGTCATTTTTATATAATGGTCATTACCAAGGCTTTGAGAATTCAGTTTCTCATTTGCTGTGGACATGACCATAAAAAAAATTCCCATTAGGTTTTCTATGTGCTACTTGGCTGGCAGTTAACCTGTTGGGGACATTTTGTTTCTGATGAGTAAATCTCTTCTCAGTTATTAATGATTGTTTTGGAGGTAGATGGCCCTAGAATGCTCAGCTGCTTACTCCTCCCATGTTCTTGTCCTGCAGGGCTGATAATAAGTAACACTGGACTGAGCATCCTTGGGAAAGGAAAGGTATGTATACAAGAAAGATAGTGAAGGTCATTTCAAAGAGGGCTTATTGGACCGTGAAACCAAAAGCTCTTAACGCTGTGACCAGAGATTGATGTTCTCCACAGAACAAAACAAGCACTCAATAGTGCTGTGTTTTTCTGAGAAGATACATGCATTTCCCTGAGTCAGAAGGTTTAAGAGTTTAACTTAAAACTTAACTCTCTCTTCAGAAATCCTGAACCCATGTGACCTGGATGAATGAAAAGCAACAGAATAGAATAAAAATTTATTTAAATAAAATTATTTATTAAATAAAAATTTATTGTTTGCAATAAATAATTTTGTCTAGTTTTTTATACATTAAACTAAAAGAAAACCCTTTACACAGTTACTAAAAGAAAACCCTTTACACAGTTTGTAGGAAGTCAGCATGTATTTTTGGCTCGAAGTTTCTCTAGTGTTTTCTGCAGAAGGAATGAAAATTAAATTTAGCTGTTTTGTTTGAGTTAGCACCTTTGAGGGTAAAGACTGGCTCCTGCTCACCTTATGAAATTCTTTTGCCCTTGCTTTATTTTGAGCATGGACTTCTTGCTTTGCTTTTTCTTCTCTTTGCTGTCTTACCTCAGCTAACTGCTTGTATAATCTGTAAGAAATGTACATGGAATTAAATGGCATTAATGGCCAAACACTAAAAGCAAATGAACAACAAAACCCATACCTTAGTGCCCTTTGGTGAGTGAGGGCTTGTCTGGCCTTTCTCTCTTCAAGGGGAGGTGCTCTAACTTTATTCACACCCTTCAGGCGGCTCAGGGACGAACCTGAGATCAAGGGATTAATTAAAGGGTTGGTTCTAGGTCACATAAACATTCCTAATACCTGTTGCCAGAGTCATGCATACCTGTTTGAGGGAGTTGAGTTTTATTCCGCACTTCTCTTTGTCTCTGGTAGGATTGCGCCATACATGTATTTTTCCTTTTCGTTGGTGTGGCTGTAAATTTAAAAAAAATGTTTACAAATATCCTCATTTCAGTTAAACATTAGGGGCTGATATTATATTTGACACTACACTTACCTGAAAGTGTCACTTGGGGTTGATTTATACAAGGCTCTGATACAGCTCCATAATCGGAGGTTTCTGTTGGAGATGGAGGCAGAAATGCACCTTCCTAAATTTTGAGAAAGTTTTGCTGTGGCACTGAGGCTTTTCCTTGTATGTAAGGCTTTGCTAGCCTCAAACCAAATCTTGCTTCCCTTCCACCCACCCCCCACCCCCAGTCTTCCTTTGTAGACCCCTGAACTAGGAGTGGATGTGCCTAGGTAGCTTGTGTATTTAATGCAATCTGTTGTCACCAACTTCTGCCTAAGTGCCAAGAAGTTTCTTGTTTCCTGTCTTAATTCTGTAGGTGAGCACATGAATTGAAGATTGATAATCTGTTTTCAATGGCTTAAGGGTAGCATAGAAACCTGCTGTACTTGACTAATAATCCTGCTCTAAAGTCAAGACTCCAATTTCCAGCCAGAAAGGCTGTGTACACAGAACCTAGGGGCATTTACCTGGAAACAGCTTTGTGCTTCATTGTCATTCTCATCAAGGGTTAAGTTTGCAAGATCTGTTTCAGCAATGCTGATATCACTGGTGCTTACTAGAGTAAGGTCTGGTTCTTCCATTATACCATAGCCAGATTCTGTTTCCTGTGTAACAATTCAAAATGAGAGGAACGTGTCATACATAAATTAGGCTTTCAGAGAATATGGGAGCAATGACATTACTTATGTGGACTGAAGTATTGTTTGTAACCTAAAAGATCTTTGTTGTGTACATGTTCATGTATGCAGGGCCAAAGAAATCAACTTCTGACATAAGTTGAAGAGGTAGAGTCCCTTTTTGAGGTCCTGTTCATGTTTGATTTAATACTAAGTCTCACACAATGAGAAGTCCCTTTTTTCCCCACCCAACCAACTGTAGTCCTCTTTCTGGATCTTGTACACACATACACTTAAGCATTTTTCAGAACTCTGATGGGAATATCCTTATTGTCCAATAACTATGGAATTTAATTTATGTATGACATGTTCCTCTCATTTTGAATTGTTACACAGTAAACAGATTAATCCCATAAGCGATTAATGGTGTGTGCCTTAGCATCAGCCAACCTTTGTTTTGACAGATTTTGGCTGACCAGCAACTGCAGACATCTGTCCATCTGATTTCCCAGCCACAGTATGTATTAGAAAGTGGAAACCACAGCTAGTTGACTATAAGCTTAGAACTAAACAACTTCTGCTAAAAGGGATAAGCTGAGCCAGATGTGCTGGAAAGATTTCTCATGAAAAGTGATGAAAGGTGATGAAGTGTTGTACAAAACACACCTACTTACCCAGACGGGAATAGAGCTCTGAAATGACTTGGAATTTGTCATGTGCTCTGCTTGTGCTACCTGAGATAGGTTTCTTTCAGCTTTAATTTGAATACTCTGTGAATTTCCCTCCAAGTCAGTTTCTACATGTGGATTTATAGCTTCATTTTCATCTTTAGTGAGTCTTTGGCTTTTTGACATTGTAACCACTTTCCTGGACAGTTCTTGAAAGCCCGGCATTTCTTCTTTGCTTTCTAATTGTTTTCCTGAGCACTCACTAGAGATGGAACCACATGGAGTGCTGTGTTGCAGGTGTAACTGATCAAATACAGTAGCATCATCAGGTGAACTGCAGACTGGACTCAAATTCTCTGTCGAGGACTGAAAATGAACAGTTTTTTTCTTATTTTGTGGTATTTCAGTCTGTTCAGAATAGTTCTGGTTTTCCATGCTTTGGTAAGTACCTCTTGCTTCGATGCTGTAAATACTTGGTAGATCAGCATGTTGGCTTTCCTGTGAAGAGAATTCTGGTAGAAGCTGCTGAAAAGATTGTTCAGATCCTGCATTAAAAAAAAATTTCAAAGTCAGCATAAACACTGTATAGAGAAGAGAAAGTCACATTTTAAGTTAAATTGCAAATAGGTTTTATGATCTATAGATGGAAAAGTTGATGTATATAAACATCTGATAACGCACAGTGGTCAGTGATTTTCAAAAAAGCATTCCTAATATCAACTAAATTCCATGGTTATTGGACAGTAAGGATATTCCCATCAGAGTTCTGAAAAAATACTTAAGTGTATGTGTGTACAAGATCCAGAAAGAGGACTACAGTTGGTTGGGTGGGGAAAAAAGGGACTTCTCATTGTGTGAGACTTAGTATTAAATCAAACATGAACAGAACCTCAAAAAGGGACAGATTAAGAAAGACGTGAGAGATAAATGCCAAAGAAATGAAGAGAGTCTTTCTCTAACTTAGTTACACGTACCCTCAGTAGCAAAAGTCTGAGCTGCAGCATGAGCCAGGTGAACATCCGGTTGCTGGTTTAGCCTTGATTTAGAAGAATGCAAGTTGGCCCTCAGTGCTGTGAAACAAACTGTGCTTGTGGATGATACTTTAACATCAGAGCTCTGCTGAGAACAGTAAGAAAGAGAAAGGCTGGAATACTCTGATTCTATATTACCAGTCAAATCACCCACACCACATGTCTTTAATACTACTTTTCTTTCACTACACCTTACCATTGTAATCAAGGTGTTGTGATGGCTAAAGAAACTCCATTCCACCCTCTTAAATTCCTGGAAGATGAACTAGCAACCTGTATCCTGCCCATAATGGTGTACCTGCTGTGAGATAATGAACTGCTTGCTCTGGTTTCTGTAAACCCACTTAATGCTGAGTTAGCTCCTTTATCAATGTGTACAAGGGGGAGAAGGACAGTACCTCATGTAACTGCAAATTCCACAAAAACATAACTAGTCTTTACTTTGAAAAGCCCCCTAGTCCCTTTTGTGCAGCACACCTTCAATTTGGCTTTCAGGAAGGCTGTTGCCCTGCTAACAGTATTAATAAATTACTTATAATTTGGATTGAGTCTGTTGTCTTTTCCTAATGGTCTTAGTGAACTCTGTAACAGTGTGCTTATTGATAAATCTGTCTCCTTGGTGTTGGAGAATGAATGCAAGGACCTATGCTCAATTCAGTCTAAATTCCCAAATCCTTGAAAAAGACATAGGTTACTTAATTTTTTTTTTTCTGATAAGTAGGAACTATGTAGAAGAGATGGGTTGGCAAGATGGCTCAGCATACAAAGGCAATTGCAGCTATGTCCAGTGGTCTGAATTTGATCTTCAAGACCCACAATGTAAGATGACTCCCCAAAGCTGTCCTCTGACCCTTGACATTTCACCCCATAACACAAGCACATGGTACACACAAAAAATAAATGTAAAGAACCACCTACAGGCTACATACAGGATTACAAAGTCCCACATTTGGGCTTGGCTTTATAACTGACATTTTTAAGATTTTGTGAAATATTTACCTTTTAAAATATGTTAACAGATAAGATAAAATCCAAGTAAGAAGTAAACCAAAACACTAAAAACATAAGGCCCCTATGGGATCATACAAGCTGGACATGAGGCTGACTGGCATAAGGCCATCTCTAGCAGGCTGGCCTCCATCCCTCATGTGCTTCCAAATTCTGGGATATATATGAGGCAAAACACTTAAAAATAAATAAATCTTAAAAAAAAGAAATTTAGTAATCTATATTTAGTGTACTAATATTTAAAATAGTAAAATATACCAAAACTGATATAAAATATGTGACTAAATATCATGTGTATATTAACACTTCTGTGACAGTTTCATGCATATATACAAAGAATTACAGTCATCCCCATCCCCTGTTGCTCTTTCCTTCTCCCTCCTCCCACAGAGCCCCTTCAGCCCACTTTCAGGTCTTCAGTGTTGAGTTTAACTAGGGTTGTTTGCATAAGAACAGAAGGCTATTTGCTGGAGCATGAGCATTTGAAGAAAGTGACATTCTTTCCTATTAAGAAAAGACTCAGGGTAGGCACGGTGGTGCACACCTGGAACCCCACCCAGCACATGCAGACTGTCTTCGCAGTATATCCAGTTTTACCTTGGACTACGAAAAAGAATAACATGAAACAAAACAAGATCAACTGTTCATCAGTACTCATTGCAATGAACTTTAATTTACCTCGTAAAAGTCTCTGTTGTCTTGAGAAATTCCAGAGGATGATGATAAGTCAAAATCTAGATATGGTTCTAAAGGTTTAAAGAGCTGACGATGTAAGTGTGGAAATACGTGTTCCAATTCTGGAAAGTCAAGGTCCACAGCTGGAACTTTTGAGTGGGGGAAAAAAAGTTTAATTTAAAAACATGGTGAAACCTGGCACAGGAGTCCTGAGAACATGCTCATTATCGTGTTTAAACACTTCTAATATGGCAGGATTACTTCCGTTTGTTTTCCGTGCTCACCAGATGCATTCAAAATAAGTTCAATCATGATTGTTCCCCAGGTGTAAGAAATGGAAATCTACGAACAAAGCTAAAATACAAATCTCCATTCTACCAGCTTCAAAGGCTTGTCAGGTTAATTAGGAAGAGCAGGCCACATAAGACTACATGGGAAAGCTTAACTATAAGCTTTGAACTCTTAGCTCATTTCATGATCAAGAGTTGAAAATGACAAAGGTTCACTGTCGTCTTTGTTGCTAGGGCACACGTACTGTACTTTATGAGCACATCTCATTTAATTTCAATTTCTTTTTTATGGAAGAAAAGGTCTCATAGCCAGGAAATGCTCTAAATCCCTGCCTTAGTTGTAGGGAGATGTCCTCATTAATCTTCTCTTTAGGCTCTTCAAGCTGCTTTATTTTTTTTTAATTTAAAAAATTATATTCATAGTGCTTGTGTGTAGGTCAGAGATAACTTCCAGAAGTCAGTTTTCTCCTTCAACCATGTAAGTTCTGGGGACTGAACTCAGATAGAGCATAGATTGATAGCAAGTACATTTAATGCCAAGCCATCTGGCTGGCCCCTTCTATTCTTCATTAAAGTGCTCCCAGATGCCCTGCTTCATAAATGCCCTCAATATTATCTGTGGCATAAATGATGTGCAGGCCATAAAAAAGATGAAACTCAAACAATACTTAAAACCAAAAATGATGACAGGTGAAGAGCTAAAAAAACATTCTTTTAAAATGATTTTTACCCTGCAAGTCTCTTTTTTCAGGTATCAAATTTGCTTCATTTATATCCTTGTCTCTGATCTGCTGAACACGTGTGTGATCGGATGCCCTTTCTTCCTCCGTGGGCAACAGAGATTCATTAGCACCCAAGGTGTGCAACTGCTGATAAATACCTTCTTGTTTACTGGTAGATTGTTTACTGGTAGATTCTTGTTCTTGATGCTCCATCTGTTCCGAAAATGACTCTAAAATCAAGTATAATGAAAACATTTAATTAACATTTATAAAACATTAATTTAATGTCTGGGTACTTCCTCTCAAACATACTGTGTCATAGCAGTATATATTGCTGAGATTGGGGGAACCAAGAAATCTGTTCAAAGAGATTTCCACTAAATGGGAAAATGTGCCAAAGAGCATTTTAGAATATCACACTGTATAATATTCTGTTCAACACCAATGTGTTTGCCTTTTTTGACTTGAGACAGCTTCTCGCCCAAACACATCACCTGGACACAACATGAAAAATCAATGCTCCCTCCATTACCACACTTCAGTGCAGCCAGTGCTGTTCCTTCAATATGTTCACACAGTTTGATAGTACCTGGATCTGTAAGGCTCAAATCTGTGATTTCATAACTTAAGAAGCTTCCAGTAGAAACAGTTACTGAAGATAATGCCTCCTGAGAAATCTCTTGTGTTTCAGCCTAAAATTTCAAAAGGAAATATTAGATCATGATGTATCATGACCTATCTAGAAAAACCACAAACGATCAACATTGCTAGTTGTCAATTCTGAGCTCAGGTCAAGTGTAGAAACCTTCATAGTGACAAGTTCAGTTCTAAAGCCTTTTCATCATTGCTCAGAAATGATCACACACCCCACAGACACACCCATTCTCTCACCATCCATACCACCCCCCAACACACACCCTTTCTCTCACCATACACAGACCCTAATTGTTTTAAGCTATTTTGTAGTTTTGCTTCTCAGAACTAGAGAGATCATGCACCAAGCAGACCAAAAGGTCTTCTGATGCTCAGATTTGGCTATTTTCATCATTGATCCACCTCAGTAGATCTCAGAGGACAAACTTGAAGTTTCTAACAAACTAAACAAATACAAAATCCAACAGGTCAATATAGAACACAAAGTAGCATCACTGACCTTATCATCTGGCTTTACAATTGGACCCAGGTATGTACACCCTTCTTCTGAGACAGCATGACTCAGTATCGCATGATTCTCAACATCAGATTCCTTGACTTTAACTAAAATGTGGATTGGAGGTTTCAAAATAGTGGTAGGAGAAGTTAAGACAAAGTAAAATTTTAGCACCTGCATTTCTATACCTTATTTTTATATTTTGCTTCTTAAAATTGCCTTACCTCAGGCCAAAT
Source organism: Peromyscus eremicus (assembly GCF_949786415.1). Taxonomy (NCBI): domain Eukaryota; kingdom Metazoa; phylum Chordata; class Mammalia; order Rodentia; family Cricetidae; genus Peromyscus; species Peromyscus eremicus. The sequence continues at coordinate 11,700,544 of NC_081422.1, forward strand.
AAAAAAATACCAATTTACTCATTAGGGCAATATCCATTACTTAAAAAAATGTAGTCACTGCTAGTCCAGCGGTAAAACGCTCTTAAAATATTTAAATATTAATTATAAAGTTGGGAGAGTCAAAATATCAAAAATGACAATGTCCTATAATGTTGTTTCAACTGTAACACAAAAGCAGATGTTGGAGTCAATCCTTCTCTTATGAACCCTCCAATAGCTATAATTCACCTATCAATTATTTGTGTTTAAATGAAGCTAAAATAAACAGAAATCCTAGAAAGATAACTACTTAAAAAGAATGTTACAACTAATAAAATGGTATTGGAGCTCTGTTTTGTAGGCTAGTAAACAATATTATAGCTTCATATCTATAATGTATCCATAAATTCAAAAGCAAGAAAATTAACTTTGGTTGCCACTGGGTGGTGGAATTGGCTGACTTAAAATGCTTCATCATGTTTACAGGTATCATGCAGCACTCTCTTGGAATGTCACAATTTTCAGAAAACAGCATTTCCTGGTACTGTATTCATAATGTGGCCTGCAAAGTCACCAACTCATCATATCTCATACAATCGTAATGGTACTCACATAATACTACAGTTTTATAATAAAAAGATTTTCTAGCACTTGGGAGACAGAGGCAGAAGATCTCTGTTAGTTCCAGGATAGTCTGGTCTACACACATCCCAGCTTCACTTTCATGACTGTTAATGACTGCATAAATCAAGAGGGCATGAGTGTACCACAGTGATCTGATTACCACCAATCACCAAAGCTACTTACCACTATTAAACACAACCTAATCACCACCTTTTGTCCACATGTCCTGTGTGTGACACTTCAACTTACCTGCTTCATCATAGTCATGGCTTCCGCTGTTCTGGGCAGGTGGCTGGTGACAATCAAATGGGTCACGTGCCAGTGGACTCCCCAGGAAACTTTGTTCTCTGCTTATGGAGACCCTTAAGGGGTCTCGGTCTTGATAAAAGTCTTGTTTACCTGGGTTCAAAACAAAACAAAGACTCATTAAGTTGCAGTTGTTAAAACCATTAACATGGCCATTTATTTTTAGATATATTTATTTTTTGAGTATTTTCCCCTTTGTGTTCGTGTATGTGCAGTGCCTTTGGAGGTCAGAAGGGGCACTGGATCCCACGGAGCTGGAGTTAAAACGGTTGTGTGCTGGGGACTGGAAAAGCAGTAAGTGTTCAACCTCTAAACCACCTCTCTAATGCATAAATGGCTGTTTTATTATGTAAAATGGCCATTTAGATAATAGTTTTTAAAACTCTAAACTCTTAAAGGCTCAATTTATACAGCAGGAACATAAGTGCTGGTTGTTTAGTCAGGCCTTTACATTCTTTTACTCACACCAGACAGGCTTGGGCTGGTATAAGAGACTGTCCTATTGAGGGTCCTTGATGAAAATGCCCCACCTTTTCCATGAAATTGAACAGTAAATAAAATTTTGGACCAATAGAAAATAGAGAACCAAACCAAAAACTAACTTTTAAAGTAACTCCTATTTTGTATTCATGAAACAAAATTAGGATATTACCAAGGTGGTGTGTAGGAAGAACCAGAGAAAATGACTTTCTGTTAACTGCAATTGGATAATCAAAATAAAAATTCAGAAACAAACAAACAGTGGAATAAAAAAGAATTAAGGGAATTTATCCAGAAAGCAAACAACAACAACAAAAATACAAAAGAGAAAAGAAACATCAATACATATTAGTGTTCCCAACTTAATTATCAACCTGTGTTCCCTCTAACTGCCTTACCCATATGAACTTTCAACCAAGCTTTACTTTGTGAATTAAAAACACCGCAAGGCTTTCCACTTTTCCCTCAACCAGTTTTCATTTCCTTGGGGGAAAGGACATTTTTTATGAATGACCTTGTTTAGCCAGGCACACATATTTAATCCCAACACTTGGAAAGCTGAGACAAGAAGACCATATGTCTGAGCATAGTCTGAGCTACACTGCAATGCTCTGCTTCAAGGAGACAAAAGAATGATGCTGGGAGTCACTGCAGCCATGCAAGGAGAAACCAAAGAATAATGCTGGGAGTCACTGCAGCCATGCAAGGAAAAACCAAAGAATGATTCTGGGAGTCACTGCAGCCATGCAAGGAGAAACCAAAGAATGATGCTGGGAGTCACTGCAGCCATGCAAGGAAAAACCAAAGAATGATTCTGGGAGTCACTGCAGCCATGCAAGGAGAAAACCAAAGAATGATGCTGGGAGTCACTGCAGCCATGCAAGGAGAAAACCAAACACAACAGTTAGGATTGAGTGGGAATGGAAAGTGGGCGGGTCTACGAGCTCAAAGAGGAGAACTAAGAGATAGTAATTTACTGGGTGTTAGGAGGACATCAAGGGAGGGGTCAACCCTTAAAGAGGAAGTGGATTTTCTCTTTAGACAAGATGGCATTTTTGTAATCTCAAACGTGATTCAATTAACTACTGGAATCAGTGAGAAGGACTTTCCTCACAATCATTCTAAATTAGGTAAACTGTTTAATTCCTGAATGGGAAAAAGCTTCCAAAACCACTGATAAAATCCTCTCGTTTCATGAAACTTATGTCTTCTCCTACTATGAACAGAAAGGCACTGAATCTTGGAGGGCCTCTGTGTTTCCCCACCTTCCCACAATCTTTCAGTAAGAAACAAAGGCATCTTAGTTTATGGCTTGACCCAAACAGCTGATACTAACATTACACTCCTATGTGCCTTTTTACCAACAAAAAGCCAATTTTCTCCTACATAAGCCCTACTCTAGGAAATTTCATTAAGAAAATTATCTGGTGACTCTAAAGGTTGTTAAGAAATTCAAGGATTTCAGGAAGGAACTTTTAGTTGTCTGGACATAAAAGTAGTATGGTAAACAAATAAATCTGTTAGAATTGTTGGTAAAGCCAGCGTTTTAGGCATAATTATCTTATAAAAGAGACAAGAAAAGATCAAGGCCAGGATGGTCTACACATTGAGTTCCAGGCCAGCCAGGACTACAAAGTGAGAGTCTGTTTAGAAACAAAACAAAAAACCCACCATTAAGATGTAGGAGAATAGTGAGAGCAGAGAGCAGAAGGGAAAAAAAGAACTGAGTCTCATCTTTGAAACCTGTCTAGAAGGCAGACATGAAAGACAGCACTGTGTCAGAAATGTGGGACAACGAAGACTGTCACAGCACACTGCCTTCCCCACGGGAGACAGAGAAGCTAGTCAGTGTGCACACTGCCTTCCCCACAGGAGACAGAGAAACTAGTTAGTGTGCACACTGCCTTCCCCACGGGAGACAGAGAAGCTAGTTAGTGTGCACACTGCCTTCCCCACGGGAGACAGAGAAGCTAGTTAGTGTGCACACTGCCTTCCCCACGGGAGACAGAGAAACTAGTTAGTGTGCACACTGCCTTCCCCACGGGAGACAGAGAAACTAGTTAGTGTGCACACTGCCTTCCCCACGGGAGACAGAGAAACTAGTTAGTGTGCACACTGCTTTCCCCACGGGAGACAGAGAAACTAGTTAGTGTGCACACTGCCTTCCCCACGGGAGACAGAGAAACTAGTTAGTGGGCACACTGCCTTCCCCATGGGAGACAGAGAAGCTAGTTAGTGGGCACACTGCCTTCCCCACAGGAGACAGAGAAGCTAGTTAGTTAGTGTGCACACTGCCTTCCCCACAGGAGACAGAGAAACTAGTTAGTGAGCACACTGCCTTCCCCATGGGAGACAGAGAAGCTAGTTAGTGTGCACACTGCCTTCCCCATGGGAGACAGAGAAACTAGTTAGTGGGCACACTGCCTTCCCCACGGGAGACAGAGAAACTAGTTACTCTAGGGTAAAAAGGGCCAGTGAAAGAACACCTTGGCCCTGAGACCAGAGCCAAGGAAACACACCCTGCTCCTAACCAACTCAGGAACTGAAATCCAATCAATCTCTGAGCTCGTCCCAAACTCAGGAATTGAGATTCTACCAATCCCCACACCAAAAATCTCCACCTTGGAAAGCTCCATCCCTAAGCCCTATACCTGGTCAGTTTAGGGCTACCCTCTTCCACCCTGGCAGAAGCAGCCACTCTCCTGGATTCCTCCCTCCCAATAAATCTCTTGAGCGAGGTTTGTTATATAGACTTTCTTTCACCGGAGCAGAGCTATAATGGCTCTGGCCGGAGTAAAGCAGAACTGCTACATTTCTGCGGGGAAACCGCCTTCGCAGAGCAGAGCTATAACTGTAAGCCCCTCAGGCCACATGAGTGGCCAGGCCCCTCCCCTAGGACCTCCAACTGCCAGGTTCCACCCACAGAACACTCTGTCCTAACTGCTGGATCCTGCCTCCACCCTACAGAGTAAAAAGCCCACTCTCTGGACATTAAATCCCACCAATCTCCACCCTGGAAAGCTCCATCCTCTTCCCAAGAAATTCTATATAAGTTCTGTATCCTGTTCAGGTTGCTGCTGTTTCTTGCCCAAGGAGAGGCAGCCAATCACCTGGTTTTTTTTCTTCTCCCAATAAATCTCTTATGTGAGGTTTGTTGTACAGTGTGACTCTGTGATATTCCTTGGTTCCTGGCTGCCAGGATACCTTTCCATCAGAGCCGTAATGCTTAGAGTAACAATTTTTGCCAGAGCAGAGCAGAGCTGTAACGGCTCCCTCCAAGCAGAGCAGGTAGTACAGAACTGTAACACTTTGGTGGGAAAACTTTCCCTTGCTGGCCAGAACTGTTACATTCCAGGAATCTGAGCAGAGCTGTAACGTTTCTCTGGAGCAGCTGTTACACTTGCATTAGGGAAATCTTGCCTGGAGAAAGGACTTTAACACTTTGCTGGGGGAAACATCTCACTGAAACAGAGCTGTAACACTTTTGTTGGGATACCTTCCCTTTTCCAGCTGTAGGTAATCCTTGGCTTCCGACTGCCAGGATACCTTTCCCTTCAGAGCTGTAACCATTAAATTGTACACTGCCTACCCCATGTGAGACTGAACGACCTACAGTGCTGTATTTCTTTAAGTCAAAAATTTAAGGGCTTCAATACATTCTATTTTATTATTGTATGTGCATGTGATATGTGAGTGTTGGTGTGTGTGTAGGTGTGTCATGGCATGTATTGTAGAGGTCAGAAGAGTACTTTGGGGAGTTGGCTCACTCTTTTCACCTGGGATCCAGAGACTGAACTCCAGATGTCAGGTTTGTACAGTGAGCAGGAAAATGCTTTTTACCTGGTAAAAAGCCATCTCGATGGTCCCAAATTTTAGATTATTTTTATGTAAACTAGTTTCTCCTTTTACAAGTACTCAAGACTAGCTCTTTTAGTATACTGAAAAAGGGCAGAAAGCTATCAAACTAGTAAACTACTGAATTTTACCACGCTGTTTACCTGGCATGGAAGTCCTGCCACTTGCTGGTGACTCCACCTCCTGTATAGTACTAAGCTCATGCTGGTTTAAGTCCAAACCACATTTCACTTTGGAGACAGGTGGCTTAGAGGCTCTACCATTCAGTTCTTTGCCCAGACTCTCACCTATCAGGTCAAAGACAAGGTTAAACAAATGAAACATTGTGAACACACAGGAAGCTTTTCTTCAGTCAGCAAGCTTCAGGGATGATGGCAAAGGGGCATGCTCACCAGACAACAGGATCATCTCACCGCTGTGCTCCTCAAGGACATCTACTGAACGTGGCTGCTCACTGCTAGTGCTCTTCTGATTAGAGTCTCCCCAAGCAGAGCCTCGGACATGAGGAAGCCACCCTCTGAGCTGTTCTATAGGCTGCATTTTCAGGTCATTCTCACCTGTGGCCTTCCTTGCCTGAAAAAGTGGATGGGATAGGGAAATGGGGATGTACGTTATGGGGTCATGTAAAGAATCCACAAGATTTACATCTCACTTAAGTCAGAACCTCAACTGAATCACTAGCTCCATCACTATAGTAGTTTTCCCTGTATCTCTGTAATTCACCTACCTAATGGGCCTGACAATGTACTTGGAAAGCACCATGAGTTCATGATTTTCTTTTGCTCTGTGCCTATAAAGTTCCTGTAACTTTCCAAGTGGAACATGCTATTCAGGAAAACCTGAACCCATATACCCAAGTATAGCTAGAATAAACAATCTCTGTGTTTTATGTTGACAGATTAAAACTGAGATATACTTCTAACACTAAAGGGGTGAGACTCCCCTAGTGCAAAATGTAGCCCCACACCCAATCCTAGCTCCCACTGTGCCCGCTGACAGCTTAGACCTGCTGTCCCTCTGGGTTCCCCCCTTTACTTTTCCTTCACAACTGTAAGACTTAACTTCTAGAATCAAGAGCCTCCCGAACATCTAGGTGTTGCAGAATTCTGTTTGTACTACGAAACTGGCCTAAAATAGAATAGACCCATTCATATTCCTGAGAATAAATATATGGCAATGTCTGAGTGACCACACCAGTCTTCTCAACAACTCAAATGTAAGCAGTCATCAATAGGTCTGGTCTCTATCAGCCTCCAACCATGCCAACTGTACCATATGACACTTAGAGAAAAAGAGGGCATAGAGTTTAATTTATATACAAATGTCACAAGTCAGTAGAGAACAGGATCTACCACACGATAAGAAAAATTCTGTTAACCAGTCCTTTTGACAATTTTTATCTGTGGTCAGATAAGAAGCCACTGCAACAAAACTCATAAATGAAGATGGATATTCTTTAATGGTAACTATTTAAAATGACCTTATGAAGTAGGTAAATCTTTGTTTTAATTTCCATACTCCCAATAACTAAAGGGAAGATAGTTTAGGATTAAAATGGAATCAGGTTTAAACAACTTTGTGTAATGCTGAAGTTTTAAATTCAGAACATACCTGACTGACATCCAAGAACTCTTTCAAAGTCTCTCTGTGTTTTTCAATTTGCTGCCGCAAGGCTGTCTGTCTCTGCACAAGGAATTCTTCTTGGGCTTTTTGCCTAGACTGTAGAGCTTCTCGTTGTAGATTCAACTGCTTCTGAAGTCTCATGTTGTCTTGCTGAGTTAAAACAGGCTGGGAGTAACTCAAAAGTCTGTTCTGCAATCTTGGGGTCACAGCATCACTAGAAGGAGCTGCATGCTCCTTTTTAGGTAAGTACAACTCACAAAAGCTTTCAGATTTAGCTTCTGCAAAAGGTAATGGAATGAATGGGTGCTCTAGTTCCTTGGAGAGAAACAAGGCAGGGATGGCATGCTCAGGAGAGTCACCTTTGTCCTGGCTGTTTGGTTTGTGTAAAAGCAGTTCTTTAGATGTCATTTCTAAATCCAACTGTCCTGTCAGGTTACCGTGTTGAGGTAGAAGGGGCTGTGAAAAGCTCAGATACTCACCACGGGATCTAGGCATCTCAGTATCATCACTTTTGGTTGGGAAAGATTGTATGGTCCCTTCAGAGTTGGCAACAGGTAGCGCTACCTGTGACGAGACTGAAGAGGAGCTAATCTGTTTGCAAGATACCCTTTGCTCCAATTCATTTAACCTTTGCAAAAGCAGTTCCTCTTGCATTTCCTGGCCAGATCTAATGACTTTCTTTTGCATATCTAACTGCTGTTGAAGTGCCTTCAAGTCACCATGATGAGGTTGGATAAAACGTTCACCAGGTATCTCTTCAAATCTGCATGGTCTGGGAAACACTAACTCTTCCTGGGCTTTCTCAGTAGAATGAAAGGAATTTGTTTGTGCATGGAGGTGCTCTGGATGTGCAGTCAGATTATTCTGCTGAGGTAAAGCAGTATGTGATAAACCCAATGCCCTGCCGGGCAAACCCAGCATCTCAGAACAACCTAAAGATACTGCATCAGCACTGTTGGTTGAACGAAGTTCTTGTGTTCTTTCAGAGTCAGAGAGAGAGAACGAAGCGTGTGAATGCTGAGCTATCAGGGGAGAAGATGGACCAACCTGCTCTGGGAATACTCTTTCTTTCCACTCTCTTAGTACTTCTTCATGAGCTTCTTGTCTAGACTGGATGATGGCTTCCCTTTGGGTAGCTAATTGTTCTTGAAGGGCCTTCAAGCTGTCTTGCTGCGGCTGGATAAGCTGGGATATCTTCCAAAGTCTGTCCTGCAGCTCTGGTATCTGAAGATGGCTGGACGTCATTTTACTATCACTCTCTGTTGACAGGGGCTGCTGTGTTGTGCCAGAGGCAGCAGAAGGCAGGGACACACATGATGAGGGTCCTAATGAGGGCAGGAAGGACGAAAAACCTGTCTGTTGAGAAGATGAATTCTCCCGAGTTTGAGGACTAAACTGTGAACTCTCTTTTTCTCGGTCTACCCATTCTTGGTGTTCTTGCAAATTATTTTGCAGAGGGAATGTATGTTGTGAAAATCTAAGCAGTCTTTCCTGAAACCCTGGAATCTTAAGGCTTAAGGGCCCTGTACTATCATCATTCTTGACTGATACAAACTCCTGGAATCTTTCCCATTCAGCTACCTGGGATGGAGAAGACAAGTCACCAGTTTGTTGAGAACAAAGTCCTTTTTCTAATTCATTTTCTTTGTGTGCATGTTCCTGAATTTCTTTTCCAGCACCAAGTATAACCCTCTGAAGGCGTGCCTGTTCCTGGAGTGTTGCAAATTGTTCCTGTCCTGTCAAGTCGTGGTGCGGAAAGCCACGAGACTCCTCCTTCAGTGCTGGGGTGATCAAATGATTAGAGGGAACTATAGCCTCCTCAGATGAATACAGTTCCTGGGGCCTCTCAGGCTCAGATTCTGAAACTGCACAAGGAGCATCTGAATGCTGAGCAACCACCGAGGAGAGGCAATGTCCTGGCCTAGACCTGGTGTCTCCCAAACTTCCTTCTCTGTGTAGAAGGAAGTCCTCTTGTGCTTCCCCTCTAGCCTGATCTTCATCCTTCTGTGTAGCCAACCGCTCTGGCAGCAACTTTAAACTACTGCGGAGAGGGAGGATCTGCTGTAGAAAACTTGAAGACCCATCCTGAGAACTTGAGATTTCAGACTGGCTTGGGAGAAGACCTTTCTGGTTTGTAGGTAAAAGCTGTTCCTGGATTTTTCTAGATTGTCTATCAGTCAGTGTTAGTGAACTAAATGACTGCTGAGCCACCTGATGTGGCCCAGAGGGCCCAGTCTGTTCAGAATGTACAATTTCATCCAGCTTACTCTGTTTATGTGCTAACAAGACTTCCTGGGCTTCCCGCCTAGCTTGAAGGTTATCCTTCTGAACATTGATCTGGTCTTGGAGAAATTCTAAATTAGTTTGCTGTGATAAGACAGGTAGTGAAAAACCCCAAAGCGTATCCATATTGCCTGAGGAAACAGTGGCATCACTTTCTGCTGAAGATGCCTGGATTTTTCCCAATTCAGCTGAGGTAGATGGCAGTGAAGTAAAGAAATCTCCAGCTGATGATGGGAAGAATACTGGAAGACTAGCCTGCTTTTCTAGTTCTTTCTGTGTGTAAAAAGCCAGCTTTTCCTGGGCCTCTTGTCTTGCTTGAAGAACTTCTTTCTGAAGTTCTAACTGTTCTTGGAGAAACTTTAAGTTACCCTGCTGGGCTGTGATTGTGTCTGAGGATGACAAAGGCTGATCATGAATGTGACCCATTACCGAGTGGTTTATAGAAACTGTACTTTTGCTTATGGTTGTAAAGGGTTCCTGAACTTTTCCAGATTCAAGTTTAACAGGGAGATTAGTAAAAGAACGTTCAGGCACCAGTGGGAGAAACGAAGAAGGTTCAGTTGGCTTAGAAGATATATTTTCACTATCCTCTGATGTTATCTGTTGGGAATCCAAAGTTTGACAAGTTATTCCCCTCAGTGGTTGAGATACTACTTCTCCAGCATCCAGTAATGTTTGTGGCCTATCATAAGACAAAGTTCTTGAAAGTGCATGAGAATCTTTAGGGACAAATTCATAGTCTCTTTGATGTGCTTCCACCTGAGAGAAATGCTGTAGATGTTCCCGTGACCCCACAGACTGCTTGGCTAATATCTCTGATGCATCTGTTTCTCCTTGCCTCAGTGAAAAGTGACCCTGTCTTAGTGCCTGACTATGACTTTGATCTAATGCAGGGACCTGTGAGGATTGCACAGGTTGATATTTGCTAAGACTCAATTTCAGTCTCTGGCATGGATCCCAGCGCTCTGACGCAGTAGTAGGCTTTTGGGATTTCTGTGATGGTCCTGATATAACAGAATCAGGTATCAGTGATGTGGGTGACATGGATGGGTATCTTTCCTTTAATACAGTTTGGTATTCGAGTAATCGTTTCCTGGCAGTTTCAACAGACTGTTTGTGTAACCTATCAAAAACAAATATAAAAACAAATATTACTAATTTAATTACTAACTAAAAAAAAAAAAAAAACCCATCAAATTCTCAAATATTTATACATTAAACCCTGTAAGTAACAATCTAAAGTTGGCCATATTTACCACAGAAAAGTACATTCCCACTGCCCTTGATGAAAACATCATGGCAATTCCTAAGGGAATTCCAATTAGAACCTCATATAAAACAAATAATAAATCCCAAAGATGTAGCACACTGTCTTACAAAAATTATATCCTAGTTCATACCTGTTTTGTTGTAAAAGCTGATGTTGATAGTTACGAATCATCTGCCTGTGACAGTCTTCATCAGAAATCGTAGCATGTGACACTGGAGCAGGGCAAACCTAAAAATGAAGAAATGAAGTAATTTACTGTTTTCTACAATGACAGGTAAGTCCAAAAAGCTCAGCATACAGCTCACTAGCAAACCTGGTCACATCCACACTGGCACAGCACACATACTGATGAGGAAATCTGTCAGGTGGGTGGAACATAAACACCATGACTGCTATCTTCTGGCTTCCCAATGGCATCCTACCTCAGGCTGCTGAGTCTTCTTCCTTTTTTCTTCTTCTTCCAGTTGAGCCCGGAAACAATCAGTTTCTAACCTTAACTTCTGTTGCTCAATTTGTTCAAGTAATTCCAACTGCTTCTGCTTCTGCTCTTCTATCTCCATTATCTAGATAATAAGAGCACTATTGTTCTAACAACAACATACTCTGAAGGAAAAAGTTCACATATGTTGCATGAAGAAGAAATACATGTCATCACCAAAAGGACCTCTCATCCATGAAGTAGTCTTAAATCTGCCATTGGTGTTGCCAAGGGGATTATAGGAGAACCAAGAGAAAGGGGGAAGAAGCACACAGCAGACACCCAAGGGGCAAATGAGTGTAAGGAGAGACCAAAATGCATCCTGTCAGCTGAATGTTATGTAAGATTAAAAACACGGTATCAATCTGAGATTCAGAAGAACTGAGTAAGTCAAACAAAACTGTAGCCCCAGGGCCTGCTTACCTGTTTGTGTCTTGCTGACATTCGAATTCTGACTGCTTCTTCCTGAGGATGAAGCAGTACTGAACTCTGGGGCACAGGTGTGACAGGTGGAAATACAGCAACTGCTACAAGAATCACCAAACAAAAATTAGCTCCAATAATTCAGAAAGATGACCACACTATGGTACCCTTCTTTACCAAGGAAATGATGTGAGGAACCAAGCAGGTTTAATTTGAGGATGTGACAGAAATACCTTGTTCCTTTCCAGCGCCTGCTTGGCAGAAAAATGGCTTATCTTCACTACTCAGTGGTCCAGACTCAATCGTCAGCCTATCAGAGTCCATGACTGTAACAAATACCATTGTCAGTATGATAATATCAAGCTTAAAAGGAGCAAATAACCTGCACTATTTAGATCAGATCAACTGCTCTCTCTTGGTCCACAGCAAGTGGACCCTCAGTGAAGGCTCAGTCATCTTTTTGGTAGCTACATACATTAACCAGCCAACCTAAGCCAAATATTACAAGAAAAATCAAAGACTAAAGAGGTGCTAGAGAAAGGTCAATGTGCCTTTCCTGGGCTAACTAGACACTAGGGATTTTATGACACCAACTCCCCCATATCAGGGGCCAGTCATTCTGCACAGAGCCCTCATTCAGCCACCTACAATGGCATGGCGGATGACAAGGGGCACTGTGCTGAATGGCAAGAGGCCTCAAGGAGGCTTGAAGGTTGAAAGAGGGACAGAAACACCACAGAATCACCTCATAAAAAGTTGGAGAATTAAATCAGGTACTATGTAAAGAAAACAGGCTGTATTATAAAGACATTAGTGAGTCGGGTGTGAAATCGCTGATTGTCTGGATTGTAGGTAATGAAACAAGAGAACAAGAATGATATAAGCTTTTTCTGCTCCAGCAAATAAATTAACATATTACCAGGTACTGAACTGTGGGAGACTTGTAGGGAGTTGGGGGTACAAAAAGCTGTATAGGTTGGGAATATCTAGAAATCAATTTGGGGCAAATTTAAGATGGTAATAGATCTGAAAGTGAAAGCATCAAATACTGAGTTGAATCTAAGGAGGCCAACTTGGGAAACACACACTTTAGATGCTATCAGTAAATACAAAATATTGTACAGTATGAGTCAGAGGTGAACTAGGGAGTTCTGAATGAAGGAAAACAGAGCTGAGGAATGGTCTCTGGGGCGATGACTAATGGGTGCAGCAAAAGAAAACACAAAGTAGAGAAACAGAGAAGGGTTAGGAGGCCTAGTAAAGGACGCAGGCCGAGGCTTCATGAATACAACATAAAATCCAACTACCTTTCCTCTCAACAGTTTGGCAGCAAACATCTCCACACACAAACAAACACACCTTCTAAAACAAATCTATCCAAAAGATAAATACAAAAGAAATACAACTGAAATCAGAGCAAGGAGATCTTTTAGTATGATCCTAGTAACTTCTGGAAATACATGTAAGACCCATTCCCCCATTCTTTAAAGTTAACAAATAAGGAAAGGATCTCTGGTGGGAATGTAAAGAAATATAACACACTCAAAAAACACTAACATGTGTTTGTCTTTTTCTAAAAATTCTCATTAAAAACTAAAGCTGTGGGGAGGCTGGGCAGAGTTAGCTGTTTAAGAGTGCTGGGTTGGTTCCCAACACCCTTGTTTGCTCACGACCAACTGTAACTCCAGTTTCTGAGGATCTTCTGATGTCTTCTGACTTACTTGCACGTGCACAAGGTGCACATAACCAGGCATGCACACGCACATACACCACACCAACTGAATATTTAAAAACAAAAAGATGTGAGTGAATCACCAGGCATATGGCATAGCATACATATAAAACACACACACACACACACCCAAGTGCATAGAGAACAAAGATGTGGGCACAGACCAGTAATAATGCAGAAACAGTAAGAAAGCAATAGCCTAAACATTACAAGTAACTAAGTGATGTGATTCAATAACTTCCAGAAGTTCATACAATGAACAACAGCAGTAGTTCAGGAAACTCACTAAGGTGTGCAGCGTTCTTTTGTGGCCTTTAAGTAGCAGGATTGTCTCTTAACTTTAAATTTTTTAATTGTACGTGTATGGATTAATTTAATTAAATTAATTAAATTGCTGGCTGTATGCCTGTGTACCATTTGCCTGCCTCGTACCCTCCCTTAGAGGCCAGAAGAGAGGGTCTGATCTCCTAGGACTGCAGTTACAGAAAGAAGACCATGAGTCACCATGAAGATGATGGAAATTGAACCTAAGCCTCTGGAATAGCAGTAAGTGCTCTTAAACACTGAGCCTCCTTCCAACCCATTTCTTTTCCTTTCTTATTTTTTTTAGTGATTTACTCATTTTTATTTTATGAGCATTGGTGTTTTGCCTACATGTATGTCTGTGTAAGGGTGCTGGATCCCCTAGAACTGGAGTTATAGACAGTTCTGAGCTGCCATGCAGGTGCTGGGAATCAAACCTAGGTCTTCTGGAAGAGCAGCCAGTGTTCTTAACCTCTGAGCCATCTCTCCAGTGTTGGGAACCAAACCCAGCACTCTTAACCAGCCTCCACACATCTTTAGTTTTTAATAAGAATTTTTAGAAAACTTTTTAAATTAAAAGACAAACACGTTAGTGTCTTTTGAGTGTGCTATATTTCTTTACATTCCCAACAGAGATCCTTTCCTTACTTGTTAACTTTAAAGAACAGGGGAATGGGTCTTACATATATTTCCAGAAGTTACTAGGATCATACTAATAAGATCTCCTTGAATTATATATATGATTTGCTTGCTATTTTTTGTTTTCCCATGCATAAGACAACCACCATGTACCCCCCACCCCATCCCTCCAGTGACACAGGCTGAAACCAGGGCTCTGAATCTCTATTGCGGTGCTAAACCCCAAACTCAGGTCTGAGCATTGTTTTTAACATCTGAAGAGGGTCTGTGTGCCATCAAACGGACTGCCGGAGAAAGCACCTTGCTCCTGCTCGGAGGACAGCGTTCCCTCCTCGAGGGTCCCAGCTCCTGACTCCATGGTTGATGCTTTACTCCCAGGCTCCCTGACACTTGCAGTCACTTCACTTTCATCCTCAGACGCGGATTTGATTGTCCACAGAGACTTTTGGCTTCGAATCTTATTTAACAATCTTTTAAAAAGAATTCTTGAGGGGATCTCTTGGGTCTTCATTGCAAAGGGTACTAAAAAAAAAAAAAAAGAAAGAAAGAAAAAGAGAACTTTCACTGCTATAATTACTTAAGCAAAGGTACAACTTTATTTTCAATATTTAAAGGTTAGTGTACTCAAAAAATAAACTTAAATTCAAATTTAGACCATTTTCCAACAACATAATACATATATACTAATTTCAAGCTTAACTCTCAGGAGGACATTCACTCTGCTAATCAGCTGTGACTAAGGTTAAGTTTGAGTCATGCACTGTAAGGTTTCATGCTCTGTGCTAGGGAATGGTCCAAACAGTTCTTAGCAGGCTACAGAGAAAAACAATCTTACAGCCTTGAAGTTAAGCACCTGCTTTCAAATCATTCTTGCTAATACGTGAGGCAAATTTTTCTGTCGTTGTAAGCAAATCCTTTCACTTATCAAAAACCAGAAACAAGGTAATTCTTCAAGCATCGTTCCACAGAGACAGCATAAGCTAACTAAGAACAGAACTAAAAATTCTCTATGGGAACCAAACTGTGCTGTAGCTTAATCAAAGAAAAAATTAAGAATACCAAAGTGGTTGAAAACTGGTAAGTAGTATGTTTTAATACATATTTAAAGAAAAGTTCTAATAGAATTAAAAATGTAATAAACAGTTCAGCATACAAAAGCTGCATGTTCAGTGCAACAAATTTCACCTAAGTGTCTCTCAACATTATCCAGGCCATTGTGCATCAGCTCCAGCCCTGACAAGGCTCTTTGTCCTTCCAGTCAATACACCCAAAAGATGACTTAACTGAACTCTACCTCACAACCACAGACTAGTTTACCCTGTTCCTTAGTTCTATATAAACACAGAGCCAGGTACTGAGGTAATACTTTCTGGCTGCTTCTCAGTTAACCATTAGTCTGTGACCTACCCATTTTTAAGGCAGATTAATTCTCACCATCCATCCATCCATCCATCCATCCATGCATCCATGCATCCATGCATCCATCCATGCATGCATGTATCCATCCATGCATGCATCCATGCATCCATCCATCCAAGCATCCATCCATCCATATTTTGGGTGTGTACACACTAGGGATAGAACCTAGGACCTTACACATGCTAGGGAAACACTCTACCACTGAGCTACATCGCCAACTTTTATTTGTAGTTATTTATCAAAGAAGACTTAGTTTTAAAGAAGGGTAATGGGAATTCCTAGCCCTTTGTTATTGTTGTTTTCAAGAGACAAAGTATTGCTATTGTGATCAGACCAGCCCCAAACAGCTGGTTGTCCTTGGCTCAGCCTCCTGAACAGCTGAAACTACAGGCTGGACCACAACACCCAGCTTCCTAGCTATTTACGAAAAGCTTGAAGACTGAGCAACACTATGCCAGATTGTAACTGGGATTAGCAGGAAGCAGTGTTTCTTTAGATAATGATAGGCTTCAATTCTGGCTAACTAGAAATATGAATAAAAAGCTCCATTAAAACAACTAAACCCTGGATGAAATGGTTTAAAAAAAAAAAGTCTTCTTAAAGATACTATTAGCCTAGCAAGAAAATAAGATGGTTCAGAAGAAATCGTTTCTGGGGAAATCCTGAAAAGCAGGATGGGTAAGCACTGACCCTGCTGTCTGCTGAGCCACAGCAGAACCAAACTTGTGAGACTCGGGGTTTGTAGAAAAGACAGGAAGAAGACCTTGAGCCCCCATCATCAAGTCGGAGCCATAGAGCCATTTCCAGTGTAGGAGTGTAGGGAGCAGATGATGAGATGTAAACCCGAGTGGCATGACATAAAGGCAATATAGGTAGAAATAAAGAAGAAAAATGAGGTCAGTTCAATGGTGTGGAGATACAGAAGTAAAAGAGAAAATTGTTTGATCTGCCTCAGGCAACCATGATATCATCATTCACTTAATTACATTTATTTATTTACTGGGGAAGGGAATGTGGAGGTCAGAGGACAACTTGCTGGAGTCGGTTCCCTCTTTCCACCATGGAGATCCCAGGAATCAAATTGAGGTTATCAAGCTTGGAGGCAAGTGCCTTTACCTGCTGAGACATCGTGCTGGCCCCATTGTTCACTTAAGTTAGGAAGAGAAGGTTTCAGTAAGCAAGAGATGACTAAGTGCTGGATATGAGTGTTAAATACCTATGGGACAACCAGTGAGAAAGTTCAACGTTGAAGCCAGGTGTGAAGGGTAAGAGATCAAAGTCTGTACAACTCATCACGATACATGAAGTACCCAGCAGTGATAGGATTTCTAATTATCTGGTCAAGTCTAAACATTGCTGAGCCTTCAAATAAATCTAGAACGAAGCATCTACACAACCTGAAGCTCTCCAGATGGTATCAAAGGTGAATGGCTCCCTCCAACAAGTAAGGAACTGACCTCTAATGGCAGAAATATGCAGACACTTCCTGCTACTGCTTCCAGTAGAGTCATTATTGGTGCTTAAACTGAACACATTTTCCTAATTCTTAGCTGATGATTCAATTATTTCCCATGAGTTTTAACACTCAGCTTACAGGCTTTTACCGCCTGTCTCCCTAGACCACGTTAGGTCAGGGTCTGCACTTGAAGGTTCTCATCTTCACCTGGGTTTTCTCGCTCCATTGAAAGGTCCAGTTCTTCATCCTGGAGCTGATCAGACATGGCAGGCAAAGGCTCTGGCTTAAGATGCAAAATCAGGTTTCCTTTCACCTCTGAATAAAGAAAAACAGACATGTTTTCCTTCTAATATGACTGAAAATAGTTAGGGAAAAAGGGAACTTAACTATAAAAATCTTAAGGCCCTCTTTACACAATAACCCATTACAATAAACACTGCTTATTACTACAAATGACTTCCCACCGGAACATTAGAAGCACTGCTGAGAGCCCCTTACTCCTGTCTGCACTGTACATGTCCTCAAAGGCGAACTCCAGTTCCCGCTGCCAGTCTTCCTTCACCTCACTGCGTCTGTACGGCAGTTCAACGAGTTGTGGTGGCATCTGTGCCACTGTCTGCCTCCTACGTGCCAGGTCCTCTTTCTGCAGCTGTTTGAGTTCTTCCATTAGTCTCTCTTGGTTCTTCAAGAATAAACAGATTAATGACAGCTGAGTCAAACTTCAGAGAGTCACATTAACTGGCAGGGGAAAGTATGAAGAATAAGGCCTAAAATTCCCCTCCTCTTCCATTTGCTCTGACATAAAACATACTGCCCTAATTTCTCTAGTCAACAAGTGTCTGCTGGATTACATACCGAGAACATCAGGGGAAATGTCAACCCTAGACTCGTAATGGGACAAAGCAGGTAGCACTGAGAGGTGATAAAGTCGGAGAAGTGTCTGCCACTACTGTTCTCTTGGCCGAGGAAAGCCATTTCGTCACTTTCTGTTTAACTGCCAGGGCTCCTGCAAGGTGCTGTAGTTCAGCTCTCTCTGTCTTCTTAAGTCCTAAGTGACTGAGACTTAACTGATGATACTTCCCACCACTCCAAACTCTGATTCCCATGATTAAAGGGGATGTGTGCATTTCTCTATGTACTATTAACACGAAGTTTAATCAGAATGTCTTAATGAAGCTATCTAATTTATCTAATTGATGGTAAAAGACAAAGAAGGGGGATCAGAGAAACCTTCTCAGTTTCTGGGTAAGCATTTAGTCACACAGAAGAGGATGAAGCAGTAGAAGAAAAAATAGGGGCAGCACACAGGAACGGCTAAAGGCAACCACCAACCAGCATAGTGTTTGTATGACTAAGGCACAGAGGGCAAAGGGATTACAGACACAAAATATAAACCAGAGGGGACACAATCCAAAACGCCAATTACAACAGTCCCAGCAATAAATCCATCCCTAGACCAAAAGGTCTTAGGCCAAAGGTTCAGCCAGGGCAATGGAATCTATTAATGCTGAGATGCCATGGTTTGGGGTGATTTTCCCTATGTGAGAAATACTAGTCTAGAATCAAAAGGAGTGGCCCCAACAGCTGTTTTTTGATGATATGTGTTACTTGCTACTTGAGTAAATGCATTACTCTGGCTCACTCAAAGCATGGTGTGTCACTCCATTAGTATTTTTCCTAACAACAGGGAATTTTTAAACTCCATGCATGTTCCTATGAGCTTCACGCAGTCCTCAGAAAACAGATGATGAAAGTGAGCTAAGGCGAGCTAAGATTGCCAAATACTACAGAGCTAAATCCAGGCAAACCGTGGAAGCTCACTTCTGTGGCCACTCAACACTGCTGCTCTTATGGAAGGATGTGTTCGATTTAGAACTGTTTCTCACAGTTTCTGTTGTTACTTCTTAGAGGTTTATTTCTTAGATAGGAATGATTAATAATTTAGACAGTTAACTAAATCACATTCCAATTTATGGAAACTAAAAATTTGAGGGAGGAGGTTATAATCTAACCCCTACTATCCAAGTCAACTTCCTTAGGATAAGTCCATTGAGGCACTTAAAAACCCTCTCCTAAGGTGATGGGTGTTTAAAATACACAAATGTAGTCAAACTCAGAAGGGAAAGTGAAACATGCAGAAAGTGAATCACTTTTATGCTGTTTCACCAATAAGCAAGAACATGAGCCTACCTTTGAATCGACACTCAAAGGGGCCAGTAAGTGCTCTGCTCAGAAAATACTTAATGAATCAATTACACAAAGTTATATAACACAAGTGCAATCAAGATTACTACATTAAAAAAAGTGATTAATTGTCTCAGGTCCTTTTTGGATTGAATAAATGTAAAAAAAATGTATCAGTAAACATGTAAAACAAAGATACATTCTGAGAATAGCTTTATTTAATCCAAGTTTAAAAAAAAAAGAAAAGGATTTTAGGAAAATTTTAATGTAATTGTACAAATCAGAGACTTTCTGTGATGGTTAATGTTGTCAACATGACAAAATCTAGAATCAGCTGAAGATGGGTCTTTGGGCATGCTTGTGGGGAATGATCTTGATTGCATTAATTGAGGTGGAGACCTGCACAGTGTGGATGGCATTTTCCCTAGTTGGGTACTGGACTGTATGAGAAAGGAAGCTGAGTAGTTGCAGGCATTCATACTGTTCCTGACTGTGGTGTGATGTGACTAGTTACTTCAAGCTCCTGCTTCCCTGACTTGCCCTCCAAGATGGACTGAACCTTGAACCATGAGGTAAAGTCAACTTATCCTTTCTCAAGTTGCTTTTCTCAGGGTATTTGATCACAACAACAGAAAAAGACAGTAAGAAACACTATCTTCACACTCTAGGACAGAACTCCCTCACTGAGAAGTTCTACAATGCCACCAAACAGCCTACCAGCAGCAGTCACAGGTCACAGGGAGATGTCAGGTCTTACTTGGGCCAAGTGGATCTTCTTCATGGCTTGGGATCCCCGCACATGGGCCCTTTCAAACTGCTCCAATCTCTCCTGTGCGGCCTGCCTTCGTAGTCCTTCCAACCGCCTAGCTTCTTCTTCAGCAGCCAAATGAGCATCTGGCTAGCAGTCAATCAACACAATTTTAGATCTTTTTTTTTTTTTTTATGTGAAACAAAGAAATAGCTTTAAAAAGCAACGTCACTAATAGAATTTTTCCTACTTACATAAAATTAAATAGTACAAAAGTTTTTAATATCTGCAACTACAACATTTGGCTATAAAATGATCAAACTATTAGTAGAGTCTTATAAATACATTTTAAAACACATCAGGCTTTGTGCATTCAAAGATAGTATTCCATGATTTTTAAGAAATTCCTCTAGGGCTGGAGGGATGGCTCCTTGGTTAAGAGCACTGGCTGCTCTTCCAGAAGTTCTGAGTTCAATTCCCAGCACCCACATGATGTCTCACAACCATTTATAACTATAGTCCCATAGGATCTGATGCCCTCTTCTGGTACGCAAATGTACATGCAGATAAAACACTCATATACATAAAGTACATAAATATATAAATCTTTTAATAAAAAGACAAAAAGAAATTCCTCTAAATAGCAATGCTGATTCAGCTAAGAAGGCCAGAATAATGATTTGAACATTATCTTGGTTTCCTAGAACTCATGCAGAAACAGTGACTATGCCAGTTATACGTCTTGTTACTCTTCCTTATTTGAACATCTACTTTCAAATATACACACCATCTTATTTAACATTTATCTTTTTTTTTTTGTGTGTGTGTGTGTGGTTTTTCGAGACAGGGTTTCTCTGTGTAGCTTTGCGCCTTTCCTGGGACTCACTTGGTAGCCCAGGCTGGCCTCGAACTCACAGAGATCCACCTGGCTCTGCCTCCCGAGTGCTGGGATTAAAGGCGTGCGCCACCACCGCCCGGCTAACATTTATCTTATTTTAATTATGTATATGTGCATCCATGAATGCAGGTGCCCCGGGAGTCCAGATGAGGGCATCTGATTTTCTGGGGCTGGAGTTAAAGCTGGTTATGACAAGTCCTCTACAAGCACAGTAAACACTTAACTACTGAGCCATGTCTTCAGCCACATAGGCAGCAGTTTGAATGTAATCAGGAGTGAAAAACTTTGTTTTTTATATGATCAAATTCTATCAATAAACTGAAACAATAATAATGAAAACAGAAGTTATTAACTTTACATGCAAGATTAAATGCTCTCAGAGTGGGTATGGTGGCTCACTCTTGCAAACTCGGTACTTAAGAGATTGAGTTGAAGGCCAAAAAGGACTAAAGTGAAACACTGTCTCAAAGAAAGAAGATGAAAAGTCCCCAGATAGTGAGATAAAATAGGTAAAAATACTGACAGTAAGAAGGATTGCACTAGTCAAATAAACCTACTAAAGTAGTTAGCTTGACAGGCAGTGGTGGCGCACGCCTTTATCCCAGCACTCGGGAGGCAGAGTCAGGTGGATCTCTGTGAGTTCGTGGCCAGCCTAGGCTACAGAGTGAGATCCAGGACAGGCACCAAAACTACACAGAGAAAGCCTGTCTCGAAAAACCAAAAAAAAAAAAAAAAAAAAAATTAGCTCTCGGCTGGGTGGTGGCTGTGGCACATGCCTTTAATCCCAGCACTTGGGAAACAGAGGCAGATGGATCTCTGAGTTCAAGGCCAGCCTGGTCTACAGAGAGTTCAGGATGGCCAGGACTACACAGAGAAACCCTGTCTCAAAACATCCCCCCCCCAAAAAAAAAACCAACTTATACAGATCTAAATAATGCCAGGCAGAACAAAACAGGTTAAATAAAAATTACAATGAGCACAAAACATTAAACAACACTTCACCCGTTCAGGCCATAAAGTTTTAATGAAAAAAAAAATTGCTATGGAATTCTCCCCCTCTCTTGAGGATGAATTTAAAGCAGAATGTCAATTTTGAAAAAATCATGAGATGAAAAACTTTAAAACAATATACAACATGAATGATAATTATGTCTAATCCAGAGATAATAGAGTAGGCAACGTGAAGAATAAAAAGAGGGTTGGGGATATAGGATGTAGCTCAGCTAGAGCTCTTGCCTAGCACATACAGGGCCCTGTATCCAATACACAAAACACACACACACACACACACATACACACACACACACACATGCGGCCGGGGGGTGTGGGGGTGTGGGGGCTAGGGGGTTGGGGATGGCTGGACAACTTTATTTTAATTAGTTAATTTATTTTTGGTTTTTTAAAATGGGTTTCTCTACATAGCCCTGGCTGGCCTTGAACTCACAGAGATCTCCCTGCCTCTGCCTCCCGAGTACTGGGATTAAAGGTGCCCGACTGAAAACTGTATTTTAGAGCAACAAGTATTTAATATTGCACAAACTCCAGAGTAACTAAATGTAACCTGGGGCAGACATATGTGTACACGTTGAGGCCAGAGTTTGACTGGGTTCTTCTATCAATCTCTACCTTATTTTTTTAAACAGGCTCTCAGGGAGCTGGAAGCTCATGGACTCAGCTATGCTAGTCAGCCAGCCATACAAGCCAGGGATCTGCTTGCTTTGCCTCAACAGTGCTATGGTTACAGATGTGTGCTGCCATTCCTAGTTTTAATGTTGGTGCTGGAGAATCAAACCTAGGTCGTCCTGCTTACAATGTGGCAGGCACTTAGGAAATGAGCCATCTCCCCAAACCCTATAATTTTAAACAAATTTAGTTTTCAAACCTACAGGCTCATTATGTGACATTCATCTTATATATTAGCTGTATGTTGACGTCAGCACTCATATTAAGCAGCCAACCAAATTTTTGTTGTATTTAAAACCCCACATTAATGCTGTATTGATAACTGATTTCCCTAGTAGCCAAATATATACAATATGAAAAAGTATTATAACTACAGTTACACTAGGAGTACCAGTACATGCTTTAATCCCAGCACAGAGTCAGAGGCAAGCAGATCTCTGTGAGTTCTAGGTCAGCCAGGACTATATGGTGAGGGACTTTATCTAAAGAACAAATAAGACAAAAAAAAAAAAAAAAAAAACCCCAGGAAAAATGACTGTTACAGAGTAATAGCAATTATAATAAGGAAATATCAGTCGTTCTCTCTTAACACTGGCAGGGACTTCTAAGTCACTGATGGAGACCAGCTCCCACTTTTTCCCCCAGGGTACTCTTGAGGAAGGAGAAGTGAGAAATATATAGATAGAAATAAATATAGAGAGGCAGTTAGAAACACAGGATAGCTCGGGAGGGTCTGGGTCAAAACCCACCAGCCCCTTCTGTCTCTCCTAAAGGGCTTTTAAAGGAATGCCAAGGGGTAGAACAAAAGACCTCCTCCAGCACAGCCAAGTGCAGACCATCCCAAACACCTGGTGACCATGCACGTGGTCAAGCCATCCCCTAATGCAGCCCTGCTGTTTAAAGCAAGCTCAGATCTCATTAGGAAGCTTTTGTGGGCTCCCACAAGTCATAATATCTATAAGATAAAGGAATGGGAAGACAGCCATTCTGATATTGTTGGTACTTTTTAAAAGGCAGTTTAATGAATTTTATCAAATATTTCACAGTTTGGAAGCAGGAATTTTTCCTCTAGAAATATATTCTTAATATATAGTCAGATAAAATTATTATGTTTCTATTATTTAGTGAAGCATGAATTATGAGAGGGCTGTTAAAAATCCTTTTTCTAGGGACTGGAGAGATGGCTCACCAGTTAAGAGCAGTGGCTATGCTTCTGGAGGACCCAGGTTCAACTCCCAATACCCATATGGCAGCTCATAATACTCTTCAATTCCAGTCCTAGGGGTATCAGACAACCCTCTTCTGGCTTCTGCAGGTATCAGGCATGTGATATGGTACACAGACACACATACAAGGCAAAACACCCATAAATATTTTTAAAAAAAATCCTGTTTTTAAACCTTCGTGTGCATGTTTATACATAAAGACAGACTCTAATTCATATGATATTAACCATTTTGTCTTCTGGTGATAGGATCATTGATGTTTCTCCTAGTTTACCTTCTATACAAAGTTCCACTTCTGCAAAGAATCTATTATTTTATGATCAAAAGTTTTAAAACCTACTTTATGTTATAATAAAAACTATTTTGTACAATGCATGATAAAAATGTATTTACCATTTTAAAAGACAGTCACAAATAGTCATATACTTCTTCCATTCATACGGGATAACCATATATCTGACATGAAAATTCAAAACACAATTTACAAGGCTTTTTGTTTTCTTTTACCCTAGAATAGTTAGTAAGATTGTTTAAATTTTGAGAACTGGCCACACCAGACGTAGACTCAAGATAAAACTCAATGGAATGAACATAGAAATAATATGAACAAACAGTAAGCCAATCACCTGCTTTGTGCCCATCTGTCTACTCACAAAAGTGGAAATATGATGGTAGGTGGAACTATTGGTCTTCAATGAAGGAATTCTGTTTATTTCAATGTTCTGGAAAATAGGACATAAAATAAGAGTTTAGGTTAAAAATACACATTTTCAATAAATCTAGATCCAATGCACAAAGTAAAATTGTTTTTATTTTTGAAACAGTATTTTGCTATGTAGCCTGGTTGGCCTGGAACTTATAGCAGTCCTCCTGCGTCAACCTCCTGAGTGCCGGGATTACAGGTATGCACTGCCACAAAACAGTGTACTAAGTCATGCTATGGTTTGTTCTAAAATTTGTTCAAATTGAATCCCCACTAAGAGAATGTTAAGAGGGAACAGGGTAGAAATTTCTGGGGTTATTAGGGAAGCTCTTCTAACGAACAGATTAATCCTTTCAAGGGATTAATGAATTCCAAGGCTGTTTCTAAGGTGAGTCTGCTACAAACACCGGTTTGCCTAGATCTCCTTATTTGTGGCTTTGATACTTTCCATCAACTCGTGACTGCCAGTAAAAAGACTACTGCCAGATGCAGTCCATCAGTCTTGGACCATGAGCCAGTCTTCTCTATGAATTACCTCGCCTACTGCACTGTATGATTAGAAACAGAAAATGCACTAAAACCAAATCAATGCTAAAATCTGCTTAATAATGAAATAATTCTTTTCATCCAGAGTTAAATTACTTCAAGTTTTAATAAAAGTACTAGATATTATAATATTTCAAAGACCTTCTAGATACGTATATTATAGTCAATGTTTTTATTTTGGTTCAGAAGTTCACTCTAACTTCTAAGTTATTTAAAGAGACATTTATTTTTGTTGTAGTATCTCCTACACTCTGCCCTTTACTGGGGACTGTACCCAGGGAGGTGCTCTTCCACTGAGCTCCATCTCCAGAGCACTTTCAAATCTCCTGAATAAAAACATGCTTATGAGACACACCCAATCAAGTGAGAAGCACAACTAATCACAAAAATTCCACTAGAATTCACATTAGTCTCACCCGTCAGTGTTTAATCACATATTTAGTTCTGGTCTAGAAATACTAGCGAATATTTAAGCATATCAACTGCACAAATCTCAGGAAGATGAAATGAGTAGTTCCCTGCTTCCACCACTTCGGCATAAAAGTAGATTTAGCCCATCATAGTTGATCATGACCTGATACGTAATTAAATCAATTATACTAACAAGGGATTTCTGAGTGTCCACTCTGTCCCAGCTAGGTACTGTACAGAAAATAAAGTAACAGTCCAATTTCCTTGAGTCTCTTCTGTACCTGGTAGCGGCACTATCCCTCAGCTCTGATATAAAAAGAAGGCACACAGTTATCTCTATGTCACCTGGTCATGGTGACAATTATTGTGGGACTCACAATGTGTCTGAGAAAGCACCTGTTACACCACAAAGAGGTAACACTGACAAGTTCAGAGGGAGTGTTAGGAATTGTATGTGGCGGGACCCCCCAAAAGCAGCGGTGGGCTGGCAGGCTGCAAAGGGGTTCGAGAGGTGCTCAACTCGTGGGAGGGAGGAAAGCGGAAGAGGAGGAGAGGGAAATGGTCGGAGTTTTCCCTTAAGAACAGGCTTTTACGGCAGGGCATAGGGTGGCACCAAAGGGCAGGATCAGAATATTAACAGGGAGAAATATGACCAAGAAATGATCAGACACAGCTTTAACATAAATGAATGGGAAAAAACAAACAGCACTCAAATAAATACAAAAAAGAGGAAGACAGGATTAAGGAAAACCAAGTGGCATGAATGGGCTAACTAAGAGAACTACCTAAATAGCTTCTGAAAACTAGACATCTTGGTTGTTCACCATACCAATTATCTAATCAGAACTTTGGTGATAATGTCTAGTACTAGTATTAATTTTTTAAGCTCCCAGGTGGCAAATGTTCAGTTGAAATTGAGAACAAGTCAGAAGGTGTTGAGGGGAACCTGGAAACACAGGAAGGAAAGGGTGAGAACAGGGCGATCCCATTCAAAGTCTTATAACTGAGGCACAAAAAAAAAAAAAAAAAAAAAAGAAAGAAATTAAAAACAAAAAACATTTCCCACTAATGAAAACATTAGCTGATTATTTTATTTCTGTGATAGGATCTCATGTAGCCCAGGTTGGCTTCAAACTTGCTATAGTTGATGGTCTTATACTCCTGATCCTCCTGCCTCCACCTCTGGGATTACAAATATGTGCCAGGAGTTAAATTAACTAAAGTTCAGTACAATTACAAAATACACTGGGTAGTGGTGGCGTACACCTTTGATCCTAGCACTCTGGAAGGCAGAGGCAGACGGATCTCCGAGTTCAAGGCCAGCTTGATCTATAGAGAGAGTTCAAGGACAGCCAGAACTACACAGAGAAACCCTGTCTCGAAAAAACAAAAACAAAACCAGACAAAACCAAAACCCAAAAATACCCCAGACAAACAAAACTTACTTCTTCACAAGGATATTAAAAACTGGATATAAAACATGATTCAATTTACAAGCAACTTCTAAGAACCAGTACTCCCAAAATCGAGGCAGACTGAAATCGGGACTCCCTGCTAAGATTTTAATTGCCACCAATCCTTAGTTAAAACACAATTTCCAGTGAGCTAAACTTTAGAGTTTCATTAAATAAGTCCATGGACTGTCAGCACCATTAGGATGATTTGCAAACGATTTTAAATTGCTCAGAAAATATCTAGCTTCCAGGCTGAGTTCTGCTCTGCTCTAAGCTACCACTGGACTTAAACTACCAGGGTGCAGGCTAAAAGCAGAGCTCATCAGTACTGACATTGGCTCACCCAGCAAAGGGGGTGTATCCAACAAGTCTCACAACTACACAAAGAACAAGCCTGTTTTTCTCCTGTATCTAGTACTATCTCCAAAGGCAGTGCAAAAAAGAAAGAACATGCTTTTAAGTGTGCACTATACTACCTCAGACATTACAGTGCTCACGGCACTGAGGTTTTCAATACTATGGCTGTTTACATTTGCAGACCTTAGTGCAGACTAGTTTACCTCAGTGAAGTCTAAAGAAATGGATCCATGGGAAGCTAGTGGCGCAGGAGAAAGATGATGACTGTAGAATCAGATCTTGACATAAACTCTGGTTCTCTACTCAGGTTAGTCAACCTTGATCTTCACCTTTCCTCACATGTGAAGCAGGGATAACTGTTATTCTGCATGGCTATCACGGTGAGTAAATGCGACATCCTAAAGCCAAAGATATGCAACAGCGCCCACTCACTACACCACAGGAACAGTTCTTGGATAAGAGTTTAGTATATCCAAATTATTTTCTTTCCTTGGATTAAATAAACAAAAACCTTGTGTTTTATTTGTTGGCTTGGTTTTTCATGAGTGGGTCTCATCTCACATAGTCTAAGGTAGCTTCTAACTTGCCATGTAGGCAAGACTGGCCTTGAACTTTTTTTTTTTTAATTTTTTTCATTTTACAAACCAACCACAGTTCTCCCTCCCACCCCCCCACCTCCCATTTACTCCTCCAAAAGGGTATGGCCTTGAACTCTTAATCTTCCTACCTCCACCTCCAGGAGAATGCTGCCATGCCCTGCTAAGATATTCTTAGTTTGAGAAGCCTAAGTAGTTTACACCTCTTTCCTCAGGTTTCTCCGTATTTGAATTTTTATCTATGTGAAGAAACAGTGACCCAGATGTACCTGTATTTTCTATATATGACACAAGGTCTTAAAGGGCACACCTTACCTTCAGGGTCCCCAAACACTCCACAACTCAGCCCTTTAAACAAAGTCCTAGTCTTTCCTTTGGTATCACAAACTCACAACCAGCTCAAAATATATTCTAAGACACTGTTCTTTCCCAAACACCTGAGTAGGTCTGAATAAAGAACCTACTGTAAAACATTGTTTTTTAACCAAACAAGAATACAATCGCCCAGATCTTAGTTTGTAAGAGCTATATAGCTACAAACAACAACACACAAGGAAACAAACAAACAAGGCAAGGCTCTCTGAAGACCCAGAAGTGGGGCTGTGTACATTCACAGGGAGCCAGTCATCTGCTGGGCTAGAGAACAAAGAAGCACCTGAGAAACATGGATACAGGGCCAGTTTGAAGAGCCTTCTCCTCTATGATATGAACTTCAGAAAGAGAAAAGAATAATGACAATAGCTGTGTGTAGAATAAAACTCAATACCTTCAGAATGATACTCACAAAAATGAAAGACATCCACTCCACTGCCAAAAAAAAAAAAGCAACAACAAATTTGCTGCCCTGGAATTGATAATTCTACCCATCCTGCACTCTGAAAAGGCATTTTACTTCAAGAAGCTAAAGTTATTTTGGCTTATGAATATTGGAAAATAATAAAAGCTATCAAAAGGCATCATAGGTTAAAACACTGCCTGCATTCTACTATCTTGCATGGTCCTGGGGGAGTGGCTGAAATAGGATACTTTCACCTGGGCGCCACTGGATCATGTATGACATGGCAGGTGGCCCAGTGAGAGGAGAGAAGACAACAGAAGGGAAGACCCCAGAGTCTGACACTCATGCTGATCACACACACACACACACACACACACACACACACACACACATATAAACAGGATAGACAGACTCACGCCAGTATTAAGTTTTCAAGCTTTTTTTAGAAAGCCTCTATTTAACTTTTCACATAAAGTAACTGTAATTCTGACAGTCATCTATATAGCCACTCCAATGGCTATAAAATGTTAATATAAATAAGAGAACCGATTCTTTCTTTCCTTTTCCCTTAGAAACAGTCTTTACTGTTTTGCTCACTAGTTATCTCCTGCCTTAGCTTCAAAAGTGCTGAGAACACAGGTATGAGCCAGCATGTCCTTTCTAGTACTCATAAAATTCACCTCTTTTAAACATGTAAACAAAATTGAGTCTAATCACAAAGTACACACCCTACTACTATAAATAACCTTCTCATGACCTTATGACTGTAAACCGAGTTTTAAATGTATCTGAGCTCTACTTTTTTATTAGATTGTGAGAGGCCAAATCCAGAATGTGGGCTGTCTATAAGACAACTAATATAACGATTTTTTTTTGACAAATAAAGGCTATAAAAAAATAAAAAGCCAGAACGATTAGTAGGACTATAAAAACCAAAACCACTATGCTTCGCAAACACAAAATTCCCACTGGGGAAACCTCAACACATAGCAGGCATTAGGTAAAACTGAGAAAAATGTCAGTACTATCATTTTTTTAAAAATTCTTAAAAACATATATTGAAGTATTTATAGGTAAAACAATATCTAAAATTTTAAAATACTTCTATATTATTACACAATTAAAACTTGTTTAAACCAAGCTCTAGGCAATTCACCTCAAAAGGGGCTGGGACAGGAGGCGGCAGCCTGGCCACTTTAGCCGATCTCTCTTTTTCCACAAGCAACGCTTCCTTTCGAGCTCTTATGTGCCTTAAAAAATAAGAGATGTCACCAATTAGTCTCTTAGGTAATACCTGCTGTCACCAAGAGGAACAGACATGCATTTACTTGATATCATTACCCAGAGTTAAAAAGATAAAAGCCAGAGACTCATCTTCTAGCTGAGTCCACACTCAATTTGTAGTTTGACCAAGCATACATGTAAGAACATGTTTACCAACCACAAGAGGCTTATCTAAAGACAGGAGGGTCAATTGAATAATCATAGAGAGCAGTGGTTCTCAACCTTCCTAATGCTTCAACCCCTTCATACAACTCCTCATATTGTGGTGACCCCCAACCATAAAATTATTTCATTGCTACTTCATAACTGAAGTTTTGCTACTGTTATGAATCTTAATGTAAATATCTGATATGCAGATGGTCTTAGGTGACCTGTGAAAGGGCCCTCTGACTCCACCCACAGTTTGAGAACCATTAGTCTAGAGTTCTTTACAGGAAGAGCAGAACTACAAATGTTAAAGACAGGTCATTGTATAAAATGACCAGTGCAGACCAGTAACAACACGCAAAAAACTACGAACAACTGAAGCTCTCTAGTCCACAACCTTGTGTTTTGTGTGTGTTGTTGTGTATTTTGTTCTGTCCCTGGCTGGCCTAAAACTTGGTATGGAGACCAGGCTGGCCTTGAACTTACAAAGACAGTTTTGGGTTGATATTAAGTCTGAACTGTCCATATATTTCTTCAGAAACTTAGCAACTGCCACTGAACTCAGAATGTTTGCTGAGCTAGGTAAAGCATCCCTACTGAATTAGTGAGCACAGTTCAGAGTGCAATGATACACAACCTTCCTTCGTATGTCCTTACACAGCCTCCAAAGGCCCTCTCTTCTTAGCCACATTGCCATCAGCTGAAAACATGGTCAAAGGTATTATGTCACCTGGTTCTCTGCTTCATTAGCATTTCTTTTTGACTTTTCTGCACTTTAAGGGCTTCTTTATGCCTCATTTCAGCTTTTCTTTTTCTTTCTGCTGTCCGCCGAGCCAGAGCATCCAAGTCAGGTTCCTACAAGTACATATAGCTTAAAAAGTCATTTTAAAGTAGATGAACAGAAATGTGTCTGTTTGATATCAACACAGAAGTTATCTTTTTTTAAAAAAGATTTATTCATTTATTTTATGTATATGATGCTCTACCTACATGTACAACTTTATGTCAGAAGAGGGCATCAGATCTCATTATAGATGGCTGTGAGCCACCATGTGGGTGCTGTGAATTGAACTCAGGACCTCTGGAAGATCAGCCAGTGATCTTAATCACTGAGCCACCTCTCCAGCCCCGAAGTGACCTTTCAATTCTGTCATTCCTTCCTATGGTACACAGATATTTTCCAAAGTATGGGAACGATACCACTACTGCCATACCATAATAGCTTAACATAAAAACATAAAATATCAAGCTACTTTGGACAGGGCTAAATTAACCAATAAAATATTTTATTTAAACTAAAACATCAAATTTATAGTAATACAGTAGGCTGTCTTGTCTGCAAAAATCATGAGTGTCATTCAAATGAGTTAGGCTTGGGAAGATGTTTAAACACAAGGCTGATCGTGACCCCAAAAAAGGTAAAAATAAATCACTAAAATAAATAACATTGAAACTTAGGGCTATTGGTAAAAACACACAAAAACCAAGATGCCACATCACCTCAAGGCATTCCTTTTCCTCAATTAATTGTTACTAAAGATTAGTCTTCTTTGGACCCAGCCTGTTTTCTGTGTGACTGACTCTGGGATGACAAACTGGCATTTCTTTCCTTTATCCTTCCTTCCCTGTTTCCATTTTATTTAGTTCTGTTTTGCAGCCTTGACTGACCTGTAACTTACTATGCTGACCAGGCTGGCTCAGAGCTTAAGGAAGTCCTCCTGTCTCTTTTCTTGAGGGTTGGTATTACAAACATCCACGTGTACCACACCTGGCCCAACTGCTATTTTTCCAGCCCTAAATCACAGTCAGCAAAAAGGAGCTCAAGGACCTGCTCAAACACTGAGCTTTCCTTTGTCTTTAGGAAAGTCATCAACCAAAGCTAAGTGCATATGTACTCACTACTATGTATTTATGAGGTCAGGGTGAATCTGAGTCTGGAAATCTGAATTTAGTTCCCCAGATCTAGTCAAACTGCTTGGGACAGACAACTTCTGATTGCACAGGTTACCATCTTTTATACAGGCAAGAATGAGAAGAAACAATGCTAACTTGGACACCAAAGGAAGAAAGGTGTGCTTAGCATGACTTACAAGGAAACAAATAACACCATTATTCTCACCGTAGATTAAACTGATTTAGAAAAGGTCAGCTTGCTCTCCCAGTTCTATACATTAAAACACGTTTCTCATGTCATCATTCAATAAATCCAGTTAGTATAACCACACTGCCTCCACCAGTGATGAGATGAGCCACTCACATTTTCTTTAGCCTGTCGATGTCCCTCTCCCATATGTCTTAAACTTGCCAAATACAGTTTTTCCAAGTTTTGTATTTTCTGGCTTTGTGCTTCTTCCCATTCTGCCCTTAGCTCCTCAGCCAAACGGGAAAACTGCTGATTTCGCCTCTGTTTTATGTCTTCTCTTCTCTGGAAGGCAATGCCCCTTTCTTGTTCTCGAACCTGAAAGATGAGTATTTCATACAAAACATACGAAGGGGGTTTAAACATTTTTTAAAATCTAATTGAGAATAGGAATTCAAATGAGTTCTCTTCAGGTGTATCAATTTTCCTAAATACTTCAGTAAGGACTATGGTTAGCAGAAAAACCCAACTGACAGAGAAAAAAAAGGGGAGGGTTACTTAGAGAATTTTTTATTGCATCCATTTATTTATGTATATGTGTGTCATAGCACAGGAGCCAGAGTTCAACCTGCACGAGTTCCCTGGAATGAGGGTCCCTAGGATAGGACCTGGGTTGCCGAGCTTGGCAGTAAAGCACCTTTACCTCCTGAGCCATCTCAGCAACCCCCAAAGCTATTTCTAAAGTCTCTTAATTGATTTGTTTCAACTGCTCTCTCTACCTTCAATAACATACAAAATGCTAAAATGGTTAGGTGATTTCACAAGTTTCATAGCCAAAGAGGTCAGATAAGAGTTCCCTCTCCAGGGTATATCATCTCTGATTCTAGATAGAAAGCTATTACTTTACTCACAAAGGCTTAACTTTAGAAATTTCCTAATACATTTGTCTTAGAAGCTGATATAAATAGTCTGTTTCATCTTTCCAGTAGTCTTCTCCAGATTCTTTCTAAGCTTCCTTTTCTAATTTTCACCAACTATGGATCATTTAGAAATGGGGCAGTAAGATTTTAAGAGTCAGAAATTGAGGGAAATTACTGCAAAATAATATCTCCTGGATATAACCGAACTATTGTATACATGGACTTATGGTGGCTGACACAGGACCTGCGTAAGATCAAGCCTGACATTCCTCCTGAATGGAGAGGGAGTGCTCATGATGCCCCACACCTAGCTAAGAAGCTCCTGGGAGCTGATAGCTGCAGGGAGTTAGTTTTCGTCAGCATGTGGCCCAATGGTAAGCTGCCCACACTCCAGTGGCAGTACATACATGCAGGTGCAGGCAGAATTAAAGGAACTCAGTGGGTTATTGGGGGAAAAAAGTAAAAGAAAAAGATGGCATGAAGTAGGGAGAATGTGAGAGGAAGTTGGGGAGGAAATGGAGGGTGAAGAGAGGGGTGGATATGATCTAAACACATTGCATCCACATATGCAATTACAAAAGAATAAAAATTATATATATACACACATACAGATATATGTATATATACATTTAAACAACTATTTTTCAATACTTGAGTTAAGCACTATCTATTTTTCAACTCTTCTCCAATCTGCTTACCATCAGCTTATGTTTCAAATGTTCTAAAACTGGTTTATAAATAAGAACCAAGGCTCTTTCAAGGATAGAAAAAGCTCATAAATGCAACATTTCAATTAAAACAATCTAATCCAAAAAATACCAAGGATTTAAGGAAGACAAAAAATTTAGACTCTGCTGGGCGGTGGTGGCGCACGCCTTTAACCCCAGCACTCAGGAGGCAGAGCCAGGCGGATCTCTGTGAGTTCGAGGCCAGTCTGGGCTACTAAGTGAGTTCCAGGAAAGGCGCAAAGCTACACAGAGAAACCCTGTCTCGAAAAACCAAATAAACAAAACAAAACAAAACAAAAATTTAGACTCCAAGTAAATGATACCTGAAGCAATCTTAGTTTCCGTCTTCTTTCATAATCTTCCTTCAAAATGAAGGCTTCCTCATTAGGACTCAATCTCAGTTTTCCAGTGTTCATCACCTTTCTTTTCATTTCTGCGTATTTTAAATATAAAGGATCTGAATTGAAGAGAAATAAACAGAGGAATGCCTATAAAATATATTATTAAAATAGGGCAACAATTAAAATAATGTCAAAACTTCAATCTGTTACTTACACACGTGTGTGTATAAAATGGCATAGGTAAACAAAGCCTAACTTATTTACAAACAGCTATAAATCTGGTCTTTAGATCACAGGTTGTCATATGGATAGGAAAAAAATGAAGAGTAGGTAGAACTGCTCAGAAGTTTGTCCCCACCTATAGCTGACCAACAATATTTCAGCCCTTCCTTCTTCCCTGTTTTGGCATTTCCAGAATTTATTAAGCACTTAAAAGATGTGTTGGCACTGAATAAATGTTTTATCAAGAACAATTTAACACTGGTAACCTGTACTTTAACAAAAAGAAAAGGTAACTTTAAGGGCCCCTGGTTTGCTGTACACAATTTGATCACCTAGTGCCACTAAATGCCATTGAATTTTATCAATCCCATGGGCTTAGTCCTCAACAATTACAAACATGTTATACCAGTTAAGGGTTCTATTGTTTCAATAAAACACCATGACCAAAAGCAATTTGGGAATAAAAGGCTTATTTCAGCTTACAGTTCCACATCACAGTCCATCATTGTGGGGAGTCAGAGCAGGAACTCAAATGGCAGAAACATGGAGTCAGGAGCTGATGCAGAGGCCATGGAGGCATGCTGCTCACTGGCTTGCTCAACCTGCTTATACCACTGAGCATGGCCAGCCCAAAGATGGATCAGTACACAGTGGGTCTGACCCTTCCACATCATCATCAATCAAGAAAATGTATTACAGATGTGCCCACAGGCAGATTTTGTGCAAGCATTTTCTCAGTTGAAAAATCCTCTTCCCAAACAACTCTAGTTTGTGTCATGGTGACACAAAACTAACCAGGATTATGTTATCCTTTTTTCAAAATGACCACTTAAAAAAACAACCTACAGAATAATTTTAATTGGAC
Source organism: Peromyscus eremicus (assembly GCF_949786415.1). Classification (NCBI taxonomy): domain Eukaryota; kingdom Metazoa; phylum Chordata; class Mammalia; order Rodentia; family Cricetidae; genus Peromyscus; species Peromyscus eremicus. The sequence continues at coordinate 11,735,585 of NC_081422.1, forward strand.
ACATGAAGTACTTAGATTCCCAGGTCTATTATTCTACTATTTTTGGGGTGTCCTTGTTGCCCGCCCTATGCTTCCTTTCTGTCTCTGTGGTTCTGAGATGGAACTCAGGGCTTTGCACCTCTTCATGCTTCCACTGCGCTATAACCCCACTCCTCTTCTCTAGAGCTTAAATTTTAACACGCTCTTATTAGAGGAGCGTGGTATTGGAACCTAGACTGGGATATCTATAGCTGGTGGAATTTCAAAACTCTTTCCAAGTAATTTTGGGACCAGTCTGCTCCCATGATCACTCAGCATCACCACCCCATTATGATTTTATCTGAGGTAAGTGCACATGTCTCTGGTCTCTTCTCAGTGATGAGCAGGCAAACTATATCACTGGATATTTACAACTGTGTGAAGTGTGCTTAAGCTTAACCTCTTCTAAGGAGCTGTCCTCTATGAATGAGTTTTACTCACTCGTCTCACCTAGACTACAGACTATCTGGATGCATATTCAAAAAGGGATGGCTTATGCTTTAGTTTTTCACTAATTACTATCTGTCTTTTGTAGAGTGATAGTAGCTATAGGGTTTTTTTTTTTTTTAACTCTCAATACTCAAATAAATATAGTAACTTAAAAATACTGTTTCAAAGAAGTGCTTGGATAATCTAGTAGGAACCAATACATTTTTCAGTGAATTCTCCATCACAAGTGTGGCCAGGACAAATATGGTCTTATTCATCACCTTATGTTTTTGTCTAAAAAACTGTCTTGTACTTTACAGATAATTTAGGGTGGACTGAATGAGACAGAGATTTAGTACGGTACCACATGGGCAGACCCAGTCATGATTATATACAAGAGGTCTGATGTCAAACAGGAGTAATTGCTTGAATGGAAAACCTTTTCCAATACATCCCACTGATATTCTTGTCACTTTTAAAGATTTGTTTATTTTGTATACAGTATTCTGCTTGCATATATGCCTGCACACCAAAAGAGGGCACCAGATCTCATTATAGATGGCTGTGAGCCACCATGAGGTTGCTGGGAATTGAACTCAGGACCTCTGACAGATCAGCCAGTGCTCTTAAACCTCTGAGCCACCTCTCCAGCCCCCACTGATAGTCTTAAGAAAACAAAACAAAACAAAAACAAACTTCCAAGGATGTTTGGGGTTCTAAGGGAGGAATATTGTAAGTTGTTTCCCATAGGAGAAAATTATTCCTTCTACACCTACCAAGTAGACGACTCCTGTTGCCTGGTTTATTCACTAGTCATTTCTATCCGTGTGGGTTTTTAAGTTTTATGTTTTGTAACTGTCCAATAATAGATACAGTAGGACTTACTTTGATATATTTCATTCTGAGGATTAGGCAGTATCTGACACACAGTAATCACAACATTAATACCTCACCACACACAGGCGTCCGCAGATGTGGATGCAAGAGACAACATTGCCATTCACTAGCAGAAGGCAGTAGCCAAGTCTCAAATCCCTTGGGTCTTGTTTCTTTACTCCGTGTAAGGGAGTAATAACCCACCATACAGGGTTGTACTAAGTATGTGGCTTTATTAGTGCGAAACCGCCTAACACATTCTAATAAAAAGACTGACAACTATTCGTTGCTGTAGTTTCTTGAGGCAGGGTTTCACTATGTCGCCCAGGCTAGCCTTGAACTCGAGGCACTCCTCCTGCCTCAGCACTGCCTCGCGAGTGCTGGGATCATTGGGTGAACCAACACTCCCGGCTGGGACTGCTCTTCTTTCAAAGCTGAGTGTGACGGAAGAGTACCAGGGGAGCTACGGATGGCGGATCCCGCAGAAGGGCCGTGCTCTCTGCAGGACCGGCCTCGGGGCGGCTTAAAGGGCCGGAAGGCTCGCCCGCCTGCTCGCGGCCTGCCCGGAGAACCCTGCTGGGCCTCCGTCACTCACCTGACAGCGTGTACGGCCGGACCTCACCGCACACGGGCGTCCGCAGCCAGCCCGCTACCCAGCAGCCGTTTGGGTGCCCGCGGGACGGCCATCGCCAGGACCTCGTCACTTCCGCCATTCAAACGGCCCACCAATGGCGGGAGCGGACGGCGGGAAGCACCCTGGTCCCGCCTCCGCCGGGGCCGCCGGGTAGGCCGCGCCTTGCTGAGACCCCGCCCACGTCCCGCCCCGCGTACGTGTAGCCCCGCCTACGTGCGCGCACGCGCAGTCTTGCGCAGGAGGCCATTATTTCTCACAACTGCCGGGTGGCCAGTCTCACATCCTCTCTGGCGCTCTGTTTGTTTCACGGACCCGGAAGCAGAGATGTAGGGAAGGGAAGGTCTCTGGGGAGCCATGAAGGGGACGTTAGTCTTTCTTGTTCTTGAGGCGCGTTTGGTTCAGTTGCCTGGCACCTCGAACTTGTCTTTGTTGATCTGCTGATTGAACAAATATGTGCTCTACTCAGCGGGCGTCTTGGACAAGTAGTCCACAAGTGGAAATTTGGGATTGAGACGTGTTCTGTTTTCAATAGGAAACCATGAGGAATCAAAGCACGCGCAGTGGGCTGAGAGAGCATCTCCATTGCATGCTAGCTGGGACCCTAAACCACTGGAGGCATAGTTTCTCTTTAGACCAAGCCAACCTGGAATGTCCAAAGTGGCGTATTCTTTTCACCTGGCATCTGTTTCCTGTCAGCTAAGGGCTCGGCTGGAAGTGTTCAGTGGAGTGCCTGCCTCCCTGTGCCTTTACCATGGGGACCAGACATCTATCGCATTGCTTGTTTGCTGGGTTTTCAGAGGGAGAGTCCTAAGAGCATTCTCCGGGAAAGAGTGAGGCTGTTAGTGCCTTTGCAGGGGAAGCTGAGGCTTTGTAATTTTGCTGCATTTTATTGGCTAAGTATCAGAGCCAGCCCAAACTCAAGTCAGGACAAAATTAAGTCTTTGTAGGCATCTTAGTTCCCTGCGGTGTCCTTAGTAATACTTGAGCCGCCCTCTTCCCTGAGTCCATGGGAGACTCAAAGGTTAAGAATCATGTGAAGGCACTTTGCAGATTCTCAAAATCATAAGGTCTTCTGTGTGTTTTCTTTCTTGTTCGGAACTTTGCCCTTTGATACAGACCCAGCCCCTCAGGGCACAGAAGTATGACCAAGACAGGACAATTGTCATCCTCTATCTCCCTTGTCATTGTGACTGGCCCATGGATGGGTACATGATCTCAACTGGGCCAACAGTATTTTGTAGCAATTGTTTTTACTGGAACCAGCAAAAATGAACACATTCTTTGAGTTCATGCTGGGGTATGAATCTGGAGCCTTGCTGAGTGAATTCTTCATTGAGTGCTTCCACACAAGCTGATCTGAAGGCAGAAGTCTGACATACATCAGGGAGCATGTGAGGGAAGTCCAACAGTGTCCAAACTCCTGGATGCAGCCATCTCTGACGTCAGCAGCACCCCTGGTCATTTTGTATCTTTCTGACAGGAACCCTGGATTTAAGATGTTTTCAATATGGGTTCTGTGTTTTGTTTGTGAGACACCGTCTTACTGAATGTTCTGGAACCATGTGAGTTCAAGACCAGGCTGGCTTTGAACTCACAGAGATCCTCCGCCTCTATCTCTCTAATGCTGGGATTAAAGGCACGTGCCACTACAACTTGTCAGGTTACAGGTTTATATTCTGTAGACATAATATCTGGCATCTTGGGAGCTAAAACAGAATAATGGTTGAGATATGGGATCCAGAGTCCAACTTCATGGATGTAAATTCCTAGCTTACCGGCTCTGACCCTGTGCTAATTCCTGAACTTCCCTAGAAGTCAGTTTTCTCAACTCAGATGTAGCAAAAGTGCTCCAAAAGGTTGCTATGAGGTTTTAAGCTGTTAAGACAATTCCTGGCAACAAAGTGTGTGACACAAGCTACTTTTAAAATTTTGTCTATTAATACATTCTTTTTAAAATTTTATTCTGGAGACAGGGTCTCTCTGTGTGGCCCTGGCTGTCCTGAAACTTGTTGGGTAGACCAAGCTGGCCTTGAACTCACAGAAATTTGCCTGCCTCTACCTCTCAAATGCTGGGATCAAAGGCATGGTCACCATAGCACATAATGCTTTGGTTTTGATTTTTAATTATGTTCTTGTATTTTATAGGTGTAGAGAAGGTGGGTATGTTTAGCTTCTAATGTTGCCCATCCATTGGGAATGAATGTGTGTGTGCGTGTGTGTGTGTGTGTGTGTGTGTGTGTGTGTGTGTGTGTGTTTGAACATGTGTGTGTGCACAGGTATGGAAGTCAGAGGTCAATGTCAGGTGTCTTTTTCTATGGTTCTCCACCTTGTCTTTTGAAACAAAGTCTTTCACTGAGCTAGATTGGTAGCAAGACTGACAAGGGTTCTCAAGGGTTATACCTGTCTAAACACAACCCCTCCCTGTACCTCCAACACCACCATGTCTGGTTTTTACATGTGTAGTGGGGATCCGGACTCAGTTCCGCATGCCTGCACAGCAGGTACTTTATTGATTGGGCCATTTCCCAGTCCTTGAAGTAAACAAACACTTCTGGTCAAGAGGAAAATGGTAACATTAGTGTGGCTGGATTCTGTGTAATGCAGCCTCTCTTCAGAATACAGCTGAAGCCTGTTAGGCTTGGAGCATTGGTTACTTTAGCATCATATGACCACAGTACCTAGGAGGCACAACTTAATGTAGGAAAGGTTTATTCTGGCTTACAGTTTCAGAGGCCTTCAGTCCATCATGGCCAGGAAGGCAAGGGGCACTTCATATCTTAGTCATGGACAGGAAGTAGAGAGAGTGAAATGGGAACAAGTTGGGGAGAGTATGCACTCAAGTCCCCACTGTCAATGATTTACACCCTCAAAGTAGACCACACTTTCTAAAATTTCCATGACTTCCTCAGATAGCATCACCATTGTGAGACTGTGGGAGACAATGCATTCAAATCACAGCAGAATAGTTTAAGATGGTTTCATAGCTCTGAGTTCACTTTAATCTCTAACTACATTCTGGAAAAAAAAAACATGGCATTTAATTGTGAGGAGTCCTCAGAGTCTTGTGTATAAAGTTCAAAAGAATGTTGGGTGGAGTGCACTCCTGTAATCTCAACACTCAGGAGGCAGAGGCAGGGGTATAACCACAAGTGTGAAGCCAGTCTAGGGTACATAGCAAGTTCCTGGCCAACCAGGGATGCAGTGAGACCCCATTCAACAAACAATCCAAAAGAAAGGAGATCTTACGTTGTGGAATAGAATATCTGTTTAACTATATAAAGATGTATTGCATTTATTTGTGTTGCAGAATATTTGACTATGTAAAGATGTGTTGCATTTGTTTATACTGCTTTTGTTAACTATGTAAAGATGTGATGCTTTTGTTTATACTGCATTTGTTTGACTATGTAAAGATGTGCTGCTGTTTATCTTGCCTGTCTAAGGCACCTGATTGGTCTAATAAAAAGCTAAATGGCCAATAGCTAGACAGAGGAGGGATAGGTGGGGCTGGCAGGCAGAGAGAAAAGGAGAGTCAGCTAACCAGACATGGAGGAAGCAGGAAAGCAGGATGGACAGCATTTAGATGAAGTAAGTGAGCTTCAGGGCACCACATAGATTAATAGAAGTGGGTTAATTTAAGTTAAAAAAGTTTGAAACAAGCCTAAGCTAAGGCTGAGCATTTATAATTAATAGTAAGTCTCCATGTCATTACTTGGGAGCTGGTTGGTGGACCAAAAAATATTTCAACTACGTTTAGAATCCAATGTGGGGCACATATTTCTATTCAGGGCCTGAGAAAGCTGGAAAAAGAAGAAAGAAAAGAAAGGAAGAAAGGAAGGAAGGAAGAGAGAGAGAAAGGAAGAAAGAAAGAAAAAAAGAAAGAAGAAAGGAAGGAAGGAAGGAAGGATGGATGGAAGGAAGGAAGAGAACTGATATGGCTTCCTAGCAGCCTGGTGCTAATAGCTTACAGAGGCATAGCTCTGCCGTACAGCAACCACCTGAGCAGCAGGCACATTAAGTAGAAACAACAAGCTAAGTAAAAACACCCCACAGTGAGGATACCAACTTCCTAGAGCTGGGACAGTTAAATACAGTTCCTGGTTAAACAAAGCTCCCAGTTAAATGCAGCTCTTGGCCGGGACCATGGGCCATAAAGCTCTGCTCTCATGGACCTGAGCCAGCCACCAGCGCAAAGCCAAGTAGCCAGTTTGTTTGGCTCACTCGGTCAGAGAATGCTACAGGTGTGCCATAAAGCAGGTCCAGAACAAAGGAATCTCTAAACAGGTTGCAGTTTGTTTTAAAAAATGTGTGTAGGTGCTTAAGAAAAAAAGGAAAATGAGGATAGATAGTCATAACAAAAATAGTTTAAAAATTATAAAGTCTTTAGAGAGAGAGAGTAAAGTAATATAAAGGAAAAAAGCCAAGTAAAGATGGGAAATTAACAGGGAGTCTGGAGCCTATAATGTGTTGTGTTGACTTTGAATTTTTGGAATGCTGATGAGTGAACAACAGCTGCTGACAGACACTGGATTGTAAAAGGGACTGCTGAATTAAACCAGCCTAGATACTTTAGAGATGTCTTAACTTTAAAATGGAATTCAGAAAATGTATTGCTTTGGGGGAGAGTTTATGCTTTTGTTTCCACAGGAAATGAAAAGCTGTAGATTCCTTCAAGGTTAATAGAGATCAGGTTTGATTGGAGGAGACCTCCTGAAAATCTTGGCTACAGACATAAAGAAATAAACCAGGAAAAACTACAAGACAGGTGACATATATACTGATACCTCTGCATGGGAACAGCTCTGAGACAGGACAAAAAAATGTTACAACTAGTTTTCCTAGGACTTGAAAATTATCTCAATTTTTTCAGAGTCACCCCCAGACAACAGAAAGCAGTCTAGAGAACACAATGCCCACATTCCCAAGAGGTGGGGTGTTTGGTTTTTGGTCATTTGGTGGGTTATGGATGATTGTCATTTATAGCTGAATTTAAACAATTTATAGCCAACCCCCTTAAATAAAAACAAACATTCATAATTTATTTTTGGGAATATGGGTATAGTTCTCTAGACTACTTACTACTGTTTGGGGTTGCTGGTAATCTTTGGAGGACCCTGAGAAAATTTAGGATTATGGTCAAGTCCTGACTGGAGTAGTCTGTGAGGCTGGATCATCTTAGGCAGCAACCTTGAAGCCGATCTGGATGCAGAACTCAGAGGAAACTGCAACAGGGGCACTCTGAAATGTTGGATCAACTGGACCATCTTTACAGAGTACTAGAGGATTATTCCACAGCAGTCATTGTTTATGGGGGATATAGGAACATAGAATACAAAGACAACTATTAAACTCAAATATTTTACATTGGTATGGATTTTGGTATATTGATATAAATTTAAAGTTATTTTTGTTATACTATATGTATGTTTTTACTCTTGTATGGAGTACTGTGCTTATCCAGCTCATTTAAAAATGTAATATATAATTAAGAAATGCAGGTTAGTAGTTAGTCATTATATAATCAAACTTGTAGTCATATTAGGTATGTTTTTAAAATTAAACAGATGTATTTTAGATAGACAGGTGATCTTCATATGCTTCAGAGACCTACAGAATATAGTATTTAAGATGTTTAATAACCTAAGGCTTGTTATGACAGTGAAACACGTCTGTTCCTGACAGCACCAATCTACTTCATAAAAGGATGGTGGGCATCAAAGAACCTGCATATGAAGTTTGCTTTCACTGTGGCAAAGCTAGCCATTTGGGCAAGAAACTGTCCTTGCCTCGACTGCTGACAGTATACTGTCCAAACTGAACATGCAGGACATACAAGAAAGGTGACTGCAGAACTTTGCCAAGACAAGGCAGGACAGTCCTTCAAAATTCTTGCTTCATAGAAAAGTCTGTCAGATATTGTAGATGGGTGCCCCAACATTGTAAAGGAACCTTGGGTGAGTGTCCAAGCAGCCAGATGTCTCTGTAATTTCTATAGTTTTGGAAGTGGCTTGCGCTGCACTTCCTGTTTACTCAGGTAATATTGTATCTTTCTGGAGTCTTTGATGGAGTTGAAGACCAGATAGTTACAATTTTCTTTAGTTATGATAGAAGGTAAATTCGGTACAAAACTTTGGATTCATCAAGATCAGATAAATAATGGAGTATTTTCTCTGAATTTGCCAAATACAAATAGACTGGATATTGTATATATAATTCTTGTAATTATTTTTATTATATATAGTTTTACTATGTTAAAGTTAAAACATTTTCTTTTTATTTAGACAAAAAGGGGGAATGTTGTGGAATAGAATATTTGTTAAACTTTGTAAAGATATTTATGTTGCAGAATATTTGTTTAACTATGTAAAGATGTGTTGCATTTGTTTAACTATGTAAAGATGTGTTGCTGTTTTACCTTGCCTACCTAAGGCACCTTATTGGTCTAGTAAAAAGCTGAGTGGCCAATAGCTAGGCAGAGGAGGGATAGGTGGGGCTGGCAGGAAGAGAGAAAAGGGGAGCCAAGGCAGCCAGCCAGGGGCTAGCTAGCCAGCCAGGACCAGACAGACACATAGGAAGCAAGAAGGCAGGATGGACAATATGTAGATGAGGTAAATGAGCCTTGGGACAGCACATAGATTAATAGAAATGGGTTAATTTATGTTAAAAAAGAAAACTAGCTAGAAACAAGCCTAAGCTAAGGCCAAGCATTTATAATTAATAAGTCTCTATTAATAAGACTAATAAAAAATGTCATTATTTGGGACCTAGTTGGCAGACCAAAGAAACTTCCAACTACAATCTTTCAAGAACAGAAGTAATCTAAGAGGTTCCATCTGACAGCCTGCTATCATATTAGCACCTCATATTAGCACCACAATGGTGGAACAAGTGGCAGTTGCTCAGTGGGACTGAGATCAAGAGTGTGGCAACCTGGGCCATGACGCTTCAAATCCCAAATACTGTCTTAAGTCATGGAGCAGGACTGAGCTATTTACTTGAGTAAGAAAGGAGAAGAATGGGCTGGAGAGATGGATCTGAAGTTAAGAGCACTTGCTGCTCTTGTAGGAGACCTCAGTTCAATTCCAAGCACCCACATGGTGGTTCACAACCACCCCTAACTCCAGTTCCAGATTTGTTTCACCTTCTGACCTTTGCAGGCACCATGGGCACATGTGGTACACATATATACATGGAGACAAAATGCTCACATAAATTTAAAAAAAGAAAAGAAAAAAGAAGGGAGAAGGAAAGGAATTCCATTGTTCCATCATTTAAATCTTTTTGTCATATTGTTCCTATGAGATGCAACAAAACCATTGATACCAAGCTGCAAGTTACATGTTTACAAAGACAGGAAGGGCTAGACAAAAAGGAAAAAAAAGGTAATTTACAATCCAGAAAAACACAGTCAAGTGGGGCTATGTAGAGACAGCATTGGTTTTGATGTTGGATTCAGATGTGGGGCTGAGCACCTGCTTTACCACAAGTTAGCCTCTCTGAAGCTCTTGGGGATAAAGGTATCAGTTTTCACTGAATGGTCTCTGTGCCAGAAATGCCCATTCCATCTAACAGCAGTTGTGAAAACCACATGTAAGAACTCAAGTTGTGAGGCTGGAGAGATGCCTCAGGGATTTTGATCACGTTTTCATGCAGAGCGTCAGGATTCCAATTCCAGCACTCACATGCTAGCTTTCCACCATCTGTAACTCTAGTTCCAGGGGATCCAACACCCTCTTCTGGCCTCTGTGAAACATACACACCTGCAAGCAAAACACCCATAAAATAAATGAATAAATAAAATCCCTCAAGCTGTAAAAACCAAGTCAGCTGTAATCATCTTACTTAGAAGCATAACTAATTATAAAAGATCACAGTAGGATTTGTCCACCATTACTGAGCCAGAGCAGGTGACATCCACCTTATCATTTCTATTACTGCCAACTGACCTGCTTTAATTCATCTCCCGAGGAGCATTCCTGTTTGCAGAGCATTCCTTCCATCGAAAAATATTTCCAAAGTGAGGCTAGCAGGCATAATGTGAAACCATAGTACTTGGGAGGCAGAGGCAGGAAAATTGCAATTGAAAGCTGTTTGGGCTGTGCCACCCGGTTCTACACAGTGAGACCATGTCTCAAAAACAACAACAGCAAAATACAGTAGCAGCAGCACAAAAATTATTTCTCCTTACCTGTGAGCATAGCAGTAATTTACACACATTCAACACTTGGTGCTCACAGTGTAGCCCAAGGCCAGCGGCGGGGGTGGGGGTGGGGGGAGACAGGACGGACCGGGAGATGGCTGGAAATTCAGGCTCTCAGGTCCTGCTTTGACTTGCTGGATCACAATCTGAATTTTACTCATTTTTTTTTTGGAATTGAACTCAGAGCCTCATGCATGCGAGACAAGAACTCTGTCTGCCACTGAGTTATACCCAAGCCCTCAGAATCTGTATTTCAAATAGACCTGCCCATTGTTTACAAGCACCTTACCATTTGAGAAGCCCTGGCACACACAAAGCCTCTTGGTAAGAGATAAAGCTTGGTATTATGCTGTATATTTTGAAATCAATAGATGAAAATATACGACACTGTGTTTCCCAGCCACAGTGTTAATTCTTTGGATTATGGCAGATCCCCCAGTGCCCATTTCCTCTCACCAGATCTTATCTCCTAGAGTCAGTGGGAAGTCCTTCCAGCCTGGAAGTGTTATTCAAACACCTGCCCCACTCTGTCTGATGTGATAAAGCTTTGGCTCTAAGAGTATCCAAGGTGAATCTTCTTTGACTTGACTTGTTCCGAAATAAGTGGCCCATGGTGATGCTATCTCAGGGCAAGGACTGGGAAAGTAGTAGACTGTGATGGTTTTGTTTCTATTCTGCATACTCTGGAATCATGTGTGGTGACTGTGTTGATGGTTAAAGGGGAAATGCACTGAATAGAAACACTTGTTTCTGCCCTGCTTCTAGTGGTCCAGTGACGTCAAGGTAAGTTATAATGTCCTTAGCTCTTCAGTGAAGCTAAGGAGATGTATGCAGACTCAATAGACCCCGATTGCAGGACTTGGGAGAAATTCCCAAAGTGGAGCCCTAGGAGCCAAGGCTTGAAGGAGATGGAGGGGGCAGGAGAGCATGAATGCTGGAACCTGGGAAGCGCTGTCGAGGAGAAGAGGTTGTCTTTGTGTCCTGAGTTCCAGTTTGGTCACAGCCACCTGCTTCGAGTTGTTGATCCTAAACAGACACTGTGACTTTCGAGGGAGAAGAGACACTGTTAGCAATTTTTGTGCCTTCTGCTCTTCAGCCTGGGAACACCCTGGGTTGCTGATTTGCCATGGACTTTCCTGACCCTCCCACGATGATGTAATCTACAAGGTCTTATTCTTTAGCTTGGCGTAATTCAACTTCAAGGATTCACAGGCAACTCTTCCTAGGCCATGTTTGAACTTTAAGAAGGGTATTTTAAGTCCTGAAACTGAAAAACGAGAGGGTCCAGTCTCAGGTTCTGTCTGGCCTGTGCGGGAGAGTAAGAAGTGGCATCAGATCTGAACAACTCTAGTACACATCAGCCCTGAGGATTAAAATATCCACCACTAGAGGGCAGGCTAGACAAACTTTGGAATGTTTGCTCAGTATTTTTTATTTCAATTTCTTTGTGGTTCTAGGGAATCCAACCCAGGGTCTTACACAGAGAGACAAGGGCTCTGCCCCTGAGCTACACCCCATCCTCAGATACCTTCCCCCACTTCCACAAATTCTCTTGCTTACAAAGAATGACTTAAGGTCACTAGTATCAGGGAGACATGAAAGCCACCATGACATTGACATCGTCATCTAAGTGCATCTAGAATGCTAGTTCTGCCCCAGAGGAACACACAGGCACACGTCCTCATGACACAGACTACCACTGAGTACCTGTTAGGCTGCAGGCACTGCACTGGGCATTTCATCCGCTCTCTTTTCTTTGATCCTCACACCTGTCTGAGGCAGGTTTTTAAATTGATACTTTCATGTAAATTATTAACAAGAGAGAAATTATTTAACAGATGAAGAAACAGACTGGCAAAAGTTAAATGTATTAATATCTCTTTACAAAGCAAGCAGCGGATAAGTAGCAGAGTCAGGCTGTTTGTTGAAATTGTTTGTTCAAAGGGTTGTAATTAAATGATGCGTCACGGACAGCCTCTCAGAGGGCTCTGGGGCCCACTGTCTGAGAGCAGTAGCTCTAAGTGGAGAAAATAGTTCTAAACAACTTCTGCTTGTAAACTGTAATCAATAGCAGTATTGGTTTTATGAGTTTTTAAAAATTTTTAATTTGTGTGTGTGGTTATGTGCATACAAATGCAGGTTCCCATGGAGTCCAGAAGAGGGTATTAGATCCCCTGGAGCTGGAGTTACAGGTGGTTGTGATCCATCTAATGTGGGCACTGGGAATTAAACCTGGGTCCTCAGCAGTCAGTGCTCTTCATTGAACCATTTTTCCAGCCCCCTACATTTTTTTTTTTTTTTTGGTTTTTCGAGACAGGGTTTCTCTGTGTAGCTTTGCGCCTGTTCTGGAACTCACTTGGTAGCCCAGGCTGGCCTCGAACTCACAGAGATCCGCCTGGCTCTGCCTCCCGAGCGCTGGGATTAAAGGCGTGCACCACCACCGCCCGGCTACATTTTTTTTTTAAAGCGAAGTACAAGATGGAACGTGGTGGCATGAATGAGAATGGCCCCCATAGGTTCACATGATTAACTCTGGTCTCCCAGTTGGTGGAACTGTTTGGGAAGGATTAGGCAGTATGGCCTTGTTGGAGGAGATGTGTCACTGGAGGTGAGCCTTGAGGTTTCAAAGGACTTGAGCTGTTCCCAGTGTGCCCTCTCTCTGCTTCCTGCATGTGGATTAAGATGTGAGCTCCCAGCCGTCCCTGTCACCATGCCTTCGCTCCACCATCATAGACTCAAACCGTCTGAAGCCATGAGCCCAATTAAACACTTCGTTCTAGAAGTTGCCTTGGTCATGGTGTTTTATCAGAGCAATAGAACAGTAACTAAGACACCCATGAACACTGCAGCCCTACTGGCCATATCAAAGCCAACAAAGCTCTTAATGATGCCAGGGTACCTTTCTCATCCTCCCCTAGCCACAGCAACCGTCACTTTCTCCCTCCCTCACTCTGTTCCAGCCCCCCAGTTCTCCCTGCTAACTTAGACATATCGCATGCTCATGTGCTCTTCCCTCCGTTTGGCATTATCTTGGCAATGGCATCTCCATGCCCTGCCTGTCCACGTCAATCAAGTGCTCAGCTGTGTCCCTACCGGAGAGGGCTTTCCTAATCCCTCCTCAAGAGTAGTGCACGCCATCTTCCACTACTCTTACCTGCTTTACTTTTTCCAACAACTCTTACCCCACAAGGGCGCATACATGTGCTTTCACACAGTATTTGCCATGCTTCTATTGAAACATAATACATGCTTCTTGAAATCAGAGGTCTTTGCATATGCTTAGCTGTACCCCTAACTCATAATCAAATTCCTCACACACAAAAGCTCAGATGTCACTAGAATGGGTTCATTCTCATCCTCTGCTGCAAACACCTTACAGAGTGAGTTTCTATGGATGGGATTGCTGACTCTAGAGCTATGAATCTTAAAGGTATGTTCGACACACATGGCCAATTTGAAGTCCCACCCACAGTACACACATAATAGGCCTATCTGCCCATACCTCACTCAAGTAGTTTTTGTTAACATTGTTTGTCTTTTGTAACCTGGTACAAAAAACTGTTTTCTTTTTCTCTGCATTTTGGAGTTATTTGCATCACCTTGTGTGTATTGGTCCAGCATTTTTATCTATTGTGTGTGAGTTCCCGGGTGGTGTCCTGTGGCCACTTTCCTACTGTGATTATCTCCCTTGTGGGGATAGCTCTTTGTGTATTAAGTGCATGTTTAAATTGCCAGTACCTTTTCTGGCTCACCACTTGTCTTTCAACCTTATTTTTATTGTTTGCCAAGAAGTAAACATTTTTATGCAGTCAAATTTATTCATTTCGCCCTTTTAAAAAAATTTCCCAGTAAGAATATAGTCACATGCATAAGTATTTGGATGTTGAGCCTGCTCAGGCTTTCTTGGTAATGTTTATTAAACACAATCTTTCCTTGTGGATATATGTCTTGCTAAAATTTATATCATGAGTCCAGGTAGACTGGGGTGGTCTAACGCTCCTGGCCCATCAAACGAACAGTCCCATGAATCTGTAGAGCAGGAACATCACACCAAAGCAGACTGCTATAGAGCCGATTACCTGGGGACATTCACAGAAGGGTGAGCTGACACCATTGTTCAACATCTACACATAAAAAGAGAGTCTTGTGTGGCTCCTGGAAGCTGGCACTCACGTTGTTCTGCTCCAAGATGGTACCTGTAAGTGAACACAACTGTGCAGGTCTGGAAAAGTCAGAGGGGTTAGATTGATGGGTTCCTCAGCTCACAGAACAGTGTATCTACCACCACTATATCACCCCCCTTAACAGTACTGACTGATGGAAGTACCTCACAGTACTGCTCTGCGCATGTGCAGCTGGGACTTGTCCCCTTGTCCTCCACATGTGTGCTCATAAGCACTAACAGTGTCGGGGCTGCAGAAACAGTGCTTCCGGATGGGAAGAATTAAGGTCACCTGTTGTAGCAGAAGTGGTTAAAGTATGCCGAGGTATTTTTTTTCTCCCTGGTCCCCAAGAGTGCTGGTGTAAGGCCTGGGAGGCCTAAACCTTCAAGTCTAACGCCTCAAAGTCCAGTACATGGTCTAGGAGATTGGTTGTTTTCTGAGAACTTGTAGGAATGCAGAGTGCCAGAATTTGCATCTTATTTATTTGTTTGTTTGTTTGTTTGTTTGTTTTTATAAAATACACATATGACTGTCCAGTTACATTCAGAAGCTGTGCCCAATTGACTCTTTGGTCTTAACTGTGTCCTTTTATGGTGAGTATTTGATGAATGAGTATTGCTACTCGAGACTGTGGACACACTTGGACAGCTTTGATGGCTGTGCTTCGGAGCTGGGTTCAACAGTGTGCTTGCCAACACTGCTTTTCTTTGTTTTTAATTTTTTTTTTAAATTTATTTATTTATTATGTATACAGTGTTCTGTCTGCACATATCCCTGCAGGCCAGAAGAGGGCACCAGATCTCATTACAGATGCTTGTGAGCCACCATGTGGTTGCTGGGAATTGAACTCAGGACCTTTGGAAGAACAAGCAGTGCTCTTAACCTCTGAGCCATCTCTCCAGCCCCTTTAATTTTTTTATTATTATTATTTTATATACGTAAGCATTTTGACTGCTTCTGTGTCTGTGCACCACACATGCATACTTGGTGCTCTCAGAGGCCAAAAGAGAGTGTCGGATCCCCTGGAACTGGAGTTACAGATGGTTGTGAGCTGCCATGTGGTTCTGGGAATCCAACCTGGGTATATGGAAGAGCAGCCAATGTTTTTAACTGCTGAGCCATTTTTCCAGCTGCACTGCTTTTGTTTTTGAGACAGGTTCTAACCATAGCTCTGACTGGCCTGAAACTGGCTATGTAGACCAGGATACTCATAGCAATCTACCTGCCTCTGTCCCCTGAGTCCTGGAATTAAAGTGTGCACCACCACACCTGGCATGTCATTGCTTTTTAAATTTTTTTTTTTTTTTATGTATTTGATGTATCAGTATTCTATCTACACATATGCTTCTGTGCCAGAAGAGGGCATCTGACCCCATTATAGATGGTTGTGAGCTGACATGTGGTTGCTGGAAATTGAACTCAGGACCTCTCTAGCCAGTGCTCTTAACTGCTGAGCCATCTCTCCAGCCCATGACATTGCTTTTATTTATTTATTTATTTATTTATTTATTTATTTATTTATTTATTTATTTATGGTCTTTTTTGAGACAGGGTTTCTTTGTGTAGCTTTGGTGCCTGTCCTGGATCTCACTCTGTAGACAAGGCTGGCCTCAAACTCACAGAGATCCGCCTGGCTCTGCCTCCCAAGTGCTGGGATTAAAGGCGTGCGCCACCACTGCCCGGCTTGACATTGCTTTTTAATAAGCCTGGTTTACAGAAAAGTATGGACACTGTTTAGCACTTTGTTTTGTTGCCTTTGTGCTCATCTCTCTCTACTCTTGTGTAATATAAGGCTTGTTCCTCTCCTATTGAGACCTAGGATCCTAAAGTACCAGGACAA
Organism: Peromyscus eremicus; assembly: GCF_949786415.1. Classification (NCBI taxonomy): domain Eukaryota; kingdom Metazoa; phylum Chordata; class Mammalia; order Rodentia; family Cricetidae; genus Peromyscus; species Peromyscus eremicus. The sequence goes on from NC_081422.1 coordinate 11,751,745, forward strand.
TTTAATAGATAACAATATGTCTGTGAGTAAATGGACTGGACGTTTTCCTTGTGTTATAAGTGGGGTATCTGGGGCTCAGTGAGTGCAAACATCATGTCAGAGATCCCACAGCTGGCAAACAATGGAGTTGGGACATGCTTGGTGTTGGCATCTTGTAACCTTTTCTTTTGCGTGGTAAACGATCAGAGGGCTGTGGGAGCCGGCCATGCAATTGCTAGAGGGTCCAGAGCAGTCTGAGGTCTGGGGACAACATCTTCCTTCTTCCCTTTTGATGTGGTGACAGGAACCTTGTAGACTGGCACCATGGTGAATAAGAGGTTTTAGTAGGGAGACCCTGGGCAATCTCTCACTGGCTGTAAAACAATATTCACGTGACATGCTGATTACTGCAGAGCCTCTGGACGTCCTTCCTGGGTCACAGTTTAAGACATAGAGTCCGGGGGCTGGAAAGATGACTTAATAGTTAAGAGCACTGGTTGCTCTTCCAGAGGACCCGGGTTCAATTCCCAGCCCCTACATGGCAGCTCACAGCTGTCTGTAAATACCTGTTCCCAGGGATCCGATGGCCTCCTACAGACATGCAAGAAAAATACCAATGCACATTAAAACCAAACAAAACCATAGATACCTGTGCTCTGCCTGGGGTACCTCTCAGTATCTTCTAAGTAAGAGCCTAAGTACCTGCATTTTTTGAAAAAACAAGTTAAAAAAAAAAACCAGTGTCCACACTCTGTCCATCTTCCCCAGGATGAATAATGGAAGGGATAACCATCCTCAGGAGCTTGTAATGTATCTGATAATTACTTAAGGTGCAGATGGAGGACTGTACCATTGGCTTTACCAGAGACTTACTAGAACAAGTTCATCTCAGGCCCAGACTAACAGCCACTGACTCCAAATTTGCATTTTAACAAGACCCCTGAGATTGGCAAGCCAGAGAGAGAATCACTTCCATGCCTAATCTTGGCTTCATTTTGTCTTCAATGTATGAAGGTAGTTTTTCAGATGTGGGGATAGGATGCTAGTTAATAGTACCCTGAGCTTGCTTTTTAATAAGCCTGGTTTACAGAAAAGTATGTTAGATACCTGCCCGAGGTCAGTAAGAATACAAACTAGACTTCATGTAACTCTAGACCATGTTTCTAATCAGTACTCTGGAGATTCTCACAGTTTAGTATGTGGAAGATTAACCTGGGGAGCTTCTCTCTGAAATTCTGACCCATCTCCTCTGCAGCAGAGCCTAAAACCAGCCTTTAAACCTAATCACCTGGGGACTCGGAGGCATTTCAAAATCCTGCATTGTATTATACTCACAGAACATGCCCATGGGGAAAGAACCGTTTTGTATTTCTGGAGAACTTCAGAGTGAAGTCTTGGCTGATAAAGAGTTTCATCAGTTTGTGGACCCTGATGCTCCTAGAAATCTCTGAATCCAGTCTCAAGCTTTGGGGAAAATGTGGGGCCCACTGTAGTATACTAGACACATCAAAGCAGGGGTTTTATTGGACACTAGACAGATACAGGGTTCAGGTATGGAAAGATCTGACATCTATTCAAGAACAAAGCCCAAACTTCGTTATTTTTCACATGCTATCAAATTAAACGCAAGTGGCAGCATTGGTTACTTCTAAAATTTTTATTATGATTTCATGTATAATTTAAACCACTGGATGGCTGTAACTTTTGCTAGTTAACTGTGTACTCCTGAAAAACAATCCATAGCAGCCAGCACAGCAGAAAAGGCCTGCTCGTTTCTGGACCTCTCAGGCATTGACCGGTAAAGATGAACACTAATAGCTACACAGGTGCAGATAGATGCACAGCTCAACAGGGTGTGTTGGAAAACATATGTGACAATCGTCTTCTGAACAGCTCAGAGTACTGTGTGTCCTCGTTATAACACACACACACACACACACACACACACACACAACACACACACAACACACACACACACACACACACACACACACACACACACACACACACACGCTTACACCATTTCTATCATCTGATGGTTACCACAAGGGAGCCAGGATTGATACAGAACAGAAAGTGAGCTACATGGAGAAAACAGAAAGAAGAACTTCGGTGAATGGTTTGAGCAACCTCCCTCAAAGCCCACTTCTTCACTGTTTTATTTATCATTTGTATTGAACATTTATTATGTTACAGGCCATTTGGTAACCAGTTAAGTGGCAAATAGGAGTTTATCAGTTCCAGGTGTCATAGTCTCCTGGAGCTGGGCAGTCAGGGATGCTCACAACTTCAATACATTAGCTTAATGAAGAAGACTTCACTCTAAAATGTCATCCACAAGGAGGGGAATCTAGGCTTGGTAAATGTGGTAATGAGGTATAGTTATCATCTGTGGAATGTTTCCTTGGTGTCAGATACCTCACAGTCACCAGCGAGCTCTGGGTGGTGATTCCAGACTTCCAGATGGGGTGAAGTTCTGAGAGAGTAAAGGCCTTCCCACGGTTACAAGGGATACTGTTCTATGAGAGCCTGTCTTTCTCAGAATCCACAGCAGCATCCTCTTAACCTTGCCAACTTATTTCCATGGTTGAAAGAGTGAAAGAGAGAAGAAATGAAAATTCATACCTGAAGAAAATCTGACACAGCCAGTAACACCTCTGATGATTACTGCTGAGTTACAAGAATTCAATCTTTTAGTCTTGGATAAGTGTCTGGTAATTTTCTAGACAAGTAGGTGGCCTGAGCAAGGCTGAATAGATGATTTTATTTCATAAAGTCTAAAGGAGAGCCATATATTGAGATTCCTCATAGCCTTCTTCCACGACGGTTCAGTTTGTTCAAAAGGGACCCTGTTGTGAAGTAGGATGCAAGGATGGAGGTCAGAGTGTATTAAGGTTCTTAACGTGTTAAGAGAGATGGAACAGAGAGACCGAGAACACACAGCATCACACGTGCCCTGAAATCATCAAAGCACATGTGGCCTTTTCCTGACTGGTGGGAGATCACGGTGCTTTGTGTTGGGGTCAAATCTGGCAATGTGTATGTCCATAATAAGCCTGTCTTTCTGAATTTGCTCAACAAACATTCATAACCATGGAACCATTTCTCCAGCTTCTATCATGGACTTTTCTCATGATAAATTATAACTAAGTTATAATTGTTAGGTTTGCGGGGGTGAGTACAAACATTCGAAGCCCAGAGTTCTACTATGACATTGAAAGTGCAGACCTTGACAGAAACCACTGGTTGCTGGGCTTCCTGTACTGTGTTTCAGACTGGACACGCACCAATACAAAGAGATGGATTCCAGGGCATGTAAGACAAGCATGCCATAATAACAAATGAGACTGCCATAATAATAAATGAGACTCCCAACTCTCTCTCTAGGTTTATATTAATACATCAGCTCATTTCTGAGCTCTGTTTCTCACACGGGCCCACAGCGAGGTGCAAGCTGATGCAGTCACCTCTTCCTGAGACATTTTCTGCCATTGAGAAGAAGGAAAGAGGTGAGAAACTCAGTCTAGCTCACGGCATCACTTCTGCTTGGTCTTCGTTGGCTAGAGGAGTCCACAGCTTCTCAAGAGTTTAGCAGGGCAGGCTTTGAAAATTTTCTCATAGGACATTTGCTTCACAACAGTACTTGAATAACCCGTGGATAGAGTAATTCAGACGAAAATGAAGTGGTAAATAGTCATTATCTTTCCTGAGAAACATTTCATTTCACAGCTTTGCTAGGACTATGTTTCGACTAAGAACACTGTCTTGCTAGTGAAGTGTGAGGTGATTCAGTGGTGGGTGGACCACATTGTCAAGGAGCCTCCCAAGTCCATTCCTTGTCTCTTCCACACAAACTGTATTTGTGCATGCCCAGTCTGAAATAGTACAGGAAGCCAAGAAATGGCTCAGTGGTTAAGAGTGCTTGCTGAGCAATAAATACATTTTACATAAACAAATATTTATTCAAAACACCACAAAATTCAGTGGTTCCTTTCCCCACCAGCCTGTAAACAAGTTAAGGTCAGCATCAAGTCCATTTTATATTCGTAGCACCTATTACTGCCTTGTAAGTAGTAGGTTTTAGTAAATTGGTTATTGAGGGCAAAAGAGTGTCTGCTCATCTTGCACAACACCAAGACACATACACATGACTGAAAAATAAGAAAAACAAATCTAAAGGAAGCCCATGACGGAGACAGGGCTCACTACTACCTCCCGTGTTATGGATATGGAATTTGAGGTTCGAAGAGGTTAAGTGACTAAGTGAAGGACTCTGGCCAGCTCAAGCATGGCTGACGTGGCTCTGGCAGGTCTTACCCTTCTCTCCAGTCCCTTTGCTTTGTTAAAAATTGTTAAATTACATTCCTAAGGCTAGCCACCAAGATCTGTTCCCTTATTTGGCCACTTCCTCCTCCTGAGGCTGACCATCAAGGTCCAGCTATTAAAGTATTGAAGTCCAGCAATCAAAAGCCCCCTTTGGCTGCCCAATCAACACACCCAATTAAAACGAAACACCTCATTCTAATTCAGGGCTTCCCATTTTACATTTATAAACTGCCATTTGCCTATGAACCACGTCTGTCTCATCTCTATCCAAAGGCGGTCCTTTGCCCCACCCTTACCCCCTCGAGGACAAATCCTCCTGCTCCCTCTCCCTGGTTCCCTTCCCTGTCTCCCTCATCCTCTAGCTCCTGTCTTTGTCTCTTAATCCCTGCTCTCTGTCCCTCTAGGGCCAATAAATCTCCGTTGTGCAGAGAACTTGGCCTTAGGGGTTCTGAGCTGAGACTTTGCCTTTCACTAAGGTCACTTACCCAAACTCCTTCCAGGACTCTCCTTCTGCATTATTCTTTCAGTGTTTGGCACAGCCCGGACTGCTGCTGCTACCTGAAGTTTGACCAGGCAGGACAAGAGTGCAAGATCCTGGAGGCGATGCTGTCCATCCATGACCGGATGTTTGGCTGACCTGGCTGCAGGCTTTTGCTCTGGGGCACTGCCTGGCAGAGAAGCGTTCATAGATGTGAGGGCAGCTTTCTTCCTCAAGGGCTCCATTCACCCTCTCTCCAATTACATTTCTAATCTTCACCCTGTCCTTTGAGGACTTGTAGACCTTGCTAAGGAAGCAGGTTTCCAGGGTTACCAGAAATCTGTAGCTGAAATCTCTCTGACTTCTGGGTAATGGTCCTTGTCAGTGAAGAGCTTGACTGCCACCATCTTCACCTCCTGTGTCTTTGACAACTCTTCCCTCTTAGGTCCATTTGTAGGGAATCTGTTAAGAACAGTACCAGGAAGATGCAAAAGAAATTATAGACTCCATGTCTTTGGTAATGGTCCTAATAGGTAGGGTGGTGTGATGGCTATTCCTGGTTGTCAACTTGACTACATCTGGAATTAACTAAAACTCAAGTGGCTGGGCACACATATGAAGGATTTTTCTTAATTAAACCGTTTGAAATGGGAAGCCCACTTTTAATCTGGATCTTTTGAGGTGGCAAGATCCGCTTTTATACGGCCCATACTTTCTGCTGGAAGCCTGTATAGAGGACATGGAAGAAGGAAGTGTGCTCGCCCTGCCTGTTTGCCCTCACTCTCACTGGCAAGTCCATCCCTCCACGGGCACTAGAGCCTACTTCCTCAGATTCTGGAATGTACTGAAGACTAACTGGAGCATCCAGCCTCAGGGACTGAACAGCTATTGGATTCTTAAACTTTCAATTGGTAGACAGCCACTGTTGGACTAGCTGGACCATATCCTGTAGGTCATCCTAATAAATGCTCTCTCTCTCTCTCTCTCTCTCTCTCTCTCTCTCTCTCTCTCTCTCTGTCTCCTCCCTCCCCCTCTGTCTCACACACACACACACACACACACACACACACACACACGACACTTGTTCCAGGTACCAGCAGCAGTCCAGACTGTGTCAGAGACTGAAAAGACAGAATTATTCAGAGCGAGAGTCCAGGAAGGAGTTTGGATAAATACTTATCTGTGTGACCTTAGATTAGCCACTTAACCTCTTTGAACCTCAATTTCCATATCCATAACATGGGAGGTAGTGAGCCCTGTCACCATCATGGGCTTCCTTTAGATTTGTTTTTCTTATTTTTAGTCATGTGTATGTGTCTGTGAGTTTGTGCAAGATAAGCAGACACACTCTCTCCCCACCCCTGCCCATAACCAATTTACTAATACCTACTACTTACAAGGCAGTACTAGGTGTTAGGAATATAAAATGAAGCAGATTTGATGCTGACTTCAACTATATATATATATATATATATATATATATATATATATATATATATATACACATATGAGACAGAGATTCATTTAAGTTCTGTTCCTCTAGAGCAATGGTTCTCAACCTGTGAGTCACAACCTTCATGGGGGAGTTAAATGGTCCTTTCATAGGGATCGCATATCAGATATCCTATATCATATATTTACATTATGATTCACAACAGTAGCAAAATTACAGTTATGAAGTAGCAACAAAAATAATTTTATGGTTGGGGTCACTGCAACGTGAACTATACTAAAGGGTCACAGCCTTAGGAAGGTTGAGACCACTGCTGGTGGGAAGTGCTTCTCTCCTGATATCAGCAGAGCTGGGTGGGTCTCTGCTCAGTCACTAGCTGTGTGGTTCTGACCTGGTCACAGCACTGATGGGTCTGTGAGATGGAGAACACCGAGTGCTGTTCAGGATGCTTTGATAAATGGATGTTCTCAAACAGGGATGATCAAACCTGGTATGCCGAGGAGGAATCATGTGTGAGAATGTAAGTTAAAATACAGGTATGTATATGTGTGTGCATGTATCGTAGATCAGAGGTCAAGTGTCATCTTCAGAAATGCCATTTACCTTCTTTGAGACAGGGTATCTCCCCGGCCAGGAACTCATTATTTACGCTGGCTGGCTGGGAAGCAAGCGCCAGGATCCTCCCATCTGCACCTCCCCAGCCTCAGGATTGTAAGTACGTACCATCATTTCAGCATTTTTTCATGGGTTCTGGGATTCTAACTCTGGTCCTCATACTTCTGAGGCAAGAACTTTATCAACTCCGTCTCCCCAGCCGTAACACATAGATTCTGAATCAACATGTACCAGAATGTCTGAAATTGGGCTTGAGGTACTGGTTTCTCTCAGACCCCCAAATGATATGACATGGCTGAGAACCACGGACTAAAGAAACAGAAGAGCATTGTGGGGCCACAGTGTACAATGGGCATCTGAATGCCAAGGCGAGTGGGGAGGAGAAACAGTCCTGAAACTTCCCAGTTCATGCTTCTTGATATTTAAGATGTGTCCCAAAGGTGAGTCTAAATGCAACATTTATTGTTTCCTCCCTTATTTCAGGAGTAATGAATGGAATTTGCGGGCATAAGGCTAGCTCACATCTCAGTCCTCTTCCTGGCTGACATTCAGGCTGATTTACAGTGCCAAGGGCTAAAGGCTTGAAAATATCCCAGCATCCTACTGCTCTGGCAGCTAAATTAAACCTGATGCCCAGAAACTGCGTGAGCAGAAAATAATGAACTGGTCCACGCTCCCTCCAAGCCCTGCCAGTGGGGGAGTTTCGTAGTGGGAGGAAGCCAATGGGGAAGGAGAATCCATGTTGCAGAAAAAAGTCCCAGCAACCATTCACCATCAGGCAGATTGTTGTTTGTGACAGAGAAATTTACCATTTTTTCAATTTGCCTAAAGTTTCATGAATTATCAACACAGAGAAAGCAAACAAGGTCTTGTCACACTCATGTTCTTGGGTGTGTCCCCTTGCCTAGATCTCCATCCCTCTCTAAGTACTAGAGTCTTGGAAAGGCTGTGTCCCATTATACAACTAGCCTGAAAGACTCTTGTCTTCAAAATGATAAAAACTAAACTCATCCAGTGCTTTGTGGTTTTAAAAGCCTCTAACTTACATTATATCGTTTTATCCTTATGACAATAAGCCCAATGACATCTCCATTTTCAATCTGGGGGAATTTGTGTGCTGTATTTAAGGTCATATTGTAAGAGGCAGAGATGGAAGGTAAATCTATCTTTGGACCATTGGACTTATTCTTTAACTTACTTTAGAAACTTCTTTAAAAATGCTAGTACCCAGGCACTGGGGAGGTAGCTTAGCCTTATAAACACATTAACCTGAGTTCAATCCATAGCGCCCACAGAAAGACAGGCAAGATAGTATGTGTTTTAAATCACGGCACCAGAGAGGCAGACAGGTAGACCCCCGGGACTTCATAGCCAGCCAGCCAGGTTGGTGTGTGACAAAAATTTTCCTGAGGAGATGCAACACACACCCTACTCCTCACAGACAGGGAACCCATGACAGACCAAAGTACAGATACCATCGAAGTTCAACTTGGTGAACCAGTGAGTTTTACTGGGGTTACTTAAGGAACATGGGTGAGGGGTTACTCACAGGAGCAGAAATGACTCCAAGACAGCTGCGTCACCCAAGCCCACCCCAGCATGGTGACAGCTCACAAAGCTGGGAACCTGGAGCACACTACACAGCCTGCAGGCGCTCCACAGGTTGGAGAGCGTCCTTTCCAGGTACCTCCGTTGATCTAAACCTCTTCCAGGCAGCTCGGCTGGTTTCTGCATCTTCCAGGCAGCTGCTCGGGTCTCAGAGTCTTTTTTTTATGCCTCTGCTTGTCTGAGAGTCTTCTTTGCGGCTCAGGTTCCTTCCGTCAGCTTTTTAGTGCTTATTCTGGTAGAGAGGGGCCTAGTGAATCTGGTCAGTTTCAGAAACTTCCTGAAGCTATTTTGAGTTGTTTACCTTCCCGATTAAGGAACTTCCCGCAAGATGGATTTTTTTTTAACTGGGGTGGGGGGTGTTGGTTTGGTTTTTCAGAGATGGGGTCACTCTGTGTAGCCCCAGTGTCCATCAACACTGCCCCAGCAAGGTGGAGTGTTTTAATCTCAGAGGAAACTGTTACTTGGTGAACTCCAGATTCAGGGAGAGACTGTTCGAAACAATGTGGATAGCTCTCAATTGTCCTCTGATGTCGGCATGTATGTGCATGCACGCCTGTGTGCTCATGTGCACACACCCACTTCCTCACGTACACGCCAATCCCAGGGCTTCCCCTGGCCATCTTTGGGGTAAGGCTGAGTTGTAGTTAAGGTATGAGAGGGTGGCTCACACTTGAGAGGAGTTGTTCTGGGAGGTTCTAGGACTGTCAAAGGGATTTTTTCCTTCAAAAAGAAAAGTATTTGTTGTTCACATAGAGCTAAACATGGTACTTAGTTCTCCTAATGTGTAATTTCTGGCTTAGATTCCTGACAGACTAGGAGGAAGTGAAGGGACACCAGCCCACTCGAACAAGTGGCTCTGGCAGGCCTTGCCCTTCTTTTCATTCCCTCTGCTTTACTAAAAACTGTTAGATTACATTCCTAAAGCTAGCCACCAAGGTCTACTCCCTTATTTGGCCACTTCCTCCTCCTGAGGCTGACTACCAAGGTCCAGCTATCAAAAGCCCCCTTTGGTTCACCTAATCAACATGCCCAATTAAAATTAAACACCTCGTCCTAACATGGGGCTCTTCCTTTACCTTTATAAACCCCCACTTGCCTGTGTGCTTCATCTGTCTCCCTTCTATCCAGAGGCAGTCCTTTGTCCTCTGGGACAGATATCCCATCCTTCTTTCCCTTGTCCCCTTCCCCTTCTCCCAGGTCCCCTATCCCCTTTACCACCCCATCCTAGCCCATCCTAACACAGACCTCCCCTTTTCCTCCTCTTCAAAACTACACCTGCCAAGTCATTCGCTGCTGTTTCTCTGCCTGAGTCAGAAGCAGCCACTTTAACTTTTCTTCCCTGCTTAATAAAGGAGCTCTCTGTGAAAACAGGTGTTTGGGTGTGGTTTGGGCCTAATCCGGGGTCCGGGAGGAAGCCGGGACCTATATGGGGGCTTCCTTCAGGAAGGAACCAGTGTGACTGAGCCCCTTCTATGGGCAGAGGCCCTGCTGGCCAAGCATGTGATGGAAAGATTGGAATCACCATCTCCTTTTTAGAAAAAGATACTAGAACATGACAAAGACAAGTTCTTCATTCAGAATTTGCCACAGCTGCCAATGCCAGAGTCCTGAGGGTTCTTCAATGCCAGCTGCTGCTGCAGAGTCTGATTGCCTAGGCTGGAGTAATTCCCAGACACTGGCATGGTTCAGTCACTTTCCAGGTGAATAATCCAATGTGTAATCAAGGCTGCACATCACTGCCATGCAACTCTCCTTCTGAAAGAGACGTAGAACTCATTTGTTGTATATGAAGGGTACTAAATGAATCCTTCCATATGCTTAAATATAAACACATACCATGATTTCCCACACCCCACTCCCCACCCCTGCACCTCATTTTCATTCTTTGAGAAAACTCTTTTACTTTTTTTTGTGATACTAGGGATTGAACTCAGGGGCTCATGCATGCTAGGCAAATGCTCTACCACTGAGTCCAATGCCCAACTCAAGAACACTTTTTAGAATATTAAGTCCAATCACCCACATCCATGTGTCAAGATTGTCTAGCGGGCAGAGAAAGGAGGAGGTCTACCTGCAGGTCTGGGGACCCAAGGGGGGTTGACAAGAGGGAGATGGTGCAGAGGATGTAGGGAAAAGTGCAGTGTGATGTGTTGAGTCACAAGGACAATCTTGGGCATGTTGACAGTTTTGTCTGCAGTCCGTCTGCCCTAGGAAGTCACCAAGACTTGACAAGCAGATGTGATGACTCTGGCCAAATGAAGGCCTTGCCATCAGTAAGTTTGCAAAGTGTCTTGCCAGTTCCTTATTCCTGGGACAATCTCTGGGACACTGGGTTGGCATTGGGGGAAAGTGGAACAGATCTCCTTTTAGACTGGGCGCTGGTTCCACTAGTCTGCAGCAGGTCCCACGAGCACAGTCTGAAGTGGTAAGAATGTGTGTGGAATACATGTCTTCTACTTCATGTGGGTATTCGTCTACCCAGTCACGTATCTGGGTCATCATTGTGCTTTGCATACAAAATGCCACTCAGAGGTTCAAGTGTCTACATGTCATGTCATCAGCTGTTGCTCCATTCTGAAAGATTGTGAAAACTTTAGAAGGTGGAGGTTATCAGAGGAATGATGTCCTTGAGGGTTTTTAATCCAGTCTCATTTCTGATCTGTTCCCTATTTCCTGTTCTGTCAAGATGTGAGGACACAAGGAGTCCCAGCTGCTCATGCCTCCCACCACCATGTCCTCCCCCCAATTGTGGGTTGTTTCTCCTCAACCTATGGGCCAAAATAAGCCCATTTCTTCCTGTCAAAGGAAGAAGCAACCCAATACAGTTAATATTCAAGATTCCAATGAAATGCCTCAGAATTACTGCCGGATGGAGGATGCAATTCCTTGTTCATGTTAGAAGAAAATAATCTAATTTTTAGAAGAATATTTGAAATTTGTCCAAATGAAAATTTGTAGTCAATTGCATCCAATTGGTTGCTCTCAACCTTAGTTGGATCTGAGAATCTGCCTTCTAAACAACAAACTAATAATGTTTAAGTGGCATCGCATCGACCAGTGACATTAGCCTTTAAAAAGGAAGCTTTGCCATTTAGTTTGATTGGACTTAAATTAAGGGGTTTTGGGCAAAGATTATGTGTTATCTAAAGAGAAGGTGAATCATTACTTTCCAATTTTTTTAAATTTTAGGAATTATTTTAAAAAATTTTAAGTTTCTCAAGCCAACATTTTGGAAAGGTTCCCCTAACCTTTGTTAATGATAATTGAGTTTCAATGGTATTAACTGAAGGCGTACTTAATTGGGAGAGTCATCACAGAGCTGTGCAGTTGTTTTTACCAATCATAAATGAAGCTGTTGCTATACGCCACATTCTGCCTTTTGACATGAAGATTGGTGAGAGGCTCCTGCCATCCTCAAACCATCTAACCCATCAGAGACCCCAGAAGCCCTCAAAGGAGAAAACCACCTAACCCATCAGAAACCCCAGAAGCCCCTCAAAGGAGAATTCTTTCCACAGCTGGTGCTCGGGGCAGAAGAAAGGTGGAAGGTGTAACTGGCCTGGACTCCCCCCTTGTTAGCTCTTCATTGCTCCTGCCTCAGCAGACTCAAGCCACACAGGATCAGACCTTAATAATGGCTGGTGCTGCTAAGACACCCAGAAGGTTTAGCCCCAGTGCTTTTTAGAGCCCTTGGTAGTGAAAAGGCTGCCTTCCTGTGTGTGTGTGCGCGCGTGTGTACGTGCGTGTGTGCATGTGTGTGTGTGTGTGTGTGTGTGTGTGTGTGTGTGTGTGTTTTCCTTCAAGATAAGGTTTTGCTGTGTAGCCTTGGCTGTCCTGGAACTCACTTTGTAGACCAGATTGGGTTATTAATTTTACAAGCAGGAAGAGGACTGGGCCCACTCTGAAATGCTGACCCCTTGGATGGTCTTTTTAGATGAATTTCTAGATTCAAAGCCTCATGGGAACAGAACAGGATAATACACAATGGGCAAATTTCTATAATTCTTCCATGATTAGAATGTAACTCCCTGGAATAAGGCAAGAATGTATCAACCCAACAAGACACAGATTAGGACTCCCTGAAGCCCAAAGGATAGCAAAGTAGAAGGTGTTTGATTGGCTAGCTAGGCCACTAGATAGGGGTGAGCCAAGGACCCATAGAGTATGATCAGTGGGTAGCATAAGACCCCAAGTGTTCAGGCAGGGACCAAGGAGGGAACAGCAACTCTGGCCAGACATTAGCTAAAACTAGGAACATAGGGGACTGAACTGATTTTCAGTTCAGGAGCAGGCCAGGAGTTCCCAGAGCTGGAAACTCCATCACACAGTTGTCTTGGCAGGACTATAGCAGCCTTGGAGAGCCCAGTGCTTAGATGGGAGCTGAGGGGTGGGACAGACATCGAGCTGTGAGGTCCACAGGTTGTAGAGGCTGCGGGTTGTGAGAAAGCTGTTTCTATTCAACAAATAATAAGGTCTTCCGCACAGATTCTTAACCTTACGTTGAATTTATCTCAGCATGCTGGTTTTTCTCTTGATGTTACTGCCCCAGATGACTTCAGTGCTTTAGGACAGGAGCTGCTGGCTTGCTCAGCACAGCTTCAACACAAAGTATTATCTCGCTCCCCTAGAGGTTTCCATACAGATGCCTCATGCTGTAGATACTGCATCTCTAATGCTTATCCGGGTTTTTTATGCCACTGTTGCCTCCTACCTGAGTCATGATGGCTTACAAAACCAGTGGCAGAACATTCAAGGCCTTCCTACAACCTCTTGCCATGTCAGGCTCCCGAGGCAGCGTTTGCTGAGGGCTGCTGCAGGCCTGACTCGGTGCTTATGGTACCAGTGTCAGGAAGAGCCTGGACTGTCTGTTCTCATTAATGCAGCCAAGCAAGTGCCTCTCCCGAAAGACAGGAGAGGCAGCTCTGAGCTCTGTCTCCTGGTCACGAGACGCTCTCTGGCTGCTGCGGTTCTGCCATTGTTTCTTGGTCAGTCTTTCCCTAGCTCTCTGACTTCTGTGTATGACATGCACTTTTTCTAATTTCTCAGGTTCTGAGATTCACTTAATGAAATGTCATACTGCTTTGTCCAGTCTTGTGTGTGTGTGTGTGTGTGTGTGTGTGTGTTTGTGTGTGTTCATATGTGTGTTCATGGGTTGTTCTAGTTTGCTTTCTGTTGCCTTAATAAAACACTGACCAAAAAACAGCTTGGAGAGGAAAGGGTTTATTTCATCATATACTTTGCTGTCCATCATCAAAGGAAGCCAGGGTAGGAGCTCAAGCCAGGAATGGAAGCAGAGACCACGGAGGAGTGCTGCTTACTGGCTTTCTTCCTCTAGCTTGCTCAGCTGCCTTCCTTACACAACTCAGAGCTACCTGCCCAGAGTTGGCACCACCCACAGTGGGGCTGGGCCTTCTCACATCAATTAGCAATTAAGAAAATGCCCCCCAGATATGCCCACAATCCATTCCAATGCAGACAATTTCCCAGTCAAGGTTCCCTCTTCTCAGGTGTGTCTTGTTGACAACTGGCACCAACCATGACAGTGTGAGTATACGCATGTGTATATCTGTTTATGTGTGCACACATTTGTGTTCCTGTGCATCCTTGTGTTAATACCACATCTGTCTCTGCAGTTCAGAGATATTTTGTTTTATGGATCTCTTAGGTATAGTAATTAAAACTTAAAATGTAACTTTGGCTCTCACATTCCTGCCCACCTTTGAGTTGTATCCTGAGTCAGATCCTTGATTCTATGATGGATACCTGTTTATATTGGGATCTGATAAAAATCAGCTTAGTGGTACCTAGACAGGAATTATCATTTAGTTAAGGCAATGATCAAGAGCCAACAGCAATTAGCAGAAGCAGAAGGACCAAAGGCCCTGTGATGGCTGACATCAGAGTTACCATTTATAAGAAACCTGGAAATGAGAATGGGGACCAGTTATTTACTTCATTTTAGGTCCCCTTTTTTTGTAATGATTTTTTTAAAAGTATAGCCAGATTATTTGTAATGATTCCTGAATGGTTTATACAGAAACAACAGTTTTCTCTTAAAGCTATAATAACAACCTCTCTGTTTTACATAGAGCAGGTTGAGCACCCTATCATACTATAGAACTCTTTCAGGGAAGGAATCTACCTGTTGATAGATCTGGGTCTATTTAGTTTGAACAGGTACCTTTCTTGGTATGCCAATAGGCACAATAGGCACTATTTTGTCCCCTATGCCAGAAGTTTCCTTTGATCTAACATCCCAGCCTGTTGAGGGGCAAAGGGTGACATACTCTCTTCTGTAACTACTTCCTGCTGAAGCCCAGGAAAGCTGGAATGCTAGTCAAAGGCAAAGAGGGGATTCAGGCAATGGGGCTTCATCAGAAGTATCTGGTTCGCTGACCCAGCCAAAAAGACAGGGAGCATTCACATTGGCTGGAATGGTTCACATCAGCTTTCAGTAAGTCCAGGGCTTCCAGTCATTTGGATCAGATTGCAGTTGGCAGCTGATGCTTGGATGTGTCTGTCAGCCAAGTGGAAACCTGATGAGACAGATAGAGCCTGGGGACAGAAGTTAAAATTCAGGAACTTAAAGGAAAAATTTGAACTTTTGGGCCCATAGTCCTAGTAATTGGGGAAGGGGAGGACTCCCAAGACCAGGAGAGAGAGAGAAAAATACCATCCTCAGGAATAGACAGGTGGGGAAATTTAGGCTTTACTTATCTGGAGTCCTTTGGACCTGTGAGAAGTGGATCCAAGACTTCCTTGGTTCTTTAAAGCTTACATAAATTTTTTTAGTTTACAAAAAGACATATAAAAATTTTAGATATCGGGCTGGAGAGATGGTTCAGCGGTTAAGAGCACTGGCTGTTCTTCCAGAGGTCCTGAGTTCAATTCCCAGCAACTACATGGTGGTTCACAACCATCTATAATGAGATCTGGCACCCTCTTCTGGCCTACAGGCATGCATGTAGGCAGAACACTGTATCCACAATAAATAAATAAATCTTTAAAAAAAAATTTTAGATATCATTAGGATTACCAATCTGTACTAAAATCCACATTGTAGAAAAAGCAGGTAACAAGTGTCTTTAAAACCACTAGAGTAGATGCCTAGAGAAAGCTACAGATTTATGTTAAAAAGCATGAACATTTTCCCTCTGTCCAGAGAGGCAGCTATAGATTGGACAGAAATGTCTTTGGCCTGATGAGAAGCACCTTTAAGTCTATACTTAGAAGACAACCAAAAGAAACCTAAAATCCTGAGCTTGTGACTGAACAATAAGTAGTCAGTGCTCTACTAGCTTATCAAAACTCCATTGATCAATGTTAAAGCTTTGAACTTGAAATCTGGGTTTAACAGTAGCGTAGAAGGGGAAAGAAGTCTGAAACATTTTCTCTTTTCACATACCTTAAATCATTTACTTATACCTTTACAACTTGCATTTACATCTTAAATCACTTTTTGATACCTCAGAATTTATTTAAGCTTTCATATCCTCAGACCTTTATATACCTTAGAACATTTTCTTAGACCTTTAAAATTGCATAGACTTCAGCACTTTTTCTTTCCATCTAATCATTTACCAGAGACATAAGCAGTTACTAGTGAGAACAGTCATTGCAAATCATGTTCCTTTAGTGGAAAGTTACATCTGAAACCTGTTTATCTTTTAATATGAAACCTGTTAGCAAGACAAACCTGTCTACCTTTTCTCTACATGAGACGTAGAAAAAGCAACTCTTGACTTCTGTGTATGAAATAAGCTAATAAGGTGGCTGCAGCCTTAGGAAAGAACCTGGTTGCTTGCTGCTGCTAAGCTGACAAAGCTACAGTTAGCCTAGCTGTCAATACCATCAGAGATCTGAGAAGGATAACTTATAGCAGAAAATATAACAAATAGCCTGTGTATCTGTGGGAGTCTGTCAGAGTCCAGCTCCAACCTGTTGAAGGGTTCTTGTGGGGAGGAGAGAGGAATGAGGAAGTATTAGATAGAAAATATAGGCAGAGACACAGGATAGCTTTGGGAGGGCCCTGGGTCAATACCCAGTCACCTTAGGGTTTATTCCAAAGGGCTTTTTATATACTGCCAAGGGGAGAGGCAAAAGACCTCCCCATTTCAAGGTCAAAGCACAACATACAGCCAAGTGTAGACCCTTCGAAACACCTGGTAACCATGCCCATGGCCAAGTCATCCCATTATGCAGCCCTGCTGGGTAAAGCAAGCTCAGATTCTCTGACCTTGAGTAAGGTCTTACTAGGGAGCCTCTGTGGGCCCCCACAAGTATCAGTTAAATTGGAAGAGACTAGTCTGTTACCTAGATGGCCATCTCAAGCTCCTGTGGTCTCCATGGCATTGAGGGCATGGGTATCAGGACAGCATCAGTCTTCAGTTGCCAGGTCCAGAAGGTGAGAGAGGCTTTCCTGTGGAGGATAAACATGGGGGAGACTGATCTTACCTTGTCTAGGCAAAGTGGGGCAACCAAACCTTCACTGTCCTGCTTGTCCACAGTTTGGGTAGGGTCCTGGCAGCAGGTGTGGCATTGGGGCAGTCTTGTGCAGTGGTTAGTGATACCACAATCGAGGTGGAGTTGTTGTGGTTCCCTGCCATGTTCTTCGGAAATCTCAGGGTCACTGCTAGGAGCTGAGAATCACTGTCTGTCACAGTATGCTCTTCCAACTAAACATTTTAAATGCCATATTCATCAGATCTCTGACAAGTTTGAGGACCATTATCTATTGTCTCTGAGCTAAACAAATCTAGGCTTGACCTTGAAAACATACCTAACGTGACTACAAGTTTGATTATTATAGATGACTAACTACTAACATGTTTTTCTTAACTATATATTACATTTTTAAATGAGCTGCATAGGTATAATACCTTAAACAAGGGTAGAAACATATATATAGTATAACAAAAATAACCTTAAACTTGTATCAATATACAAAAACCCATACCAATATGAAATATTTGAGGCTAGTAGTTGTTTTTTTAGTTTAACAGTAGATTCAATAATTTACCCTCTTATATATTCCCCCTCATTTTTTTGTGTTTTGTTTTCTTTGAGGGGGAAGATCCCTGAATCTGACCTCCTTCCTTTAGTTTCCATCCTGACTATGACCAATAACAACTTGTAAGCAACCCCCCAAACAATGACAAACATCCACCGAATGACCAGAAACCATCCATCCCACCTCTTGGGAATGTGGACATTGTGTTCTCTAGATTGCTTCCTGTTGTTTGGGGGCAGTGGCATTTCTAGGGGACCTTTAGAAAATTTGGATAATGATCAAGTCCTGGGAAAGCTAGCTGTATTATATTTTATTTAGTCTCTGTGTGATGGGAAAGTGTAGAGCTTATCTGAAGTCTTGGCTGGAATAGTCTGTGAGGCTGGCCCATCTCAGCTAGCAGGTTTGAAATTGTTCTGGATGCAGATTTTTGAGGAAACTGTCACTGAGGCATTCAGAGAGGCTGGATCATTCAGGCTACTTGTCTTTATTCATGCCTGGTCCTTTTGTTCTGAAAACATACAAACTTTTAAAGGTAACATACTTATCTGTATTAACACAAGTATGGAATGTGCAGTGTGCACAAGTCAGCTAAAGTTGATTTGTTTTATGTTTGAGCAGGTAAAAGACATCTGTCAACTTTATGAGTCCATTTCGATTGTATAACAAAACTGTTATGAGTACTCTGTAGCCAATAAAATTTATCATGTCTCATATAGTCTCAGAGATTTTCCCATATAGAGGGATCAGCACACAGGTTACCTGTCCTGTAGTCTTTCCTGGCTTCCTCCCTCACATCTGCAGCCAAGATCTTCAGGAGGTCTCCCCTGGTCAAATATGATTTTTATTAATTTTGAAGGAACCCATAGCTTTTTGTTTCCTGTGGAAGCAAAAGCACAATCTTTCCCCCAATGCAACACATTTCCCAACGTCCACCCTGAAGTCAAGCCTATCCCTAAAATAGGTAGGCTTTTTTAATTCAGCAGTTCCTTCCACAATCCAATGTCTCTCTGCAACTGCCCTTTGCTTGTCGGCATTAAAAAATTCAAAGTCAACAAAGCAACATACAGGATCCAGGTGCCCTGTGTATTTCCCATCCTTATGTGACCCCCTCCATTCCTTGAGAGTCTAGCCTCAGGCTGGCAGGTATGGTCAGGAGCTGCATTTACCACCCCAACCCTGGGAAGTTGTTGAGCCCACTTTCCAGAGTCCTCTTAAGCATCAACCGACTATTGGGAGTGCTGGCAAAGAGGCCCAGGTAGAGAATGTGGTGGTGCTGATGGGTGTGACTCCATGTGGTCATGCCATGCATTGGATGTCAAATATAGTCAGATTCTTCTTAATTATCCTTAACAGTTTATAATAACTTTTTAGCTTTTATAAGTCTAAGATTTGCTGGGGTAGGGCTTGTGAGCAGGAACTGGGGAAGCCTACAGGCTAGCATTGTTAGCTTGACAAGTTAATAGGCACCACAGCCATGTGTTAATGTAAAGGCCCCAAGTTCCTTTTGTCAGAAATAAGGGGAATGACTCCATTTTTAGCAAGCAGGAATTTTCTTCAAGCTCCAGAGGGAATGACGACTTTTGTCTAATGCTTGACCTTGGAGAAAGGACTTTATAGCTTCATCTCTGTTAAGTCTGACCCTCAAAAAACAATTTCTCAACTGAAGCTTCTTTTAGTATCAAAATTGAGGGGCCACAGCAGCGCCATGGCTAGGCTTCTCTGGGCCCAGCCTCCACTAGGCCTGAGTTTTAATTTAGTTTCAGTTTTGGTTTCTGTACCCTGTTAGGTTTCAGTTTCTGTTTCTATACCCTGTTAAAGCAGGAAGAAGAGCCCCAGCCAATCATGTTCAGGATGACCTCATCCCCTCCTGGCTGCCTATAAAAGGAGCTGCAAGCTCTGTTCCAGGTTACAGTCATTTTGTTGTCTGGCTGGCAGACCATAGCATGCTAGAATAAACAATGCTCTTGTTGATTGCATATGTGAGTGGTGGTCTCTGTTTTGTGGGGTGTTCTGTGGACCCTAACAAAAATAAAACTTTTAACTCACAAACTCATAAACCACAGAGAGACTGGGAAGTTTCCTGATCTATTTTTTTTTTTTTTTTTTTTTGGTTTTTTTGAGACAGGGCTTCTCAGTGTAGCCTTGGTTGTCCTGAAACTCACTCTGTAGACCAGGCTGGCCTCAAACTCACAGAGACCTGCCTGCCTCTGCCTCCCGAGTATTGGGATTAAAGTGTGTGCTGCCACCACCTGGCATTCCTGATCTTTTTATAGTACACCATTATATTACAAAATATAACAGTTCCTTATATGACTCAATTTATCAAAATAGCTTAAGCTTAACAAAGCTGGCAAAGATGAAGAGGCTAGACATACATTCTTAAGCATGAATAGACCTTAGGTAAGGAGAGACATTTTCTAAGCCAATGATTCTCAACCTTCCCAATGCTTCAGCCCCTCAATACAGTTCTCCATGTGTGGTGACCCCCCAACCACAAAATCATTCCCGTTGCTATTTCACAACTGCAATTTTGCCAGTGTTATAAATCTCAATGCAAACATCTGATAGGCAGGTGGTCCTAGGCTACCCACGTAAAAAGGTCTTTCAACACCCAAAGGGTCAAGACTTAAAGGTTGAGAAGCTGCTCCAAACCCTTTGCCAAACTGCTTAGGTCGTTGTCTTGCTGCATCATAAGATAGGAACATTCCAATTTCTGGTGTTTAGTGTTTGGTGCTCACAGCTACGACCTTAATTTTTAGCCTTTTATATCTTTTTAAGTTCAAATATTAACAATATAAATCATTTTATAAACTTAAAATGTCTCATAGCCATATATCTTTGAATGTTTTAAAAACTGTTCCTTTAAAAAAATCCATTTTTTACATTTTCTGCAAAACTCTAAAATTCCCTCTTTAAAAAAAGTTTAAAATCTCTCAACTGTGTGTTCCTGCAATGTCAAAAATAAAGTACCTTTTTTTACTCAAGAGGGAGAAAACAGGGCATAACCACAATCTGGGTAAAGCAAAACCAAGCTCCAGCAGCGCAAACAGTTTAAAGCCCAGTATTTGGTACTCATTCACAATCCTTTTGGGTTTCTCGAGGGGCTAGGATCACCTCTTTGGCCCCATACACAGCCTGCCTTCTAGATCCCAGCCTGCTCCATTTCAATGTGGCTGGCGTTTCTGGTGACTATCACATGGCACTGGCATTTCCAAAACTGCTAAGGTCCCTCATTGCAACTGGGCTCTCTTTAGGAACTCTAGCCCTGTCACACATTTTTGTGGGACTTCTCCAGGACCCTAACAATTTGCAAACCTCAGCTGTCCCCCAGGACCCCTTCACCTCTGTTGGTTTTAAATACGTGGCACTGGTCACCGTGCAGAAAGATCACGAGGCACAACAAAACCCAGTATCAGAGCTTTATTAGGAGGAGGGGCGGGGAGAAGAGACTGACCAGGCCTGGGAAGAGGCACATGCAGAGAGAGAGAGAGAGTGGGGCGGGGCAGAAGAGAGGGGAGGAGTCTGTGACCTGGTTTTTAAGGATTTCCCTGCACATGCACATGTGGGCTTATGGAGCTATGCCATGCATGCGCAGATTTTGTGACCATGCCACGCGCATTACATAATCACACAGTGCATGGATGACATAAGACGTAAGACCCCCTTACTTAGCTACTGAACTGCGCATGTGCAGTCATGCAGCTGGAAGAGTGAATTCGTGGAGGTGCAGCTTTAACACCTTATTAAACAAGCATTGTTTTTAAATACTATCTTTCATAAACCTTGTTTTTAGCACAGGACAGGAATTATACAAAAATCCATCCTAATCCAAAATATCTTGGAGACCTGTTGTTGCCTGCTTGGTAGGCCCACTCCACGTGGTCATCTTTAATCAAGATGTCAGTGAAGTCACATGACATCTGTCTTCTCCAACCGTAGTAAAGATGGCTGCCAGCCATGTGGCTGTGTAGCTAGAGTTTTCCTGCCTGGCCCACGGTCAGGGCAAATCTCTCTCACCCGCCAGTCCCACAGCCACTCAGACCCGATCAAGTAAACACAGAGACTTATATTAGTTACAAACTGTATGGCCGTGGCAGGCTTCTTGCTAACTGTTCTTATATCTTAAATTAATCCATTTCCATTAATCTATACCTTGCCTCATGGCTCGTGGCTTACCGGGATCTTCCCATGCGGCTTGTCATGGTGGCGGCTCGCAGTGACCCTCTCTCAGCCTTCCACTTCCCAGAATTCTTTTTTCTTGTCTCGCCTATACTTCCTGCCTAGCCAATGGCCAATCAGTGATTTATTTACTGACCAATCAGCAACACACTTGACATACAGACCATCCCACAGCATGGCTGCCTAAAGATGGTGGCAATCCAAAATGGAATCATGCCACGTGGTTCCTTTAAAATTACCCATGCGTGGATTTTTAACTATCAACTCCCAGCGTTACTAGTTTTAACTTTTTTTTCATAGATTTCACAGATTTTTAACCATATCCAACAAAATAAACCAATCTCCTCGAGGTACAGCGTGTTCACATAAACCAAGTATAATTTATTTTTGGCTGTTCTGCTTTGCGTTCTTTTCCCCATCACTGTGCCAGGCGGATCACGTGACACAGGACATAGAGGAACCGTTTAAACATGCCTGGCTCTAGCGAAGGGAGAGCCATAATCCGACTCTAGAGCCAGCTGTCCAGTAAAGAAGAACAGCATAAAACAACTTTAATGTCCACACCCAAAAGACATCTGAACTCCTCCTAACCTGAATCCAGTGACCAGAGGTGGATTCTGAGCCCTGGCCAGACTGCAGCCACGGCAGCGGTGGCGACTGGCTGCTGTCGGCGCAGAGACAGCAGAAACATCTGGTCCGTTTCTGTCTCAGCTCCATGCTTGCAACAAAACTTACAGACACACTAGAAAACACAGAGACAAAACTTTCCAACAAAACAAGCGTACACAACTTTCTCAAGAAATACACAAAACTTTCCAACAAGACAAACAAAACTTTCCAACCAGAACCAGATGGCGGGTGATGTCTCACTCTATGCCCTGGATGGGAGAATGTCGGGGTCCTGTTGAATCCCCTCCATGTGGGATAGGGATCCCACAAAACAGAACCAGACTATGACTCACCAGGAGGCCTCTGTACTGGAGGGGTTAAACTCTTCCACTTTCGCACCTGAGTTTAGGTTCCAGTTCTCTGAGAAGGGCAAACAGGAGTCTTTTTCCACTTATCTACAAGGCCCTTACATTCAGGGTCGAGGGAGAGAACAAACACAAGGTCTAAGTCAGCCTCACAGCATCTCAAGGACAAACCCGGCAGCCCCCTCTGAGTCACGTCCACGCCTGGGCAGATGAGTCCAAAAATGTAAGACTGAACCTCAGCCAATTAGAAATATACTGATGTAACCGTACCTGCTTAACCAATTACGTAGCCTACCCCGAAACTCCCCTCAGCTGTGCTTAAAAGGAGCCTACATGTGCCTCTCATTGTCATCGCCATTTTTTAAAAAAAGATTTATTTATTTATTATGTATATAGTGTATGTATGCCTGCATGCCAGAAGAGGGCACCAGATCTCTCTATAGATGGTTGTGAACCACTATGTGGTTGCTGGGAATTGAACTCAGGAAGAGCAAGCAGCCAGTGCTCTTAACCTCTGAGCCATCTCTCCAGCCTAAATCTTAAAGTTATGTGTTTCCTCAGGAACACATTTTTTTTTTTTTTTTTTTTTTTGGTTTTTCGAGACAAGGTTTCTCTGTATAGTGTTGTGCCTTTACTGGAACTCACTCTGTAGCCCAGGCTGGCCTCGAACTCACAGAGATCTGCCTGGCTCTGCCTCCTGAGTGCTGGGATTAAAGGCGTGCACCACCACAGGCTGACTGTCATCGCCATTTTATACAGGTGAATGACTGCACATGCGTGCTGGTATAATAAATGCTCTTTGTCCCTGCATACTATTTGAGTCTGGGGTCTTCCTTCAGCATTTCCTCAGACCCTACAGTAGATGATTGCTGTTTTTCTCAGCATGGCAGTTCACTTTGATGGTCCAAGAACTGAAGGCAGCCTCAGAGCCTTGGAAAGTCTCAAAGCCTCTCAGCCCAGAGTTCTGGAGTTGTTGGGCCCCATAAGGCTCGGGCATGAGGCCCAGTGTAACTTCCCGAGCCTAGCTCAAGTTTGGCGACCTGCCTTCGGACATGACTTCCGCATACAAGTGACTCAGCTCTACGTGACCTAGAATCGCCTCTACCTAGTAACTGCTGAGATGGCATCATCTCATTGGCCCGCTATCCTCACCCCCGCACCCCACCCCAACCTATATAAGTCCACTTAGGATGCATTAAAGTGAGTTCCTGCTTTGACAAGACTCCTGGTTCAGTGTGCTTCTCTCTGGTTGACAGGGGAGGTCTGGGCTGTCGACACTCACCATCCTGCTCAGCCCCAGAGAGAGACTGGCTGGACCAGTCCTGCCTCCAGTCCTGTTGGTCAGACTGACATGGAGTGAAAGTCTAGCTTTAGGATTTGGTCTAAATCTGGCTAGGGCCAGAAAATGTTAATCCCACTAATTGAGAATATGACCACTACCACAGTTTACAGCCAAATTTGAAGCAAGCTTTCATTAAATACTGGTAAGGTGAATGGACTCTTTGGCCAGGTCTGTCTCTGGTTCCCCAGAAAAATGGCCCCAGATCAAGTTTTGTAGCAGCTTAAATATTTCCCATTAGGTCCAATCAGGGCAAGCATACATCCTGACATACCTCCAGCCTACGTCCAATCAGGGGCAAGCATATATCCTGACATATTTCCTGCCTGTGAACCTCCTGCCCACATGTAATCAAGCACATCCTGTGCAGAGAGGTCAAACAAACTTGTTTAGGGGAGTGAAAACATGTGGCTTGTTATCTCCCATAACAATAGCCTCCAGCATTTCAGGAACTGTCTGTCCTTAGGCAAGGGGCTTGCAGATCAGAGGCATTTTTGTTTCATGGATCCCTAAGGCATAGTAATTAGAACAATTCCCAGCAAGTCTCTGGAAACCACTTTGAAAACCAAAGTCAGGCTCTCTGTTTTCTTCCAACACACGGGTGCTGCTTGTAGTTTGTTTTGTTTTGTTTTATTTTTCCTCCGTGGTATGGCTTATTGGGGTGGCTGAGAGGAGAGGAGGATGGAAATTCAGTTATCTGTTTCCAGGTCATTGGTTAGCTAGGGGTAAGAGGAGGCAGGTGATTAGCTCCCTTGTTTCTCTGATTGCTTTGTAAAAGTTGCTGGACATCTGTGTGCCTGCCACTCTCAAATGCCCAGGTTGAAATCTGAACCCCTAACATGCTCAGCCAGGACAAGGACATTCCAGATCCAAATAGTCTGGTGCACTGGGACACCTTTAAGAGGCTGGGCCTCATGGTGGGGGATCTGAGATGACTAGGGGCGTGCCCTCAGTGGGACACCTCCCCTTCCTCTTTCTCTGTTCACTGGCTGTGGCTGCTGGGAGGTGGGTTGTTTTCTCTGCCACATTCTCCTGCCAGTCTGTGTAGCCTCCAGAGCCCCAGAGCAATAGGGCCGTTCCAGGGCCCGGACCTTCCAGAATCCCCACTTTCCTCTCCACTTAGAGGCTGGCTGATCATGGGTGTTTGGTAAGGAAGTGCTGACTGGCACCCACCCTGAGTGCACTGAGACACTTCCTCTCCAGAGCTCCACCAGGGGCCTTTTCTCCTTCCTGCTCTAGCCTTTGTTTGCCAGTCCATGGTCTGTTCCACACTGCAACACCCGTTCCGCTCTCACAGCCTCCCTGTGTGGAAGAGCTTTCTCTTCTGTCCACTAAGCAGGCATTCCTAGGGCAGGCCCTTATTCTTTTCATGGTGCTCCTAACAAAAGATCAAATGCGAGCCAAGTCCCAGGGTCTGGGACAAGACTTTCAACAATGGAACAGCAGGGGTTGAAGCTTTAGCATGTGTGTTTGTTTACAGTGTGTGTGTGTGTGTGTGTGTGTGTGTGTGTGTGTGTTATACATAGGTGGATGTTGTGGGGTCATGAATTACATGGAAGGAGGAGGTCCTCCAGAGATGGCCATCTCCTCAGCCCACAACAACATGTCTTTACGGATTTCCTTTTATAGTACTTGAGAATGTTGGGGGCCATGACAGCTAACCCCACTGTGACCCTGGCAGCAGTTCTCCAGACACTGTGCTCTAGGGAGCATCTAACATGGGGTGTGGAGTAGACAGGAATATGCAGCTTGGGTAAGCGGGGCCTGCACTCTGCAGGGCAGTGGCCCCTCCCCCTGCTCTGGCACTGCAGACATTTGCTTTCTGCTTCTGTCTCCCAGACTGCAATGAGCAGGTAACCATGCAGTAGACAAGAAGGATGAGCTCAGAAGTGGAGACAGAAGCACACATGCATGCTGGGGTTGGTGGGTAGGGGAGTGAATTTTCCTTCTGCTCAGAAAGCCTAGGAAGGGCTCAGCTTGTGCAGCTGAGGAGTGAGTGCAGGGACAGAGTCTCTCCCACACAGGTGATTGCAAACTGAAAATGAAAATGCTTTTTCCTCTCCCTTCCCTCAAAAGTGACCCAATTTTACATTCTTGCCAAAGGCAAGTTACTTTTGCTGCCTCCCATGTCCCTGTCCTCTTCCAAAAGCATGGTGCGTGTGGATCACTGAGTTTTCCGAGAAGCCCTCACAGGGCTGCTTACCTGCCATGTTTACAGCACAGGCTGACTTCTGCAATTTCATAAGGCCAACACATTAGAGCCACAGAGGGCCTGCTGAGCCGTCCACTCAAAAGGACAATAATGAAGATGCTGATAGACGTGACATTTGCGCCACCGTGGTTCAGGAGGGCAGTTGGCAAGCTGCTCTGCCGTGACCGTGACCTTCGAGTGGTTTGCTTTACCAGAGGACCTGCCTGTTGTCAGATTTGACTCAGTACAGTTCTGCTGGTCCTTGCTATGTTGTCCGACTTAAAAATCCCCTCAACTCAGTTCCACAAGCAAGTCTGGGAGACAGTCTTTACCACTGGCTGTCATTGTTTGTATGCTTTGGGGTGGAGGTTATCACTGGGTTAAATTGTAAAACTTAAATTATTTTCAACAAATGACAAATTTTATTAATCTAAAATCCATTTCTGAGCCAGAACTATCTGGTTTGGCAATTTGGATAACTATTTAACAGTAACTGATTTTCTTTCAGAGTTATATTCTTCTCTTTAGACATCACTTACTAAGCAACCAAGTTCTTAAAAACACAGATTAGACTGGGTAATCAGAAGGTTTTATTCAATCTTTAACCTATTTCCTCCTCTGTAAAATGGGAACAATAATCTCTACTTCTCAGCATTACATACAATACATTTATGTGTATGTTAGGATTCCGGCCACTCCTCTAGCTGCATGACTACACATGCGCAGTTCAGTAGCTAAGCAAGGGGTCTTAAGTCTTACTTCATCCGTGCTCTGCGTGATTATGTAATGCGCGTGGCATGGTCACGAAATCTGCGCATGTGTGGCGTAGCTCTGTAAGCCCACATGCGCATGTGCAGGGGAATCCTTAAAAAGCTGGACACAGACTCCTCCTCTCTCTTCTGCTCCCCCCCCCCACTCTCTCTCTCCTGCACATGTCTCTTCCTAGGCCTGGTCATGTTCTCTTCTGTCTCCCCCCCCCCCCCCGCCCCAATAAAGCTCTAAACTGGGTTTTGTCGTGCCTGGTGCCTCATGACCTTTCTGCACAGTAACCAGCTCCGCTTATTAGTATTTAAAACCAACACTGTGTGCAAGCATGCAGTTGTATACATTGAATCTGTGAATTAAGTGACCACCACGTGCTGACAGCACAGTGACAGACATGACTGTCATCATAGGATGCATGGGTCCCAGGGGAAGTTCTCCAGAGTCCCTCATTGGGCTATGTGAAAGAAGTTCACCTTGATTTGTATTTATTGAGTCTTGTGTTTGGCATCTGTGGTGGTTTGAATGAGAAATGTCCCCTCCTCAGGTATTTGAATACTCAGTCCCTAGTCCCTGGCACTGTTTGGGAAGGCTATGGACTCTTTAGAAGGTGGGGCCTTGCTGGAAGAAGTGCGTCACTGGGGGTGGGTTTGAGAGTTTATAGTCACACCCTAGTTCTAGTTCACTTTCTCTGCTTAGTGTTTGTGGTTGGACATGTGACCTCTCAGCTTTTTCCTCTGACCACCTACTGCCATTCCCCCCTTCCGTATGGACTCTCCCTCTGGAACCGCAGGCCAAAATAAACTTTTCTTCCCTGTTGCTTTTGGTCACGGTGTTTATTATAGCAACAGAAAAGTAACTAACTCAACATCTCTTTTGTACTGTTCTTGAGGTACACACAGATCCCGTAAGTGGGAGATAATGGGATTTCTACCACCAAATGCTATTTCACCAAAGTTGTGTATTTCCTCTCAGCCATCGCTGCTCATCTGTGCTGGAGGATGTGAACCTTTGCTGTAAAAGCTTTTAGGTGGGGATTGGAGTGTCCTGTCTATGAGGCTGATGATGAAGTCTCCTTTGTTTAGATCTTGTTGAAAACATTGCCAAGTGAACACTCCCATCTTGCTGCCATCAGACAGTTCCATAAGCTCATGTTCACGTACCTGTGAGAACAAGAGCTTGCCAGGTACTTGGCCATCACTCTGAATGCTCACTTGTGTTACACAGGCCTGAAAATCTGTTGGCAACCATTAGCTAAGGAAGCGTCAAGGCTGCATTTTCACTAGACTTTTGGGGACCATGTTTGTTGTAGGTAGTTTTGTATTATAGGCACTTACCAAATGAATGCTTGTCTAAAAATGATACTTGTTTCTTTGTTTCCCAACATCCTCAGCTCCATGATCACCCCCATCACCCAATATTTTTGCAGAATTACTTAAAGCTGCTTACGTGGTATGTTAGTCAACTTTTCATTGCTGTTCAAAATACCCGGGAAAATCAATTTAAAGGAGTAAATATTTATTCTGAATCATAGTTTCATAGAGTTTCATTCCACGGTTTGAGGCCTGTGAAGAGGCAGAGCCTCACACGGAGTGTGAGGGGAGACAGAACTGCTCACCTCATGGTAGCTAGGAAGCAAGGAGGGTGGCCCTGGGGACAAAGCGTCTCCTTCATGTACATGCCCACAATGACTTTCTCCCCCAAATTAGACCCCACCTCCTAAGGTTCCTACTACCTTTCCATTGCCTGTTAGGCCATAATAGGAAAATAGGTTAACCTGTTAGTGACCTCAGAGCCCTCACTATTAAGCACCTCCTAAAAGCTGCACCTCTGAGTCCTGCCACACAGGACCAAGCTCACAGACATCTGTTTACAGGGGACATTAAAGATGCATCCTGGAACTCAGGAATGTCTAAAATATAGTGATTCTAGGAGGCACAACTTATCTGTACAATAGTCTCAGCCAGTTCTTACCTTCACCCCTGCTGTGTGGCTGTGTGTGGACCATGGTGAACTGGATTCTGCTTTCACGGCAGGCTACATTAGGAATTGGAGAGTTTGTGTAGGTAAAGCATCAACAGACAGAAGTTGTTTCCTGAAGGCCAGGGACACGGCTCAGTGGAACAGCACCTGCTTAGTGAGCATGTGATGGTTAATATTGTTAACTTGATAGGGTCTAGAATCACCAAAGAGACAGGCCTCTGGCCACATCTGTGAGATAATATCTAAGTTAAGTTAAACAAGGTTGGAACACCCATCTTAAATGTGAGTGGCACCGACCTGTGGGGTGGGGTCCTGGATTGCATACAAAGGAGAAAGTGAGCAGGGTACCAGCCTTCATTTCTCCTGACTATGGACATGATGTGCCCAGCTGTGTCCCACAAAGACACAAAGACAACTTCCTGCCATGATGGACTGTGTCCCAGAACCATGAGCTGGGATAAACACTTCCTTCCTTAAATTGCTTTTTCTCAGGTCTTTGTCATGGTAACAAGAGAAGGCTCTAGGTTCAACACCACCCCATCCCAGGACTTAGGAAACAAAGAAAAAGAAAGGAAGGAAGGAAAAGAAAGTAAAAGCTTGAGGAGTTTGCTGGAAAGGGACAATTGTCCCTTTCAGAAACCCACCTGGCTGAAATCAGGATCCGATTTGACTCTGCTTTCTATAGGAGATCCCAAGTCTGGAAATCTTCCTGAGCTTAATATTGTCATACAACAGGTTAGCTTCATTTTCAGACAATAAACTCAATCTCCAGATGGTTTTTCATGTAAAATACCTCTAATTTTTAAGCAGTAGGTACAAGTGTATAATAACTATATAACACACTGGCTAAAGTTTAAAAATACAGGGCAAACAATGCATTTGTCCTTATGTCAAAATCTATAGCCCATAGTTTATTTATTTTAGAAGAGGGTCCTTGTCAGAAAACAACTGAAATATTGTATTAAAATGGGTTTATTCTGTTTCCATATTCTTCAGATGCCCAGTGAATATGCCAGTATGACCATGGAAACTTCATTTGTTTATTCATAAATGAGGTAATGCACAGTAGAACTACCTAAATAATTATCTTCTACTTTAAACTAAAATTGAAAATTAGTTTTAATTCTCATAAAATTAAACAGCTTTTCTTTGTGTTGTGTGTGTGTTTGTGTGGTTTTTTGATGTAAGCTTGTGTGATGCATGCACATGAGTGTGTGGGTGTGTGTGCCTGTGTGCATGCATTTGGAGGTCATGTGTAGATGTGTGTG
Source organism: Peromyscus eremicus (assembly GCF_949786415.1). Classification (NCBI taxonomy): domain Eukaryota; kingdom Metazoa; phylum Chordata; class Mammalia; order Rodentia; family Cricetidae; genus Peromyscus; species Peromyscus eremicus. Next base: position 11,781,910 of record NC_081422.1, read on the forward strand.
CCATGTGTGAACATGTGGAGGTCAGAGCAGAATTGTGAGTGTCCTCCTCTATCACTTTCCAGCTCATTGCCTCAGTAAGGGCTCTCACTGAACTGGAAGCTTATTGTTGGCCAGGCTGGCTGGCCAGAGAGCGATTGTGTTCCTCCTGTCTGTCTTTGTCTCCTAGCGCTGAGGTTCTAGGCACAGCCCGACTTTTAATATGAGTGCTGGGGATTTGAACTCAGGTTCTCATGCTTGCCCAGTCTTTATAATAGGACAAGCAATACTTGCATAAGCTCTGTAGTTCTGTTTCCTGTGATGTCCTCCAGGACAGCCAGACAGTGTTGCCCCTAAGTGCAGGTCAGGTAGAATGCCTGGGGCATGGATGAGCAGGGAGGGTGCCAGTCATCTCATTGCCTTTGCTTTAGTCCGTCTTGCCATCCTGATTCCTCTCAAATGCTTGGGGAGTGCCTAGGATGTATAGTGTGTTGTTATTGTTTGGGTCTGAGTTGTACCTCAAAGCCGTGTGTTAAACATTTCATCACCAGCTTATGGCAGCATGGGAAAGTGAGCAATCCTGAGCAGAGGGGGCTAAGCAGAGGGAAAGGTCATGGTGGGCATTCCCTTGAGTCTTTGGGGTTTCAAATGCCCAAGCCAGGCCCAGTGGCTCTCTTTCTCTCTTCATGCCGATCTGGATGTAGAACTCTCAGCGACTTCTTCAGCACCATGTCTGTCTGCATGCCACCACACATCCTGCCACAGTGACAAATAAACCTCCAAACTGTAAGCCAGCCCCAGTCAAATGTTTTCCTTTATAAGAGCTGCTGTGGTCATGGTGTCTCTTCACAGCAATAAAACCCTGAGTAAGACACCTATTCTTTGTTGTGGGATATTTTGATTGCACTCTGATAATCCTGAGACTGCCAATAAAGTTAAACCTTGAATTAGAGGTTAGAGTTAACATTCAGCTGGCCAGAATTAACCATAAAGTTTTTGGGGGACCCAGATTAGGATAGAGAGATACAGAAAGGAATAGGGAGGGGCTTAGAAAGATCTGCAGGCTTTTTTTCATCTGGAAGTGTGGAGAGGCAGGGTCAGTTGATCATTCCTCCATTGCTCTGTGGATCTACAGGTTTTTAATATCTGATTCCTGAGTTTTATGTAATAATAGAACAAAATAAGTAATTGCTTCAATTCTTCCGATACTTTTGCTCCTTTCATATGTTAATCTTGATGTTTCCTTCTCCTGAGCCTTATTCTCTGAGCTGGCTACTTTTATGTGGACTTGACACAAGTCGTTAGAGAAGAGGGAGCCTCAGCTGGGAAAATGTCTCCATAAGACCCTGTAGGGCATTTTGTCAACTAGTGATTGATGAGGGCGGGCCCTGCCCACTGTGGGCGGTGCCATCCCTGAGCTGGTGATCCTGGGTTCTATAAGAAAGCAGGCTGATCAAGGCACGGGGAGCAAGCCAGTAAGCAGCACCCCTCCATGGCCTCTACATCAGCCCCTGCCTCCAGGTTCCTGCCTTGTTTGAGTTCCTGTCCTGACTTCCTTCAAGATGAAGAGTGCTGTGGAAGGGTAAGCCAGATAAACCCTTTCCTCCACAAGTTGCTTTGGTCATGTTTTTCATCATAGTAATAGAAACCCTAAGACACTGTCCCGCCATGCATAAGAGCAGGAGGCTGTCAGGCATGGGGGGGAAGCAATCTGCTTTAGAGCCAGCTTTTTTCCCTCAGAAGGAAAATGTAGGGAGGCATTCATGCTAATTATCATTTTTGTGAGGAAGTTCCCAGCCACTTTTGAAAGGCTTTGTGAGGACAATTCCTTTTTCTCTAAATTCTATTGAACACCACACCTTCCTGCCACCCTGGGACCTTTTCCTTCCTGCCATGTTGGATGATGTGGTGGTTTAAATGAGAAATGTCTCTCACAGTCTTAGGCCTTTGAATACTTGGCTCCCAGCTGATGCTACTGTTTTGGGGTTTTAGGAGGTATGGACTTGCTGGAGGAAGTATGCCACTTCGGGTGGACTTGGATATTAACAGTTTTATGACACTTCTAGTGTTGTTGTCTGATTTGCTCTTTTGGGGACCTGCCACCCAGCTCCCAGATAAATCACACACAGAGGCTTATCCTTAATTATAAATGTCTGGCCTTAGTTTGGCTTGTTGCTAGCCGGCTTTTCTTAACCTAAATTATCCTGTCTAGTTTTTGGCTCTGGGCTTTTGCCTTTCTCTATTTCTGTATACCTTTCATTATTTCTTACTCCGGGGCTTGCTGTGTAGCTGAGTGGCTGGCCCCTGGAGTCCTCCTCCTTCTCTCACTCCTTCTTTCTCCTTCCAGATTTCTCCTTCTATCTCTTTTTCTTTGCCTGCCAGTCACGCCTATCCTTTCTCCTGCCTTGCAATTGGCCATTAGACCATCAGACCATCTTTATTAGACAATCAGGTATTTTAGACAGGCAAAGCATCACAGCTTCACAGAGTTAAACAAACACAGCACAAACAAAAGTAACACACCTTAAAAAAACAGTCCCCAGCGGTCTAGTTTGCTTTCTCTGCTTCAGGCTTGTGGCTCAAGATGTGAGCTCCAGCTTCCTGATTCTGCTGTCTACTGCCACCCCCCCCCCCAACACACCATATGGTCTCTAACACTCTGGTACTGCAAGCAAAAGTAAATTATTTCTTTTACAAGTTGCCTTGGTCATGGTGTTTTATCACAACAACAGACAAATTACTAATACGGATAGTATACTATTTTTTTTCCAGATGATATACTTTAAACTGTGAGCCAAAACAAACAAACAAACAAACAAAAAACCCTTTTAAGTAGCCCCTGTCAGATATTTAGTCATGAGAAAGTGACTCAGCATGTAGTGGCCGAATGGGTACTAAAGACAACAAGAGGCCAGTCAGGTCAGAGCGCTTGAGGTAGAAATGGAGAACTTGACCTTCACATGGGGATGGGAGTGCATAGCACATAGGACTGCTGTGGGGAAGGATAGGGTATACAGATGGCAGGAGCTGAACAAATGCAGCTCAGGGAGTCTTCCATTCTCCCCTCCCCCACCATTCTCTTCCCTGGTTTCTTATTTTTGGCAAGACTGAGCTCTGGGTTAAGTTTTAGGATTTGTAAAGGTCTTCCTGCCTCCACCAGATGTACACTGTCCATATGCTGCACATCCTCACTGCAGATGTTGCAAGAGGACTCAGCACCTTCTTTCCCTTTCCCACACAGTGCCCGCATGGACATTTGAGCCCAGCAATGCTGATACAAGCCCACAGTGAAGGGAGAATACAGTGGTGAGCAGGGTTGTTCTGTGTGTCTCTTGTACCACAGCAATTAGACTGCAATTAAAACCACCAATACTTCATAACAACCCACCATCAGATTAGGAACAGACATGTTGCTGCTGTGAAATGCTGTCTTTCTTCAGGGCTGTTCCCAAATACACAGCCTTCTTCTACACAGAAGTATCGAGGCAAAGGAGCGATTCAACCGGAGTGGAGAGAAGCACAAGGCCTAGCCATCACTTAGGATGTTTACTTGCCCACTCTCCTTTTCTGGGAAGATTTTTATCTCCAGCTACATTGTCAGAAATGACTTAATAGGACTGGAATCAGAACTGGCAATTCATTTATTCCATCCCACTGATCTGTGTGCAGACAAGAAGCCACCGTGGGTTCTGTTATGCTCAGCTGTGTCCGAGATCCCAGGAATCCAGGCTTTGTGTCTGATGCCCACGGCTCAGGCTCACCAAGCAGCAGTGGCCATGCATGGCAAGCAAGTTCCAGTCCACGTGGGAAGATGTTTCTGTGCACTCTGCTCAGGATACCCGTTCATCTCTGTCTTCCATATGCCATATACCAAGGTATCTGGGGGAAGGAAACTGTAGGAGAAATCTGAATGTCATTCTCACCCTTATGGGAAGGATTTTTTTTTCCTCCAACTCCTCAGAAGGTCTGTGTCCAGTGAAAGTAAATTAGGTAGAAAATTACTTTCTGACAAACTTGAGCAAAGCTGTGGGAGTCGTTCTGCCTAAGTTTGAAGTGATTGGAACTGATGTCTCCTCTTCTTTTAAGTGACAATTTTTGGTCTTGGTCTTCTTTTTTTTTTGAGACACAGATTGCCCGAGGGGGAAAGAATAGCAATTGAGGTAGGAAGTGAGGCTTTTCCAGTTTGAGCCTGAGAGGAACTCTTCATTTGCATGTCATTATCCAAGTCCTCTTATTATTATTTTTAAAGGTATTCTGGACCAGCAAGTAGAATATCTTCTTATTTCTCATTACAAATTTGCCATACCAAGGCTGCAGCAGGCTTTCCTGTCTAGTGAGAACATGGCCACCTTAGCTAGGCATTTATGTCAATGACTGTCTTTTATCCACGGCTGGATAATAAAGCACCCCAAAATGTTGCCTTTGAAACAAGAATAATTTCTTATTGTTCTCCTCAATGTAGGTACCCCCCCCCCCCCCCCCGCCAGAGCCTCATGTACTGCTGATGTCTAAGCTGTCACACAACTACATTCAGCTGTTGTGTGGCCTCTTGCTTCAGTTGGGCCCTGGTGCCGGAGGGTTCTCTGAGTGTCCATTCCCTTAGGCAGTCTGTTTCTCCATGTGGACAACTTCAGGGCCTGCTCACCTCTGAAGACAGCCCGGGTTCATTATAGCATGCATGCTGGTCCTAAGAGAGAGAATCAGAGTATCTGCCTTAAACTCCTAAGCGATGGGCTCAGTGTGGTCACAGGGTCACTTCTGCCACACTCCATTGGTCAAATCAAGTGACAAGGCCAGGCTAGATGCAAGGGAGAGGAAAATTAATTGCACCTGCTGATGGCAACAACAGCTAAGGCCCCTGCAAGGCTGATTAACTTCTGTGGTTGTGGTGAGTTTGTGTGGTAGATTGAATGGAATTGGCTCCCCACAAGCTCATAGGGAATGGTACTACTGGGAGATGTGCCTTTGTTGGAGTAGGCGTGGCCTTGTTGGAGGAAGGGTGTCACGGTGGAGGTGGGGTTTGAGGTTTCATATATGCTCAAGCCATATCCAGTACATCAAGTCTACTTCTATTTCCTGTGGATCAACATGTAGCAGCTCCTTCTCCAGCACCATGTCGACCTGCACACCACCATGCTCCCTGCCATGATGATAATGGACTAAACTTCTGAAGCTGTAAGCCGCCACCCCAACTAAATGTTTTCCTTTATAAGAGCCAGGCATGGTGGCATATGCCTTTAATTCTGGCACTTCAGAGACAGAAACAGGTGGAGCTCTGTGAGTTTGAGGCCAGCATGGTCTGCAAAATGAAATCCAGGACAGCTAGGACTGCTACACAGAGAAACCTTGTCTCAAAAACCAAAACTAAACCAAAACAAAAAAAGAGTTGCTGTGGTCAGGACATCTCTTCACAGCAATAGAAATCCTAACTAAGACAGTTTGGAACACTGCAAATCCTGAGTCCAATCATCTTGGGCTATCTTCACTCCCTTCACAGCCATTTACTGCCTCCCCTGCTGTGGCCATCAGGTAAGTCATTTGGAATGTACAGAGCACTGGGTGTCCTTTGTAAGGTGTTGACTTAGCAAACCATTAGCTTTCGCTAACCCCAAAGCTAAGATCATCAGATGGCATTTGGGGCCTAGAGCTGAGATATCTCTGCTCTGCTGTAGCCTGCGGTAGCTGGGGTTATCTCCTGGTCCTGCCTGGCCCACTGTCAGGACAAATCTCTCTCTCCTGCCAATCCCATAGCTGCTTGGACCCAAATAAACACACAGATGCTGTATGGCTGTGTGGCTCAGACTTCTTGTTGTCTAGTTCTTTTATCTTAAATTAACCAATTTCTATTAATCTATAAAGTTGCCACATGGCTTGTGGCTTACCAGTACTTTACATCTTCTCATGGCGGTGGCAGCAGCTGGCACCATCTCCTGACTCAGCCTTCCACCTCCCAGAATTCTCCTCTCTCCTTATCCCACCTACACTATACTTCTTGCCTGGCTACTGGCCAATCAGCGTCTTATTTATCAATCAATCAGAGCAACACATTCACAGCATCCCCAGCAGCCTGCCTACTTAATGTTTCCACCAATGTATTTGAAAAGTATCTTCATTGATGAGTTTCTTTGTTCTGTTACTGTAGAAACATTATCAAACTGTTACCACCCTGGAACACAGAATTTGGAGTAACCTAAATCTGTGTTCCCAAACCACAGTTACTAATTTTTGACTCTAGAATAAACCATCTCTTATCCTGTGTGAGGTGAGAGTTGTGTCTTTGTGTCAACAACACATAGAGAAAAACATTCCAGTTGCATAAATGTGAACAGGTGAAGAAAAGACAGTGTAAGACTATGTTTAGGCCAGGCGGTGGTGGAGCAGGCCTTTAATCCCAGCACTCGGGAGGCAGAGGCAGGCAGATCTCTGTGAGTTTGAGGCCAGCTTGGGCTACAGAGTGTGTTCCAGGAAAGGTGCCAAAGCTATACAGAGAAACCCTGTCTCAAAAACAAACAAACAAACGAACAAACAAAAAAGACTAGGACTTTAATGTGGAAAGTGTGGTTCTTTTCTTCAGGTAACAAGCTCTTAGGATTTTCTTATCAGTAGGCCTCAGCATTTATCTAATTTGTATACTTTTGAATTGTATTGTGTTAAAAAGTTTAGTTTTTAAAAAATTATTTATTCTTTCACAACTCCATACATGTCCCCTTGCCGCACCTAACAGCCTCTTCTTAAGGAGCCCCATCCTTGTGTCCCATTTCATTAGGGTGCCTGCATGAACATGGGTGGTGGGCAACTTACCAAAGGCTACACCACTCAGGGATGTGATTCCCTCTCTCCCAGAAACCATTGACGGTCTATAGCTCTTCAGGGAGAGATGGGGCCTCATGAGCTCCTCCCCTACGCAGGAAGGATTGGTGATAGGCTCAGTCTTATATAGGTAATTACTGTAAGCATTGCAGCTAGGATGGAAAGGGATCCTGGCAGTCCAGAGCCAAGGAATACCACAAAGTCACCATAAGCGTAGTAGCTTACAGCCCGACTCTAAGGAAAGTTTCCCCAATGTAAGTGTAACAACTCTACTCTAGCAGAGGAGGGTTTCCTCATCGAAGTTGTTACAGCTCTGCTCGGCTCCAGAGAACTGTTACAGCTCTGCTCTGCTAGGGGAAAGTTTCCCCTGCAAAGAAAGTGTTACAGTTCTTCTGCCCTCTGCTCTGCTGCCTTGAAAGTTGTTACAGCTGGGCTCTGCTCTGATGAAATGCACAACAAACTCCACTCAAGAGACTTATTGGGAGGAAGTATCCAGGAGGGTGGCTGCTTTCAGTGAGAAACAGCAACAAACTGAACAAGGTACAGACCATATATAAGATTTCTTGGCTGGAGGATGGAGCTTTCCCGGGTAGCTTGGGATTGACAAATTTTTATGGTCTGATTCCTGGACAAGGTCAGGGATTGGCAGAATTTCATGTTCAGGGATTTGTGGCATTTTAATCTCAGGGACCTCAGGGATTGGTGGAATTCTGTGCTCAGGGATTGGTGGGATTCTGTGCTCAGGGATTGGTGGAATTTCGTGCTCAGGGATTGGTGGGATTCTGTGCTCAGGGATTGGTGGGATTCTGCAGCCTGACTCTGGGGCAGGCTCATGGATTAGTGAGATTTCAAGCCCTGGTCCTGGGGTCAAGTCACAGGCAGGGTATTTTTCCTTGGCCTTTTTCACCCTACAATCACAGCTGCTGAGTTCAGAGATACATCAGACACATCACATCCAGAAGACAGTGTTTCACAGAGCTATTCCCATTCTCTGAGTCTTATATTCTTTCTGCCCCTCCTCTGGAATTTTTAAAAATAAAATGTCCATACTCAACCCTATTGAGGTTGATGGTTTCGGTTGATATTAAATCTTCAAATCTCTGTGAAGTTGATAATGCCTGTACCCTGAAGCTCCATTGTCTGGTATGTGCCATGTGTAACTCTAGAGAACTCTTCCACAGAGTCATGAGGAAGAATGCAGAAGTTACACCATTACCCTGTCTTCGGAGATGGGTCCATGTGTGGTTGTGTGGCTGAAGCTAAGCCAACAGAGTACTTCCTCCCTGTAGGCTCACACTGCTGGAAGACTGACGCTCAGAGAAACCTGTGCCAGGCTGCTCTAAGAGAAATTCTAGTTTCAGTAGAGCAGAAAGAAGAAGTTTAGATGCAGACCCTTATTATATTTTGAGTATGCACTGTCCCCCACAGGTTAGCATGTTGAGTACTTGGTCCCACATAGCGGTGCTACTTGGGATGGTCTGGAAACTTTAGGAGGTTGGGGCCTAACTGGAAGAAGTAAGTTCTAATCTAGCCTATGTGCCTCTGAAGGTTATATTCATCTCTGCCCACTTCCTCAATTCCCGCTTCCTACTGTGAGGCCAACAGTCTCCTCCTTCAAAGGCTGCCACTGCCGTGATGTTCTGTTCAAGTGCTTGGGGCCACACAACCATGGGGCAAGCCCTCTAACCTGCAAGCTAATAAATGATTCCTCCTTCTAAGTTGTCTCTGTCAGGTGCTTGGTCATAGTGACGATAAAAATAAACAGCACATCACAAAGCATTGGAGTCTTTATGTATAGTATCTAAAGACCAACTCCATCCTTTCTCCTGTGACTGTAGAAGTCAGAGCATCTATTGGCTTGAGACGGCAGAGATAAATGTCTGTCCCTGGTAATCATGGAATCTAGATAACTTCCCAATAGTTGAAATCTACAGCTCATTTGCTGTATCAATGGATAACACTCTGTCCCTGGTAATCATGGAATCTAGATAACTTCCCAATAGTTGAAATCTACAGCTCATTTGCTGTATCAATGGATAACACTCTGTCCCTGGTAATCATGGAATCTAGATAACTTCCCAATAGTTGAAATCTACAGCTCATTTGCTGTATCAATGGATAACACTCTGTCCCTGGTAATCATGGAATCTAGATAACTTCCCAATAGTTGAAATCTACAGCTCATTTGATGTATCAATGGATAACACTCTGTCCCTGGTAATCATGGAATCTAGATAACTTCCCAATAGTTGAAATCTACAGCTCATTTGCTGTATCAATGGATAACAAGTCAAAGACCAAAACATGGATTTTGTTTGTTTGCTTGTTTCCAGGGACTTATTTCAATCGATGAGTCCCCACAGTGCCGTGAGGTACAGCACCATTACAGTACAACTGCCCAAAACGTTCTTGAAAGTAACTCAAAGGTGAGTCTCCAAGGAATATATCAGGCTTCCCATTAAAAGATGTTTTAGAGGGATGGAGAGATGATTCAGAGGCTAAGGCACTTGGTGCTCTTCCAGGGGACCTGAGTTGGTTCCTAGAACCCAAGTCAAGTGACTCATAACGACCCATAACTCCAACTCTAAGGGATCTGATGCCCTCTTCTGACCTCTGTAGGCACTGTATTTACATGGTACACACATGGTGTGCTCATGAGTATGCACACACATGCACACAAATAAATTTTTTTAGAAATGTTTTAGGGGACAGAAAATGGGGTAGTATTTATATTAACTTATACAGGAAAGATTTCTCTGTAAGTACAGTTTAAATAGTTCTCTTTAAAATAACCTTACAGATTTGAACCTGTTCTTCATTTGTGCAGAGATGGAATTCCTTTGGTAGGATTCTAACAGTGTCAGGACTTCCCTTTTTTCTTTTAACACTATGGTGTTTAAAACACTGGAAAAGCATTTTCATTTGAGTCCCGGTGATTGGCTGTGATGACTAAATTGTGTTTTTGATTGAGTGTCCTCTCCAAGTAAACACACTAATAACTGTTCCCAACTATATTTCCGAGGGACCTTGACATTGTGGCAGCATGCAGATCTCCTTTTGGGGGGTGGGGGAGTGGCATTGCCGATAGCCGAGAACCAGGCTCTGACAAGTCGATTTTCTCGAACAAGGTTTTGTTTGCCCTTTGGAGTTAATGAATTGTGTGATCTAATAATAACTAATTGTACCTTCCCTCTGTCATAAAGCTCTTAAAGCATTTCACAACCAATTAGCTAAGGAGCATCATTATCCGTGGACATTCTGAAATATGAATGTATTCAGAGTTGGCTCAGAGGAGGAGCCGTCACGGGGAGGGCATGCCAAGCAAGTAGGCTTTGAAGTGAGAAAGGAAGGCTCTCACCATCTCACCTTGCTTCTGTTTCCTCATTATTCATGCACCGGTCATTCTGGTCAGTGCTGCAGTGAAGACTGTTGCTTCTATACTCCCAAGGTGCATTGCTGTACTGCTGTGGTTGATAAGTTAGACATATGTACCCAACCGAAGCAAAGTTCAATACTGAATAATTATCTACTATGTATTTGGTTGGTACAGGTTACCAGGCTGGGTGATTTAGGGCATAATGGGTTTTGGGTTAAGGTCATCTTAGAAACCATTCAAGACTTATGGATTAGACATAAGTATTCAAATGTCACTGACTTCTACTGTGGCCCTTGAAAGATGATCAAAGCCATTTAGAATTATTATCTAACAGCAACAAAAGACCAGAAGACAGTGAAATGACATGGGGCAGTTTCCCCAGTATTGTTAAACATACACTTTGCCTGTGACATTTCTGGTTGACCTGTGATGTGCTCATTTGAAGCAAATGCAAGCAAGCTACAATCAAATAGCTCTTTCTGGCTTCTCCAAAAAGGGTTTTAAGGTAGTGTTAGTGTTAAAAGTCCTTTACAACTTACTTGATTATCTGGAGGCTCTTAACCTGATTGGAAACTGAACGCTCTGTCTTTTTTGGTAATTTACATCAGGGAAGGCAACAGGAGCCTGAGATGCCCTATGAAACTAAGCTGGGATGCTCTGTTTAACTCTCTTCCGTCAGCTAGCCATGCCTTCAGGTGACAAGTGTAATGTGTTAATGATCACTATCAGTAGGGTAGGGTGAATAATGTCTTCCACAAAGATGTCCTTGTCCTAATCCTCAGAGCACATTAATGTCACCTTACGTGGCCCCAAAATACTTTGTGGAAGAGATTAATTTAAGAGCCATGAGATATTGAGACTATTTAGAATCATTCTGGCAGGCATTAAATGCAATCTCCTTATATTGAAGAGAAGAAGATAAGAGAGGGAGATTTGACCCAGACAAAAGGGTGGGCAGGGTAACCAAGGAAGCAGATACAGAGGGCACATGAGTCAAGAAAGTCAGCAGAACCAGAATCAGGAGACATGGAGTGGATTCTCCCTGGAGCCCCTGATATGTTCCCAGCCTTGCTAGCACTCCGATACTGAACTTCTAGCCTGACATGAGTGAGAAATTTCTCTTGTGTTAAAATACTAACTTATGGTAATTTGGTATAGCAGCCACAGGAAGTTCAGGTCAAACTGAAGTCAAGGATCCAAGGTGACTGTCATGGCTAATCCTGGTTGTCAACTTGACTACTTCCAAAATCAATGAAAATCCAAGCATCTGGGCACATGTGTGAGGTACCTTCTTGATTGGATCATTTGAGGGAACCCTGACCCTAACCCTAATCAAACCTCTGGCAGTAGTCTACATAAAAGGACAGGGAAGAAGGAAGCTTTTGCTTTTGCCTACTTGCCCTCACTCTTGCTGGTAAGTTCATCTGCCCTGTTGCTGAGGTATTCTTTCACTAGTGTTAAAACCTATTTATTTGGGATTCCAACATAGACTGAAGAATGGAACCTCTCTAGGAATTCTCTAGGACTCTGTCACCAAATTGAGACTGCTGAGACTTCCAGTCTTGTTAGAACAACTACTGGATCATTGGGCTTTTGTTAGGAGACGGTCATTGTAGGACCACCCAGATCACAGACTATATGCCGTTCTAATAATAAATGCCCCCACCCAGTTCTGTTCCTTAGAGAACCATGACTAATCTAGCTACCCATACATAGCCATAAGTGAAAGGATGCTAGAAGCCATCAGAGGTTGGGGTTTGGGGACTTCCCCAAACTTGGGTTATAGCCCCAGTAGAAGAGTGTACATTTGTTCCAACTGGTGCTTTGGTGCTTATCAAGCGTTTGATGCTATCTTAGCTAACTTTAATTGTCAACTTGACATAGTTTAGAGTCACCCAAGAGAGTCTCAGTTGAGGGATTGCCCAGATCATTGGCCTGTGGGTGTATCTGTGGCAGATTGTCATCATTGTTAGCTGATGTGGGATGGCCCAGGCCACTGTGGGCAGTACCATTCCCTGGGCAGGTGGTCTTGGGCTGCTAAGAAAGCTAGCTAAAGCTGGGCGGTGGTGGTGCACGCCTTTAATCCCAGCACTCGGGAGGCAGAGCCAGGCAGATCTCTGTGAGTTTGAGGCCAGCCTGGGCTACAGAGTGAGATCCAGCCAGGACAGGCACCAATACTACACAGAGAAACCCTGTTTAAAAAAAACATAAGAAAGAAAGAAAGAAAGAAAGAGAGAGAGAGAGAGAGAGAGAGAGAGAGAGAGAGAGAGAAAGCTAGCTAAGCAAGGGTCTGTGAATAGACTGTCAAGGAGTGCTTCTCAGTGGTTTCTACCATATCTCCTTGGCTGTGAGCGAGATATCTGGTTGTAGGTAATGCTGACTGGAATAGCAAGTAGTCCTGCCTTCAGGCTCATACTTTGAATTCCTGCCCTGGACTCCCTCATGGTGGACTGTGATCTGAAAGTGTTAGAGGAAGTCAACCTTTTTCTCCTCCAAATTGCTTTTGTCAGAGTTTTGTTGCTGCAGAAGAATGAATCTAGAACAAGTGAAAATGGTCCATGGGGACACACATTGCTTTTGATATCCTCTCCCTCCTTCAGTAGATTTTCTTTATGAGAGTTAATTCTTTGTTTCCCTTACTCTGTTTTTGGCAGGAGACTTGTGACAGGCTGTATTCTCAATTTTTATAGCTGGTTGTATGGTTTGAATATGAAATACATCCCAGATAATTCTATTATTTTGGGAGGCTGTGGAATCTTTAGGGGATGGGATCTGGCTAGTGAAAATGGGTCTCCAGGGGTGAGTCTGGAAGCTTGTATCCATTTCTGATTCCAGTTTAGTGTTCTCTATTTCCTGGTTGACTGTGACTGAGTCCTGCCCCTCCGTGCATTTCCTGCCATGATAAATTGACATCTCTCTAAAACCATGAGCCCTAATAAACTTTTCCCTCCTTCAGCTGCTTCTGTCACTAACAGAATGCTGATGCCAGGAAGTGGGTCATTGCTGTGATGAACCCAACCATGTGGATCTTAGGTCTTTGGAACTGGTTTGTAGAAGAACATTGAAGCATACGGATCCTGGGCTAGAGATCCCTTAGGATGCTGTAAGCAGATTTTAACAGGTCATTCTGTTGGCAGCACCAAAGACAGGAATTCACATAGAAATAACAGTAAAGACTGTACTCACAAGACTTACAATCAGAACAAGGACTTTCCTGACACCTGGGCTACGGGCCATTAATGTTATATTCTGGCAAAGAATGTGGCTACCATCTGTCCATGTCATGGAAATTTGAGGAAATTTGAATTAAAAAGTAACAGTCTAATTAATTTGGCAGAGGAAGTTGTGAGATGACGTCATGCTCAGTCTGTGGCACAGTTATTGCTGGCTGTGTCCAGTCAGCTTTAAGTGAGAATGAAGAGAGAGGAAGCAGACCAGAATGATGTGGGAAGTGTGTGCTTTGGCTGGAGCCAAGAGGAGTGTGGATAAATCATCTATAATCCTTAAAACGATTAAGACCTTTGAAGATAAATCATACACTTTAGACTGTAAGAGTAGAAAAAAATACACCAAAGACAAGACTGGAATATTGGAATATTAAAGGTGTAAAACAAAAGCAGATTTGGGGGATTTGCTGCCATGGGTGTGCCCTGTTTGAACAGGGCCACCCAGGGGAGTATTTTTCAGCAGTATAGACACTCGGAAGCAACTATATCTGTGGTCAAACTGCACCCAGCTACTTCTCAAGTTGCCAGCAGAATTTTGCATTGTTCATGGAGTACTGGTTTGTAGATGTGAAGAGTATAAGGCTACAGAGTCATGGAGGCTAATACCATATTTCCAGAAGAAAATACCTGTTGGCTCAGATGGAGCTCCTGAATTAGCTGTGCATGAAGTTAAAATGAGATCAGAATCTTGGAGAGGCTGGGAACGTGCATGGTCTAGCAAGGAAAGCTGCAGGAGTTGAGTGGAGCCACCTAAGAGAGAGGACATGTGTGTGGCAGATGGCATGGCTGTAGGGATGGACTGGGCTGCCCAAGTCCTTCAGATCACAGATGATGTCACCATTTGCCCCAGGGACTGAACAAAGGCTGTGGTGTTTGCCCCTCTGGGTTTTGGTCTTGCTTTGGTGGAGTATTTCCTTCCTGCCTTAGTCAGTGTTCTATTGCTGTGAAAAGATATCATGACCAAGGCAATTATTATAAGAGAAACCATTTAATTGGGGCTTCCTTACAGTTTAGAGATTTAGTCCATTATTATCAAGGTGGAGAGCATGGTGGTGTGCAGTCAGACATGGTGCTGGAGAAGGAGCTGAGAGTTGTACATCCAGATCTGAAGGTAGCAGGAAAAGAGAGACACTGGACCTCGCTTGGGATTTTGAAACCTGAAATCCCACCCCCAGTGACACACTTCCTACAACAAGGCCACACCTCCTAAGCCTTCTCAAGTAGTGTCACTCTGATGAATAAACATTCAAATGTATGACCTATGGGGGGCCATTCTTATTTAAATCACCACACTTGCTAAATCCATCCCCCACATTTAGAATAAGAATGTGAGAATGTTTGTGGAGTGCCATTGTATGTACATAACTTTCTCTTTGATTTTACAGGGAGTCACAGTTGGGAGTTTGGCATTTTTTAAAAGTCAATGTTGGAACTATTTAAACTACATGAACTCTTGAAGTTATCCTGGATGCATTTTGCAGTACAAGATGACCAAGCAGAAGCATATTCTAGTTTAAATATCAAATGCTCCCCACAGGCTTGTGTGACTGAATACTGTTCTCAAGGCTGTTACAGGAGGTTGTGAAACCTTTGGGATGTGAGGCCTCTAATGGTGGACCTTGAAGGTTATATCTGCCTCTGGTTCTAGTCTAGCTCTCTCTGCTTCCTGATTGGCTGTGATAGATGAGTTTCTGCCCCACGCTGCTATTGCCATGAAGGACTGAAACACCTGAAACTATGTGAGAGGCAAAAGAAGCCTTTTTTCTCGTTTCTTCTGTCATGGCAATGCAAACCAAATAAGGCAAACTGGACTGTGGGCATCTTCATGAAACCCAGCATCTTGCTAGCCAGCCTTTTCCAGTGAAAGGGAAGTGTGCTATTGGGAGAATCTTCCTGCCTGGAGTGGACGTCATTACAAGCTGGGTTCAGAAGTGGACGCTTTGGGGCTACTGGACAAATGAGCCTGGAGCATGGTACAGGGAGCTCTTGACTATTCCTGGCTATGTGGAGTTTGGGTATTAAATAACCTGTCTACTTTGAGGGCTCTAACTGTGGACAAGAAGCCTCTGGGGGAGTGCTGTGTGCTGCCCACTACTGGGACTGGAGGAATTCTGGCTGCTCACTTCTGGGGCTGGAGGAAATGTGGCTGCTCACTTCTGGGGCTGGAGGAAATCTGGCTGCTCACTTCTGGGGCTGGAGGAAATGTGGCTGCTCACTTCTGGGGCTGGAGGAAATCTGGCTGCTCACTTCTGGGGCTGGAGGAAATCTGGTTGAACAGAACAAAGTGATGCTGAGGACAAAATGACTCAATCAAGCAAAAGTGATTCCAGGCCTGATGCCAGTCCAGTATCAGCCACCGGGTTCTCATTACCTGCTTTTGAACGTCAGTAAGATTTGCCTACCTTTGATAGCGTATGCATAGAGCTCCAGCTGCAAGATTAAAGCAGTTTTCTGGCTTGTTAGAATGAAATCACAGCCAGAGATGGTGGCCTCAGAAAGAAGCGACTCTATCTCCCTACACCAGGAATATAAAAATGCTACTGATTAATTCTTTCCATTAGGACCAACATCCCCCACTACTCTGGGATTATGATTGAAACAATATATTCTGATTACCATTGTGTCCTGTGTAATTTAGATGCTAAGTGCAAAATGTGAAACGTAAGTTTTTTTTTTTTTTTTTTTAAATCTTGTCACTGCAGATGAGAATATACTTTAGAAGTAGAATTAAAAACAACGCAACAGTAATTAAAGACCCATGTCTTTCCTGGGACTAAAACATCCCACTGTGCCAAGATTTTGATTGGCTGTATGTAATTAAAAAGTATTTTAAATGGCTATGAAACAGAATCAGCAAGAAAAACAAAACATAGAGGAACACTTTTAATACAGGAAAAAAATGTAAAAATTTACTCATTGTGAATATGTGTAGAACATTTGATTAAACATTTAAAATCAAATGCCTAGGATACACCTAAAGTGTTTTATGCAAATTTTTTGTTTTTTCCTTTTGTTTATATTAAGCAATAATTGAATGTATACTATATTTCCAAAAAAATGGGATACAGGTAGATACGTATAAATTATTAGGAGAAGTAAGTAATTTTGAGATCATAAAATGTTGGTATTTTAGAGATTCAATTCCAGTGTGCCTGGATTTATCCTTCTTGCTATTGTATTCACTTAATATAATTTAAATAGGTTAAAAGTTTTCAGAGTGGCAGGGGGAAAACAGGAGGAGTGGAGGAGGACGCAGACAATGTACAAAACATGCTTGTATGAGCATGTCGGAAAGTTTTCCGTAGTTGGCTTTACTTTGCATAAATTATACTTCATTCATAAATTTTAATGCCTAGCCAATTGGAATGTGCCCTGTGGGGAGGTGTCAGCGAGGGACAGTGAGAGAGGAGGGTCCTCCTGCTACAGAAGCAGCCTTCGCTGAGTCACACGTAAAGAAGTGCTCTCTTACAATGTCCGTG
This sequence comes from Peromyscus eremicus, assembly GCF_949786415.1. Classification (NCBI taxonomy): domain Eukaryota; kingdom Metazoa; phylum Chordata; class Mammalia; order Rodentia; family Cricetidae; genus Peromyscus; species Peromyscus eremicus. The sequence goes on from NC_081422.1 coordinate 11,798,778, forward strand.
GGCAGTTACTAAAATGACGAGAAACCATGTTTGAAAGGTTAAAAGAAAATAAGTGGACTTAATGTCTTATAGTATGGTGTGGTGACACATATCTGTAGTCTTGGCTACTCAGGAAATTGAGGCAGAATTGCTTGAGCCTAATAGTTTGGGGTCATCCTGGGTAATATAACAAGAGCCTGTCTCCTTTTTTTTTATTCATAAAAATGTATCCGTGTATATGTTTTACAGTAGTTTATAAGTTTATAGTGTGAATTTTGTTTTTGCTGGAAACACTACTCTCAGTGATCATCCAGAGGCTTCCTGATTGTCCATATCCCAGAGCTGATGGAACCAGAGGCCGGTATTGAACTTGCAGTGTCTGTCCCCCAACCCCCACCTGCAATGTGGTGTTTGAAGATTCTTTCACAATTGGGTGTTCAGTGTAGTGGACTGCTAATTATCCATGCGCAGCCCCACACTTCCTTCTTTGCTTCTTTTAAAACTTAAGGTATGACGCTTGCCTGACACAAATAAAAAGGCTACTCATCAACATTATTAATTCTTCCCAAAGAGAAGTGCAGCTAGCTCATTAAAATTCCAGATTTTGAGCATTTTATGAATCTGAGCAACCACAGTGAAGTGAGGTGCTACAGGGCTCATAATTGTCTTTCCACATCACCCTCCTCCTGTGAACTGCTTCAAACACTAGGAAAAGGAGAGAGTCCCTTTTCCTACTCCACCAACATGGGCTCTACAGCAGGCTTGGCTGCATTCTGACACCAAGAGCCATTATGATGGCAGTTCAGGTTATTGTCGCCAAGGGTCCCACTGTCTCCTTCAGCATTAGCAAGAAACCGTTGTCCCATTCAGCAATCTATCCACCCTGGAGGAAGGTGCCCAGGGGCAGAAAAGGGTAAGCCTCTGGGGATATGGGGTCCTCCTGGGAAGAGTTGGATTTAAACACAGAGATTGCATGTCACAGGAGGGAAGGAGGGAAGAGAAAGTTGGAGGGAGGGAGGGAGGGAAGGAGGGAGGAAGAGAGGGAGGGAGGGAGGAAGAGAGGGAGGGAGGGAGGGAGGGAGGGAGGGAAAGTCAAAGAGGGAAGTGAGGGAGGTGTTTCAGCCCAGACCCTCCAGCTGTCTCTGGCAGAAAACAGGCCACCTCAACCCTCCTACAGTCCCTTCAGCTCTCTGTGGACAGAGCTGACAGGGAAGCTTCTGTGGCCTCAGAAGCTTTGTAGATGCAAGGTCAGCTCCCTCCTGACACCCAACCTTGAGACAACCTTGAATTATAGCTGTTTTTATCTAGTGTCCTTCCCAACTTGTGACTATTGGTAGGAAACCTAGGTGACACCCCTTCCCCCACCAGAACTTATAAGAGCAAGAAAGACCTTTTATTCTCTGGAGCTGAAGGCTCTCTCCCTTCAAAACCCCGTCATGCTTCAACTCCAGAACTCAGGAGAATTGAAGGCTCTTTCCCTTCAGGAGCTCCATGCTATCCAAGATGGACTCTCTATGATGTGAAGAGTATGATGAAGTTCTTCTTTGTGTAATTCTGCTAATAAAGCTTGTCTGAGAGACAGCTTCAGCAACCTTTCCACAAACCTGCCATCTTAGAAGTTACAATAGGAGGGAGGGAGGGAACAAGGGATAATTCTAAAAACAATGAGAAACTTTGTTTTAAAAAATTATTTTATTTTATGATTGTTTTGCCTGCATGTATGTCTGTGCACCATGTGCATGCCTGGTGACCTTGGAGATTAGAAGAGGTCGTCGGATCTGGAACTTGAGTTACAGCTGGTTTGTAAAGCTGCCACGTGGGTGCTGGGAACTGAACCTGGATCCTCTGGAAGATCAAGTACTCTTAACTGCTGACTTATCTCCAGCCCCATTATTTAAAAAATGAATTGCTTAAGAATTTATTAGAAGTTTAATGTTCTATTTTAAACCACTGGAGTATCAGCACTTAAAGAAATGATGTTTAATAATGGAAGTAATCTAGATTACTGCTCCACCAACACCATAACACCTAAGTCTGGTAATTAAACAAAAATCATCAGGAAAATGAAAACTCTGACTTTAATTGGTTTACATCCTTTTTAGTCACCATGGATAGTGGAGTAGCATTCTTACTCCAAGTTCCAGAGGAGAGAAATGAAAACGACAGGTATTAGTTTTTGGGAAAGCCTGCTCCAAGACCACATCCAGGGTATGCTACAAGCTGAAGGAATATATAGTGTAGGATTTCAGCTGATTATGACAAAGCTAATACCTGGAAGAAGCCAAGGGCTTTCCAGAGGTCAAGCTGAGGCTCAAGGAGCCTTGGTGATATTTGGCTTTTGATTATCAACTGTTTTCCTGCTATGAGTGTGCTATTGTAGTTTTCCCATCATTTATTGGGCACCACTTCACCTCTACTAAAGGATTATTTAGATAACCTTGTGCACTGACAGCTATGCACAGCCAGAACCCCAGTTCAAGCCTCCCTGTAATTATTGTCATTGGCAGCATCCGGCCAGGCACATCCCCAGAGGGATGAAAGCATCTTATCAGAGATACCTCTGTACTCTTTAAGAACAGACTTAAGCAAAAAGGCCAAATGAAACAACACCTATCTCCTAAGTTAGGTGGATAGCTTTATTTCTTGTGCAATTTAGGGCGAGGCCCTCCTTCCTTACAGCCTTACTAATAGACTCCTAATTTCTTACCTAGCCACTTCTAGGAATGTAGATTGAGCACATAGATCCCCTTCTTGATATACTAACTGATCATTAGCTCTCTATTGATCTCCTCCTTTACCACTCCATGTCCAGGCTGTGAAAGAAAGCCTGATGGTCACTGCCTGAGGAGAATTCTACCTGCCTTTATGACCCCATAAGAATTCAAGCCTGGTGACCTTGCTCTGGCGGAGGATCACTATTGCTTGGGTTTATAGCTGAACACCTCAGAGACTTGAGAGGACTTAGAGGTATAAGGATACAGAGAGGAAGATAGGAGTGAAGAATGTGTGGACCAGATGGAAGATGAGGAAGAGCCAGATGGGGAAGTACTAGCTGGGTAAGAATGAGATGAGAAGGACCTAGATGAGGCAGAATTGAGATGAGAGAATTAAGATAGAACTTAGAGGGGACAGCAGATAAATATAGAGAGAAATCAGACAAGAAAGGAGCTAGGCATGAGAACAGAACTGAAGCTGTGTAGACAGGATTTTATTCCTGAGGAATAAAGTAGACAGATAAAGAGCTTGGTGTACTTAATTAATTTCCTGAAAATAGTTCTTGCCATTTGTAGTTTCTCTTCTGGGCCCCTGGGAAGTATATTATTATGGCTGGTCCTTTAATAATATACAAGGGTATGCAAAAAAAATCTATGAATGCAGCGAGGGCTGGACTTTTCTGAGGGGTAAATAAGGAAACACATACTTTCTGACGGTAACTTTCTCTTTTAGTTCATCTTGAAAAATCTGTTTCTAAATATCTCTGTCTCCACACAACTACGTTCTTTACATACTACTACATAACTCTCTTTACATGCATGCATCTCTCTCCTGCAGCTCCACATCTCTACACACAGTTACATCTCTTTTTTACATAACTCCACATCTCTCATCTAAACACATTTCTTCTCTCTACTCTGCTACATTCCTTCACACACTACTACATCATTCACTCACTCTTTATTCACTCACTCATTCACTCTTTACTCACTCACTCTCCTCTACACACACATTTCTGCCCTATATACATATCTCCGTCTCCACAGCAAAAACTCTGGATAAATATGAGTTACATTTCAGAGTCATAAAGCATTTCTTGAGTAAACAATAAGAGACAGAGCCATTCTGATCCATGTAAGGATTCCACAGCAAGGAAAGGGAAGTCGGGCTGACCAGCCATGGTGAATAAAGTAAGCACGTATCTCTGAGTGGTTAGCATTCCCAGACAGAGAGCGACAGTGAAATTCAAGACTTAATCAACAGTTGGCTGGATCTTGAGGCTAGGAGTACATGCAGAAAGTCAATGACTGCAGGGAGTTTATGCCTTTTTTTTTTTTTTTTTTGAGACAGGGTTTCTCTGTGTAGCTTTGTGCCTCTCCTGGAACTCACTCTGTAGCCCAGGCTGGCCTCGAACTCACAGAGATCCTCCTGCTTCTGCCTCCCGAGTGCTGGGATTAAAGCTGTGTGCCACCACTGCCTGGTGGGAGTTTATGTCTTAATGTTATCAGCCTGACTTTGGTTCAACAAACAGATGCCTGGGAACTTGCCCTTGAGCAATTCGTCTCCAGGAGCAACTAATATATTTTGGATTTGAAAAAGCTGACTTTGTAGCTGAGAATACTGTCATTTTTCTATGTTAGTTTGAGTTGGAAAAATAGCCTAGTATTATTTCTATCCATCAAAATTATACAGGTTAAGCAGAAATCATCTTCCTGACCATCCACTGCTGTAAATGTGCCCAATAGATGGGATATATAGATGAGATAAACACACAAGCAGTTCTTAGGGAAAGAAGGAAAGTAGAAAAGTAGGAAAACACCCATAGCAGTTCTTAAGGAAGAAATGTAGTGGTACATGAGAAAAACTACAGATGGAAGTAATCAGCCTTCTATAGTCAGTAACCCTACGGTCTTTGCCAAATGGGGCTCCCCATCAGAGAGTTATTCATCTGGTGGGTCAACCTGTTGAATACTAGTTGTCACCTGCTGTATACCCCCATGGCCTCCAGCAGACAAGATCCCAAGAGACCCACAGGGTGGGACAGCAGCACAGCCGGGATGACACTAAGTCCCCAGTGTGCTGGAGGATCCTCAGTCACTTCATTGTTCTGCCTTTGACCTTTCTCCAATTTATGGAAAGTGAAAGGGGCTGTACTCTCAGCTGAAAAGCATGAGCTCTGGGCCACCTTAAACTTCATTAAACTAGAACTCCCTAATATTTTTTGAAATAATATTTCCAAAAAGGACTCCCAAACTCACTCCTTTATTTCCTAATCCCCAATTCTCTGATACAGTATTAACACTTGACCATTTGTCATTCTTCCTGCTTCATGGGTATGTATACTGACGAGAATGCACATACCTCTGGAAGAAGCTGCAGATATGATGTTCTACTTGTCTTTGATACTCCAAGGTACAAATCCTAAAGATCTTCATCCTGTGTAACCACAGTAGTCTTCAAAACTGGAAAGGTAGGGCTGAGAAAGTGGCTCAGTGGGTACTTACCACACAAGTGTGGGCATCAGAGCACCATGTAATTGTTGGGTTGGTGTGGTAGCTCCTTTGTAATCCCAGCACTAGCAAGTTGGCTAGCTAGACTAGGCAAGAGGGTGAGCTCAGGGTTCAATTGTGAGATCCTGCCCCAATGAATAAGGTAGAGAATGATCAAGGAAGACTCCTGATGTCAGTCTTGAGCCTCTATATGCATGTGTGCACACATGTGTGCATACTCCCACATATATGTGAACCCACATACATGAAAATACACATATACACACACACCACACACAGACACATGCAAAAATGTTTATTTTTAAGTTGGGAAAGTAACACTGATACATACCTATAATTTTGGTGTGTGTGTGTGTGTGTGTGTGTGTGTGTGTGTGTGTGTGTGCAGGTTCATTTACCATGCAGGTGTGTGTAAGTCTTTCTCAAATGCTTTTCCATTCTTTCTCTCACTGAATATGTTACTCACCATTTTTGATAGGTTGGCTGGTCTGGAATCCCTTGGGATCTACCCGTCTCTGACCTACCCCTGCACTGGGGTTGCAGGCATGCATCACCATTGCTGGCTTTTACATGGGGATCTGATCTCAGGTCCTCAAGTTTCCTCACGAGTCTTGGGTCAATTCCTCCCTTTTTAGCATTAAATCTACCTTCCTTCCCTGTGTAAATCCTGCAGTTCACTCCTTCCCAAGGGCCTTGGTTCCTTTGAGTGGAGGATGGTATTTAGCATCCAAGATCTGACCACTAGATGTGCTTATTGTTAGCATTTAGACATTACCTGGCCTGCCCCTGGGGGATCTGGCAGGATGCAATTGCTAACCCAGGCAAATACTTAGACAGCCCAGGTCACCATGTAGTTGCACTGCGTGGATGCGTAGACTCTGTGCACAGGTACAAAGTCTCCTTCCAGAAAAACCCCTCCCCCTTCTCTCTGTCCCTCTCTCTTGTCACGATCACGTGACCTCCTCTCTTCCTTTCACCCCTTCTCTTTCTCTTCTCCTTCTTCTCTCCTCAGCCCCCACCCATTTCTCCCCCCCCCCTGCCTTAATAAAACTTTCCCTGTGAGTGCCATCTGCATGGTGTGAGTGACTTTCCGCCTTGAGGCTTGGCTCCACCTGCTAAGGCCACCGCTGAGCCATTTTTTAAAATACAACACTTATTCTCCTGAGGTTTCATTTTTATTTAGCCTTCTTGGAACTAGGAAGTGTGTGTGTGTGTGTGTGTGTGTGTGTGTGTGTGTGCGCACATAAAGCCATTACCCTGGCTGTGTTAGCTGATCAAGGGGAAGCAGAAAAGGGAGTCCATTCATTTTATAAGCTAGAGAGCAGTAGAAGTTTATATTAAAATATATTTTATTTGATTTGAAAATACATTTTAACATTTTTTTCTCTTTTCTTTTCTTATTGGTGACTAAGGCCCATTATAAATTAAATCCTGCTTTGTCCCAATTTATCCTGTGTCAAATAGAGAAAGCATTCTACGAAAGAATACTCTGGCAATACAGCAGACGAGACACGCCAGGAAGAGGCTTTGATTATATTAGAAGTCTCCTCAGCAAGGACAGTGGCCATTGTAGCTGAGCTGGATCTGTCTGCAGGAGAGGGGGTATGAATGGGGCTTCTCATGGAAGAACTGGTTTTGAGTAAATGAATAGGAGATGATTGGAGGAGAAAGATGAGTCAGGAGTAGATATCCTGGATCTATTAATTACTTTTCTCATTGCTGTGACAATTTTGGTACAACAACCGACAAAAGCAACTTAAAGGAGCTGGTTTATTTTGGCCCATAGTCTGAGGATACAGTGTGCTGTGGGGGTAGGGGAGACAGAGCAAAGGGAGGGGGAGGCAGCCCAGTAAGGAAGCAGAGAGGATGCTGGTGCTCAGTGCATTTCCTTTTTTCTGTTCACTCTAGGACCCCAGCCCACGGAGTGATGCCATCCATACAGAAGAAGAGTCTTCTCTGACCAGCTCAGCATCTCTGGACACACCCTCATATACACACCCAGAGGTATGCATCTAGATCCAGTCGAGCTCAGTATATAGACTTACTTTGTGATCTGGCAAAAGTAAGCTTTATCAGGGAGTAGAGCATAGATCAATTTAGCAGAAGACAGTGGTGATTCATCCAGGGTGAGCATGGGAAATGACCCTGGTAGTTTAGCTTGTGAAGGGTTCTGGCGGCACCTTGGATTTTGTTTAGTAGGCAATGGATGGATGCTTTTTACCCTTTAGATATCACAGAAAATATAAGCTTGACAGTAAATGTCCAGATGCATTAATGGTAATCATGGTTAGGCAGTTTTTCCAGGGTTGAGTGTTGGTGACCAAGGTGAGGTGCATTAATGGTAACTGTGGTTAGAAATCCCTGCTGTGTCTGAGTGTGGGGTGTGTGTCATACAGAACTCTGGAAGGCAGACTCTGAAGGAATACTGTGGGATAAGGGTTCTTTTCAAGAATTGGAGACTGATGATGCTGGGAGGCATGGATTTCTCTCATAGGGTTGGGGATGGAACTCAGTGTATAGTGTTTGACTCCCATGCATGAAGTCCTGGGTTCAATCTCCAGCACTGCAAAGAAAAAAAATAACAAAGAATAAAATTCTAACAGGGCTTGGAATAGGCAGAACTAGAGCTCCAGGGAAAGAGTGGTTAGGGTCAGGAAGGAGTTTGCTGTGGATGTTCTGTATGGCAAATGTGTTGCTGATTTGTCAATAAATAAAACACTGATTGGCCATTGGCTAGGCAGGAAGTATAGGCGGGACAAGGAGGAGAATAAAGCTGGGAAGTGGAAGGCTGAGTCAGAGAGACACTGCCAGCCGCTACCATGACAAACAGCATGTGAAGATGCCGGTAAGCCACGAGCCATGTGGCAAGGTATAGATGAATAGAAATGGATTAATTTAAGCTGTAAAAACAGTTAGCAGGAAGCCTGCCACGGCCATACAGTTTGTAACCAATATAAGTCTCTGTGTTTACTTGGTTGGGTCTGAGGCTGTGGGACTGGCAGGTGAGAGAGATTTGCCCTGACCGTGGGCCAAGCAGGAAAACTCTAGCTACAAATGGCGTCCAATGTGGTGGCAAGAGTTTCCACCTAAAAACTGAGAAAAGATTCTAAAACGTTGCTAAAAACAGTTCCTAATTGTTTCTCTCAAATGAGCGGCAGCTGCTGGTTTGAGCTACTGGTGGGTTCCTGGTGTGCACGCTCGACCTGCAGTTTGGCGGGAATGAGGCCTCTGCAAGTGGCACATTAAGCTGCATGGTGGATTTAGCCTTTACTAGTACAAAACAAAAAAAGAGGTTTTTGGGCTACACGCTGCTTGGATAAAAGCATAGACCCAAGATAGCTCCCAGAGCTGGTGGTAAACATACGGTACCACCGCCATGTTGGGAAGCTGAGGTGGGCGGAGCCAGCAGCCACAGCTGCTGCAGTTTAAAGCAATGGATTCGCAATAAGACAGATTCAGATGTAATAGTTTACAATGTGTGTAAAATATATGTAGGCTTGAAAGAGACAAAAAAAGGTGATATATACAGTTATATAAACAAATACGTAGTTTTAAAAAATAAAGACTTTAAAGAGACAGTAAAATTAATATATAAAATAAGCCACGTAAAGATGAATATTACACAGAGAATCTGGATTGTGTTGTCTTTGGGATTTTTAACTGCAGAAAAACATTTGATTGTAAAAGCTGTTGAATTATGTCAAAATGTATATTTTAAAGATACCTTGGCTTCAAAATTTGGATATAAGGATATGTTGCTTTGGAAAAGAGTCTCTTTTGTTCCCACAGAAAGCCAGAGGCTATGGATTTGTTAAAGATTAAGATACATCAGGTTTGACCAGCCAAGACCCCCTGAAAGGTCTCCAAGGACACCATGGCCCAGATGATCCAACATCTAGAATGGTTTGAAGGCAACTGGCTCAGACAATACAGCCTCATGGACTATTCCATAATCCTAAAATTTCCTTTGTGTCCCCATAAGATACAGCGCCCCCCTCCAGCAGGAAGTAGTAAGAGAAGCTACGCCCAAATTCCCAAATTATATGTAATTTTACTTTAAGGTTAAAACGTTCCTTTTTGAAAAAAAAAAAGGGGGAAGTGCTGTGGGATGTTCTGTATGGCAAATGTGTTGCTGATTTGTCAATAAATAAAACACTGATTGGCCATTGGCTAGGCAGGAAGTATAGGCGGGACAAGGAGGAGAATAAAGCTGGGAAGTGGAAGGCTGAGTCAGAGAGACACTGCCAGCCGCCATGATGAGAAACAGCATGTAAAGATGCCGGTAAGCCACGAGCCATGTGGCAAGGTATAGATTAATAGAAATGGATTAATTTAAGCTATAAGAACAGTTAGCAAGAAGCCTGCCACAGCCATACAGTTTGTAAGCAATGTAAGTCTCTGTGTTTACTTGGTCGGGTCTGAGTGGCTGTGGGACTGGCAGGTGACAGAGATTTGTCCTGACTGTGGGCCAGGCAGGAAAACTCTAGCTACAGGAGGTCCAAGTGTTCTCACAGGTGTGTTCTACCTCTGTGCTCAGCACAACAGACCCTGCTGCAGAAGTCCCACCCATCATCCCCAACAGTGTAGTTGGAAGTTTTTCTGTGTCCCACCATGTCCATAGTCACTCAGACCCAAGAAACACACAGAGGCTTATATTAATTATAACTACTTGACCATTAGCTCAGGCTTACTACTGACTAGCTCTTACACTTAAACTCAGCCCATTTCTGTTAATCTATATGTTGCCACATTTTCCGTGGCTTTACTTGTGTGTCGTTACATGCTGCTCCCTGGACAGCGGGCTGGCATCTCCTGACTCAGTCTTTCTCTTCCCAGAATTCTCCTTGTCTGCTTATTCCACCTATACTTCCTGCCTGGCTACTGGCCAATCGGCATTTTATTTAACCAGTGTACAAAAGCATTATTCCACAGCACCACAGACTTCAACATCTAGCAATACCGCACATCCATTGTGTATTCTCAGATGAAAAGTATAAACCATTTGCCATTTTACACAGTCTTTGCTAACTAAGTATACTGGAGATATTAAAGAGAACTACCTCATGACTCACTGGCAAAGGCTGAGCCACAGATGCCAGGGATTTAGTATTTTATTCTTATATTAAATTTTAGGAATTGGGGCTTGTTAAGCTGGCTTTTATTTAGGGATTTGTGGCATTAGCATATTCTGAACGTCTTTGGCAAGACAATTTAGGTAAGAAAGTCTGAATATCTTTCAGCACAGGTGACAACATTCCAGGGAAGTGTTTTACAGAGTGCAGGAAGCAGCATTAACAAGGCGACATTCTCAGCCGTCAACGCGTATTTCTTTTTGATAACAAGCATCTTGTCGGTGACAACAGCGTGGCAGCACAGAGAGCCTGCCACACTGAAGTTCAAGAAGTACAATCTGCTCTGTGAAACATGTGCCTGAAGGCTTTCTTGGTCCTCAAGTCACCGTGTCCGTCCTTAGGACTTGGGGATTCAGGAATGACTCACCCGGTGCTGATCCCTTAAAATGCTGCTTCTCTGCAGTATACCCGTTTTGTTGATAGAACTACATAAGAACATCTTAAAATACAGCCTGGTCTCTCTACTCACTGACAACTGTGTGGAGGAGGCCAGGCTTAAAAAGGTGTAGGGCAAGGAGCTATGACTGCACTGGGGCGTTGTCCTGGATCCTGGCAGCTTTGCAGGAGAAGCTGACAGCACAGGCTGCCAAATACATTAGACAAATAAAAAGATTTGAATTCTCCTTTTGTAAGATGGAAGGGGGAATAGACGATGGGCACTCATTCTTGGCATAACCCTGTTTCTTTCTTTCTTTCTTTCTTTCTTTCTTTCTTTCTTTCTTTCTTTCTTTCTTTCTTTCTTTTTGTTTGTTTTTTGAGACAGGGTTTCTCTGTGTAGCTTTGCACCTTTCCTGGAACTCACTTTGGAGACCAGGCTGGCCTTGAACTCACAGAGATCCACTTGCCTCTGCCTCTCGAGTGCTGGGATTAAAGGTATGCGCCACCACCGCCTGTCTAACCTTGTTTCAATTCCTTTCTGTAAGTTACTTGTGCCCAACCTTGACTCCTGAGGCTAACTGGGGAGGAAAAAGTGTCTGCATCATGGAAGGTTTTCAAGGAAATGCAATTTTAATTTACCTAAAAACAACTGCTTTCTCAGACCAGGTCTAAATATTGTCAAGTACAAGCTGTGTCAGCACGCAGAAGGTCTGTGCTTATTACACTTACTGTGCATTCTGTAAGACCTTCTGCTCTGAAACTTTGAAGGGTCAGGTTCTGAAGCATTGGGAGTTTGGGTGTGTTTTCTGTTTTGGATTACCTGATTAGGGATGCTCAGCCTACAAAGTCTAGGCAAATATCCCAGATTCCTCCAAACTCCAAAATCTGAAATAGTCTTGTCCTAAGCATTTTGGATAAGGGACACTTAGCCTGTACTTCTAAAGTTCCATCTTCAGCATTTGTTTTCTTAATTTTTTAGTCTTCAGTAATCTTTTGGCAGCTTTATTTACCTTACTAACCACCTAGAACTAATTTGAATTCCATCCCATATTAGCCCGTGTTCTCTGGAGGAACAGTACTAGGCTGCGTGTTTTCACGGTCCAGTCTGGTGTCAAAAGTCTGGAGAACTGTGGTGGTATTGTGTTCCCCAAAATATTGTGTACCCTAATAAACTTATCTGGGGTCAGAGAACAGAAAAGCCACTAGATACTTAGGATAGGCAGTGGTAGCACACGCCTTTAATCCTAGCATTCCAGAGGCAGAAATCCATCTGTTCAAGGATACAGCCAAGGATGGTGATTCACGCCTTTAATCCCAGAAAGCAAGCCTTTAATCCCAGGGAGTGATGGTAGAAAGCAGAAAGGTATATAAGGTGTCAGGACCAGAAACTAGGAGCATTTGGCTGGTTAAACATTTGGCTGGTTAAGCATTTGGCTGGTTAAGCTTTTAAGTTTTGAGCAGCACAGTTCAGCTGAGAGCCATTCGGATATGAGGACACAGAGGCTTCCAGTCTGAGGAAACAAGACCAGCTGAGAAGTTGGCCAGGTGAGGTTAGCTGTAGCTTGTTCTGTCTCTCTGATCTTCCAGTATTCACCCCAATAACTGGCCTCAGGTTTGATTTTATTAATAAGACCTGTTACGATTCCTGCTACAGAGAACCACTGAAGGGCTACTGGCCCTCAGTCCGTGTTGGAAGGCTGAGGAATCTGTGATCTGATGGTAGTGAAGGACAGCACAGTAGTAGCTGGTGACAGCAGCAACTGGCTAGATAAACTAGCCAGGGAGACGGCAAGGCAGGGAGTCAAAAAGCAAGAGCTTGAGCATGGACCTTCCAATAGCTGGGCTGCTACAGGAAGGTGCCACCCATGTTCAGGGTGATTTTCCCACTGTAGTTACTGTGATCAAGAAAACCCCTCCCAGGCATGCCCAGAGGTTAATATAACTGAGAACTTCTCATAGTTAAGCCCAGAGGCTCATATCCTTCCTGGTTATAGATCTGTTTCGTTTTTATTTTTTTTAATTAATTAATTATTTTTTTTTTGGTTTTTCGAGACAAGGTTTCTCTGTGTAGCTTTGCGCCTTTCCTGGGACTCACTTGGTAGCCCAGGCTGGCCTTGAACTCACAGAGATCCGCCTGGCTCTGCCTCCTGAGTGCTGGGATTAAAGGCGTGTGCCACCACCGCCCGGCTTGGTTTTTATTCTTGTGGAGCTGTGTGGAATCGGTTCCTGGTTCTACTCCATGGGCCTCCCTCCAAGTGCTGTGAAACAGCTATCGGGTGACAATAAACACAGAACTAGCAAATCCATGTGAAAACAGTTTGTGTGTGTGTGTGTGTGTGTGTGTGTGTGTGTGTGTGTGTGTGTGTGTGCTCAACCTGCTGGCTTAATTAAAACTGGAAGAGAAGGGTCGGCCAGGCCACCATGCACTGTCTGCCTTCCAGCTGCTTGGGGACTGCTGTGCAGATGGGCAGGCCTGGGAATACAGAGAGGGGTCTCTGAGAAGCCGCTTCCTGCCAGTTTCATTCTTCGGTGCAGCCCGCCTTAATTAAAGTGTGTCCTCAGCCGGCACCCAGGGATCCCTGCTTGCACTGCCCCACCGTGCAGGCGTCCAGTGGGAGCCAACAGAGAACCGCTGACTGTGAGGCAGGCGGTGCCAGGAGACAAGCACCAGGCATGCGGGGGCGGGGTGGGGGAGCAGAAAATGAACCTGGGCAGGCTGCCAGCTAGATAGAGAATGCAGTCCCCAGCCCTGGAGGCTCAGACTGCCTCCCAGCCCATCTCAGCCATTCGAACAGCTAGGGGGCCTCAGGCAAGAATAGCTGTCCTCCTGCCTCCCAACTTGTCTTCTTCTCCTAAGGAGCTTGGTAACAGCTCCCCAGAGCTGCTTATGATTTACTGCGGTGAATAAATGTCATGTGTTTGGGAAAGTGCCTGCATTATTCCAGAAGTGCTTGATAATTATCGTTATGACCGAAAGCTAGATACACACATACATGCCACAGAGATGTTTAAAGTCGATGGTATTAATCCCATTTACCTCTGTTTGCTCCTCCCCCACCCTGAAACCATGTCTCCCAGGCTGGACTTGAACCCAAAGCAATCCTCCTGTCTTAGTCTCCTGAGTTCTGGAGTTACAGGCATGAACCATCAGTCTATACGGGTGAGTTTAATAGATAAATGGATGGAATATACTTGGCACACTATGAGGCTCAGTAAATGTTCCATAGTTAGCCAAACAGAACTGAACGCATTCATATAAAACGGAACTTTAAAAGAGTTTCTAGTGTAGGTAAACGTTACTTTGGGACACAGTCCAGGATGGCCTCATGACAGTTGAAGAATGTACCCTGAGCCGAGAGGCAGACGGGTAAACCTCCCACCTTTCTTTAGAGGCCTCGTAGATTGCTTTGATCTGCTTCCTTCCTTTCCTTCCCTCATCTTTCCCTATTTCCGTTTCCGTGCATTCTTTCCCCTCTATAACCTTGCCTAGATAGTTTCTCATTTCTACTCACAAGCTGGATGACAAGGCACATCCATTTGTTTACACTTACCCTGTCCTCACGGGAGCCGCCTGGGCTGCTGACTTCTCCTGGATGCCCCATGGTCCCTCACTCTCATTTCCTGAGAGCAGAAGCCCCCGGGTTGCCCTCTCACCCCCTGTATGTGACCTAAGACCCACTTAAACTCTGCCATCTGAAGCAGTGGCCGCTCCGGAATGGCTGGCTGTAGTGATACTCAGCCTTGTGAAACACAACACTGCTAAAACGGTGAATCCACACTCACTGAAGCACACCCCACAGAACGATGAGTAGGGTCTGGGTTTCTAGCTGGGGGAGCATGTATGGAGGAGGACAGCTGTGACTGACAGCAATTAATTATGGATCTCAAAGGTACCTATAGAGAGGATGCTGAGTGGTCCCAGCATTGAGAACTGATACATGTTTGGATGGATAAGCCAGTTACCTCGATCATTTACTCTGCATATGTCACACAGTACCCCATAAATACATAAAATTATTACGTGTTGATTACAAATAAAAGTGTAGCTCTTTGTTCCCTTAGCAGACCCAATCTCAGGCTTATCCCTAGCATTGCAACAGAACACTGGTTGCAGCTTCCCTTTCCATGCCTCCTGTGGATCCCACAGATTATCCCCTCCTGCCCCCCCAGAAACCAGCACCCAGACCTATAATGACCCCAAATCCAGATGCCTGGATGCTAGTGTAAAACACAATAACAGCCAGGACAATGTGTCTGCACTGGAGTCAGCTATCCTCCCACAGCAGGCCCTGAATAGTCCAACACAGCTGAAGCACAAGAAAAAGACCTTCAAACCAGCTATATGAAGATATAGAGGTCCTTAATGAGGAAATGAACAAGTCCCTTAGAGAAATCCAGGAAGACAAATAAACAATTGAAGGAAATGAATAAATCATTAAAGAAAGCCAAGAAAAAAAACTAAATAGTTAAAGGAAATGAATGAAACTGTTCAAGACCAGAAAATGGAAATAGAAGCAATAATGAAAACACAAACTGAGGGAATTCTTAGAATGAAAAATTTAGGAATTTGAACAGGAACTACAGAGGCAAGCTTCACTAACAAAATAGAAGAAATGGAAGAGAGAATCTCAGGCATTGAAGATACAATAGAAGAAATACATCAGTCAAAGAAAATGTTACATCTGAAAAAACTCCTGACACAAAACATCCAGGAAATCTGGGATACTATGAAAAGACCAAATCTAAGAATAATAGGAATAGAGGAAGGAGAAGAACCCTAGTTTAAAGGCCCAGAAAATATTTTCAACAAA
Source organism: Peromyscus eremicus (assembly GCF_949786415.1). Classification (NCBI taxonomy): domain Eukaryota; kingdom Metazoa; phylum Chordata; class Mammalia; order Rodentia; family Cricetidae; genus Peromyscus; species Peromyscus eremicus. Next base: position 11,814,303 of record NC_081422.1, read on the forward strand.
ATCATAGAAGAAATTTTTTGTCAACCTAAAAAAGGACATGTCTATAAAAGTACAAGAAGCATATAGAACACCAAATAGATTGGACCAGAAAAGAAAGCCCCCTAAGCACGTAATAATTAAAACACCAAACATACAGAACAAAGAAAGAATGTTAAAAGCTGCAAGGAAAAAAGATCCAGTAACATATAAAAGCAGACCTATAAGAATTATGCCTGATTTCTCAGTGGAAACACTAAAAGCCAGAGGGCCTGGATAGATATGCTGCAGACCCTAAGAGACCACAGATGCCAACCCAGACTACCATACCCAGCAAAACTTTCAGTCACCATAGATGGAGAAAATAAGACATTCCATTATAATGTCAAATTTAAGCAAAATCTGTATACAAATACAGCTCTACAGAAGGTGCTAGAAGGAAAACAACCTGAGGATATTAACTACACTCATGAAAACACAGGAAATAAATAATCTCACACCAGCAAAACCAAAAGAAGGGAAACACACAGACAGACACACACTACCATCACCACCACCACTACTACCACCATCACCAAGAACAACAAAATAACAGGAATCAGCAATCATTGGTTATTGATCTTTTAATATCAACAATCTTAATTCCCCAATTAAAAAAAAAAGACACAGACTGACTGAATGGATAGAAAAACAGGATCTATCCTTCTGCTTTGTCCAAGAAACACCTCAACATCAAAGATAGACATGACCTCAGGATAAATGGTTAGAAAAGATATTCCCAAAAATGGACCTAAGAAGCAAGTGGGTGTAGCCATTTTAATATATATCAAAATAGACTTCAAATCAAAAATAATCAAAGCATTGAGGAAGGACATTTCCTACTCATCAAAGGAAAAATCCACCAAGATGACACTTCAATTTTTAACATCTATGCCCCAAACACAAGGGCACCCACTTTTGTAAAAGAAACACCACTATAGCTTAAATCACATATTTACCTTCACATGACAGTGGGAAACTTTGATACCTTACTCTGACCAATAGATAGGTCATCCAGACAAAAGTTAAACTGAGAAATAATGGAGCTAATAGATATTATAAACCAAATGGACCTAACAGATATCTACAGAACATTTCACCCAAATACAAAAGAATATAACTTCTTCTTATCACCTAGTGGAACTTTCTCCAGAACTGACCACATACTCAGACACACAGCAAGTCTCAACAGATATAAGAAAATTGAAATAACTCCCCGCATCCCATCAGACCACCACAGATTAAAGCTGGATATAATCAACAAGAACAGCAACCTTATAAACTCATGGAAACTGAACAACTCTCTACTGAATGAAAAATGGGTCAAGACAGAAATAAAGAAATTAAAGATGTTCTAGAATTCAATGAAAATAAATATACAGCATACCCAAACTGGATATGGGACACAACAAAAGCAAGCTAAGAGAAAAGTTTGTAGTACTAAGAGCCTACATAAATGGAGAGGTCTCACATTAACAACTTAGCAGGACACCTGAAAGCTCTAAAACAAAAGGAAATAAGCATGCCCGGGGGGAGTAGATGTCAGGAAATAATCAAACTCAGAGCTGAAATCAATGAAAGAGAAACGAAGAGAACACTGTAAAGAATCAATGAAACAAAGAGTTGATTCTTTGAGAAAATAAATAAGATGGACAAACCCTTATCCAAACTAACTAAAAGGCAGAGAGAGAATATCCAAGTTAACAAAATCAGAAATGAAAAGGAGGACATAACAACAGACACCGAGGAAATCCAGAGAACCATAAGGACATAGTTTAGAAACATGTACTCCACCAAATTGGAAATCTAAAAGAAATGGATAATTTTCTTGATAGGTACTACTTACTGAAGTAAAATCAAGATTAGATAATCAATTGAAATAGACCTTTAACCGCTACTGAAATAGAAGAAGTCATTAAAAGTCTTCCAACCAAGACCAGATGGTTTTAGTGCAGAATTGTACCAGACTTTCAAAAAAGAGTTAATGATAACATTCCTCAAATTACTCCAGAAAATAAAAACAGAAGGAACATTGCATTTCCTTCTGTTCCAATTCATTTTATGAGGCCACAGTTACCCTGATATCCAAACCACATAAAGATTCAACAAAGAAAGAGCATTATAGGCCATTTTTCCTTATGAACATAGGTACAAAAATACTTTAAAAATACTTGCAAACCAAATCTAAGAACATAAAAAAAAAAATCCACCATAATCAAATAGGCTTTATCTCAGAGATGCAGGGATGGTTCAATATATGAAAATCAGTCAATGTAATCCACCATATAAACAAACTGAAAGAAAAAGAAAACATGTCATTACATTCAGAAAAAGCTATTGAAAAAACCCAATACCCCTTCATGATAAAATTCCTGGAGAGATTAGGAATACAAGGGAAATACCTAAACATAATAAAGGTAATTTACAGCAAGCCTACATCAACCTCAAATTAAACAGAGAGAAATGCAAAGGGATTCCACTAAAATCAGGAACAAGACAAGGCTGTCCACTCTTTTCAAATCTATTCAGTATAGTACCAGGAAACACCTACAGCTGATAAACACTTTCAGCAAAGTAGCAAGGTACAAAATGAACTCACAAAAATCAGTAGCCCTCCTTTATACAAATGACAAATGGACTGGGAAAGAAATCAGGGAAGCAACATCTTTCATAATAGCCTTAAATAATATACAATATCCTGGAGTAACTCTAATGAAGCTCATGAAAGACTTGTATGACAAAACTTCAAGTCTTTGAAAAAAGAAGTTGAAGAGATTAGAAGATGGAAAGATCTCCCATACTTGTGAATCAGTAGAATTAACATAGTAAAAATGGCCATCCTACCAAAAGCAAATCTACAGATTCAGTGCAATCCCCATCAAAATTTCAACAAAGTTCTTTACAGATCTTGAAAGGATAATTCTCAGTTTCATATGGAAATACAAAAACCCCAGGATAGCTAAAACAATACTGAACAATAAAAGAACTGCTGGAGTATCACCATCCCTGATGTCAAGCTGTAGTATAGAGCTTTAGTAATAAAAATCACATGGTATTGGCATAAAAACAGATATGTTGATTAATGGAATTGAATTGAAGATCCAGACAAATTCACATACCCATGAACACCTGAGTTTTGATAAAGAAGCCAGAAAAAAAAAAACCCATTGGAAAAAAGACAGCATTTTTAACAAATGGTGCTGGTTAAACTGGATGTAGAAGAATGTAAATAGATCCATATCTATCACCCTGCACAAAACTCAACTCCAAATGGCTCAATAACTTCAACACAAAACCAGATACACTGAACCTGATAGAAGAGAAAGTGGGAAGTAACCTTGAATTCATTGGCACAGGAGAAGACTTTCTGAACAGAAAAGGGTAGCACAGCACTAAGATCAATAGTTAATAGATGGGACCTCATGAAACTGAAAAGCTTCTGTAAGGTAAAGGACTCTATCAATCAGACAGAATGGCAGCTTACAGAATGGGAAAATATTTTTATCAATTCCACATCCGATAGAGGATTAATATCCAAAATATATAAAGAACTAAAGAAACTAGATACCAAATAAAACCAATGTGAAAATGGGGTACAGATCTAAACAGAGAATTCTCAATAGAGGAATCTCAAATGGCTAAGAAACACTTAAAGAAATGTTCAACATCCTGAGCCATCAGGAAAGTGCAAATCAAAATTACTCGGAGATTCCCTCTTACACCTGTCAGAATGGCTAAGATCAGTAACACAAGAGACAGCTCATGCTGGTGAAAATGTGGAACAAAGGGAACACTCCTCCATTGTTGATAGGAGTGCAAACTTGTACAGCCACTGTGGAAATCAATATCGCAGTTCCTCAGAAAATTTGGAATCAATCTACCTCAAGACCCAGCTGTATCACTCTTGGGCATGTATCCAAAGTATGTTACATCTTACCACAAGGACACTTGCTCAGCTATGTTCATAGCAGCTTTATTTGTAATAACCAAAATCTGGAAACAACCTAGATGTCCCTCAACAGAAGAATGAATAAAGAAAATGTGGTGCATTTACACAATGGAGTATTACTTAGCTGTTAAAAAAATGACACCATGAAATTAACAGGCAAATGGATGGAACTAGAAAAAAATCACCCTGAAGTAACCCAGACCCAGAAGGACAAATGTGGTATGTATTCACTTCTAAGTGGATATTAGCAGTTAAGTAAATGATAACGAAGCTACAATCTATAAATCCAAAGAGATTAGGTAAAGAGGAGGGCTCCAGGGTAGTGGTTCTCAACCTTCCTAATGCTTTGACTCTTTAATACAGTTCCTCATGTTGTGGTGGCCCAACCATAAAATTATCTCATTGCTATTTCATAACTAATTTTGTTACCATCATGAATTGTAATGTAAATATTTGATGTGCAAGATATCTGATATGCGCCGGGCGGTGGTGGCGCACGCCTTTAATCCCAGCACTCGGGAGGCAGAGGCAGGAGGATCTCTGTGAGTTCGAGGCCAGCCTGGTCTACCAAGTGAGTTCCAGGAAAGGCGCAAAGCTACACAGAGAAACCCTGTCTCGAAAGAAAAAAAAAAAAAAAGATATCTGATATGCGACACCTACAAAAAGGTTGATTAACTCCCCCAAAGGGGTTGCGACCCACAGGTTGAGAGTGGCTGCTGTGGGGCTCATGTATGGATTTCCCAGAGAAGGGAAAATGGAATAGATTTTATGGGTGGGCGGGGGTGGGTGGTGTCAGAAGTGGGAGGCATCAGGTATTGGGGAAGATGGGATGGAGGGAGAGAGTAGAAGGAGAGACGGCTGGAATTGGGGGCCACTGGGGGTGATGTGGAAACCTAGTGCAGTGGAAGTTTCCTGGAATCTATGAGGGTGACCCTAGAGAGGACTCCTAGTAATGGAGGATATGGAGTCTGAACTGGCCATCTTGTAGACAGGCAAGCCTCCCAGTGCCCTGTCTGAACTGCATTTGGTTGAATTGTTGAGTGGGTTGAGTGTTGAGTGTGGAGATTCCCTAACAACCCAGGCTGATGCTAGGACAGAGGATTGTTCCCAGCAAACTGAGAGCGGGGGTGAGGCAGGGCGGTCGCTGTCATTGCGGAAGACAACCTCCACAGAGCTCATTGAATGTGGAGAGGTCAAGCTGGTGTGTGCATGGAGCCTTCACCCCTGTGTTCTTGTCACTCTAGGGCAGGAAGGTACTCTGCAGGCTATTGTAGTGGGTAGCCATTCCAGCTTTGATCTGGAAGTTCCAACCCCCATTGAGACTTCGGCAACTGTCACGCCTACAAGGCAGGGCCAAGGGAGGACCCTGGAGACCCGAGATCTGGATGGGCCAGCTCTCTCTCTGTTCCGGGACCCTGGACCGTGGAGGTGGGCCAAGCAGAGCTCCAGAGAACACCGCTGGACTGCGATACACCTTCCCCAGACCCCGCGACCTACCTATCCCTTAATTTGTAAGTTACGCCATTAAATAAATCTCCTTTTAACTACCTGGAGTGGCCTTAATAATTTCACCAATAGGCTATGGAGGAAGAAGCTGCTCTTCCTGTTCCCTTCATCTTTGCATCCCTGTCTCCCTCCTTTTTCACATCTGTGCTTATTTCCACATACAGAGCACCCCCTTCTGACGGACAACTGCTCGGTCCTTGGGTGTCCCATGCTAAGGCACGCTTCCTGTTGAGAGCACTGCAGTGTCAGAGCTAACAGAATGAGTTAAGTTTGGAGCTGAAATCCCAGCTCACTACTGTGTAGGTTGGACTAGTCACTGACCTTGAATGCTTTTTCCGAGATGAGACAGAAGGGCCAGTGAAAGAGGGCGTGAAATGATGCCACATGGATAGATGTGGAGCTCCTGGTAAGCACTTGACTGCTTAGGTCTGTTCACTAAAGTGATGGGGTATCCTGTCTTAGGTCAAGGAGCCTCTTTCAAACATGTTTCTTCAGTTATTTAATGACGTTCATAATATCAGCACCAAACCCTGTTGGGAGACACCGTTCCCAGCGCCTGGCAAATACCCTTTACCTCACAAAACAGTCTCACAGGCAGGCCTGCTGAGGTAGAACATTGGTGGCAGAGGTTTCCAGGATGCCTTCTGTGAGTCTCTGTCAAGCTCCTGAAATGGAAACACCTATAGACATGTTAGGCCTGTCACCGAGTCAGCTACCAGCTGCCCTGGTCCTCGAGGCCAGGCATTCAGATAGATGTTTTGCTTGAGTAGCGTCAAGCTTAGACCTCTGAAAATGCCCCTACACGGGTACTTTCCTCTTCCAGGAGTGTGCATGGCTCATGAGGAAGTGTTTCCGGTAGTTGGGCTGGGGATGGAACACCATAGTGGAGTGCTTGCTTAGCGCAGGCAAGGCCATGGGCTTGAACTCCAATACAGAAGGAAGGAGGGAAAGAGGGGCCATAAAGGAAGGAGAGAAGACAGGAAGAAAGGAGAAGGTAGGTAAAAAGAAGGGGAGGAGAGAGAGGAAGAGACAGAGAGGGAAAGAGGAAGAAAGGAAGAAAGGAAGGAAGGAAGAGGGGAGAGAGAGGGAGGGGGAAGGGGAGAGAAAGACATGTGAGAGAGAGAGAGAGAGAGAGAGAGAGAGAGAGAGAGAGAGAGAGAGAGAGAGGAAGAGAGGAAGGAAGGGAGGAAGGAAGGGATGGAGGGAGGAAGGGAGGGAGGTTGGTTCTTCCAGTATCTTAGGAAGCACAGACAACTGTCTGAAAAACCTCCTCCCCTCCCCCAACCCCTTTCTCTTCTCCTAATTAACTCCTGTGTGTTAAATACTTAAGTTGTGTGTAAGAACATATGCCAAAACTCATGTTATGCTATCCATGTATGCATACAAACACACACATACATATGTGCACACACGTGTGAGCAGGAGAAGGGCAGGGCCCAGACATGTTTAGGTAGCTTATTAAACAAGGCCAGCCTGACTTCCCTGGCACTGGCTGTTTACACAGTTATGTTAGCGTGTTTCCTTTCTACTCACCTTCTTGCAGATCCCTTTCCCTACACGTGAGAGTAAATCGCAGGACTGAACTTTCCCAAGACAACTTATTATTCAAAAGGGGGAAAAAAAAGCCTCATAATAAAAGGCGATGTAAACAAGATTGAGGTAAAAGGTGACGTGGTCAGGACACAGGAAGTGGACCAGCTTTACAAATGAACGGGCCTCAGGGACACCCAGGTGGAGCTCTGTAGTCAGCAGGGTTGACAGGGGCCCAAAGCCCTGCAGTTCTCATACACCAGCCACAGAGGACAGAGGCGAGTCAGTGTGTGGATTCTTTGTCCTCTCTTGCAGGCAGTGAGTTATGAACTACAGAAACTCATGGCTAAGGAGGGGAGAGGAAAAGAAGAGGAGACTCTTTTTTCATTTGATCATATAATTAGTCATTATTCAATTTGGGATCCCCTAAGGTGGAAAGCATTCTCACCCCACCCCCACCCCATGTGGTCTATCAGAGATTGAATTATGGCCTCACACGTGCTGTGCTGGGCAAAGTGTTCCACCACCAAGTGGCATTCTCCTTTTTCCTTCGTATTTTGAAATAGGCTCTCTTACATTGCCGAGGCTTGCCTGAAATCTGCAATCCTCTGCCTCAGCTGTTTGGGTGGCTTCGATAAGAGACCTGAGCCATCAGGTCCAGAAGGTGGGAAACATTTTGAAAATTATAAGAATAATTCTATTAATAAAAGGTTAAGAAATGGCCTTTGGTAAAGGGTAGAAGAAAGTTGGTTTTTGCTCAAGGAATAAACTGGAAATGTATCTGGTGATAATTTCAGTTATCAGAGACATTACTGTAAACAACAGCAGTCAATTATTTTTCTTTGTTAGGCAGAGAAAATATGAAAAACAAACTTGACTCACAGCCAGCGAGTTTAGAGGCTATGGTGCAGCATCACTGTAGAACTATCGAGAGTCCATTTCATCCTAAAAGACGTAGTCTGGCTGCAGTGAGGACCACTCCGGCCTCTGCAGGTCTCCACATCCACCACACCCACTTAGCTCTCCTCAGCACCAGTGAAGGAAACTGCGGGATCTTGTGCCACCAGGAGCCTGGTCCCAGTGCCTGATGGGACCTCACTCACTCAAAGGGGCAAGCTCCCAGCCTCTGCTGAGTGGTGGGAAGAGCAGCAGGCCCTGGGTTAGGGGGTCCTGCTGTACACACCGCTTTCCTTCTTTGGACTCTGGAATTTTCCTCTAGGAAATGAGCGAGTTGGCCTTAGTGCTAGCCGCTCTCAGACTGCAATGTTTATGAGAAGCTTTTCAATGCTTTGAAGGGTGTACATTTAAAATCCAGCTCTATATTTCTTCCCACAAACTTCCTGACTTCAGTAATCTAGAAGGGGCATTGTAACACAAATCTCTAAAAGGTCTTATTAATAAAAACAAACCCGGGGCCAGGGGTGAACACTGAAAGATCAGAGAAACAGGACAAGCCTCAGCTAACCTCACCTTGCCAACTCCTCAGCTGATCTTGTTTCCTCAAACTGGAAGCCTCTGTGTCTTCATCCAAATGGATCTTAACTGAACTGCGGCTAAAAGTTTAAAAGGACCTCTAGTTCCTGGTCCTCATGCCTTATATAACTTTCTGCTTCCTGCCATCACTTCCTAGAATTAAAGGCATGAGTCACCATGCCTGACTGTTTTCAGTGTGGCTTTGAACTCACAGAGATCCAGAGGGATCTCTGCCTCCGGAATGCTAGGATTAAAGGTGTGTGCCACCACTGTCTAAACCTATGTTTAATCTAGTGGCTGTTCTGTTCTCTGACCCCCAGATAAGTTTATTGGGGTGCACAATATATCAACTACAGGGCATGGGACTCAAGGTTCAGTGTTAGAATTTGATTTGGGTGGTCTCAGGCTGGTGCTTCCTATGTTGGGGTAGCTTAGAAACAACCCTAACAGGCATGTACAGACGAACTTTGTGAAGGTGTGGAAGCCAGAAGTCCAAGAGGAGGGTCTCTGTGAATGCAGTTCCTTCTGAAGCCTCCCTCTTCAGCTTGCACGGTGGTTTGGTGTGTCAGCTGTGCTGGGGCACTCCAGGGGCCTCTGTCCTGTGTTCTCTTACCAGTCAGGCTGGGCTAGAGCTTCTCCTAATAGCTTCCTTTTAATTTAACCACTGTATCGAAGGCAGAGTCTCCAAATTCTGAGGGGTTTGGAAGTAAAGCGTCAACAGGAATTTAGGGGACACAACTTAGTCCCTGACAACCACAAAATCTCTGAAATTCTGACTAGTCAAGGCAAGATCAATGCTGTGCAGACTCAGGCTTTGTTCTGAGTCTCTTGACGAGCTCTTGCAGGGTAGCTGGGACGCTGTTTTGTTACGCTTTTGCTCTTCTGGCCAAAGTCCCCAGTCCTAATCTGGTGACACCTTGCTTCAACCTGCCTTAATTGGATCACCACCCTATCCAAAGTGCCTGCTACTCCCCATCACCTCACCCTGTCCTGACTTCAGATCTCTCAGGGCTTTATCTGCTAACTAGTTTCTTATCTTTGTCTCCTTTTAGACTATAAATTCACCCAACCAGAGAGAGTAATGTGTTTCCAGCCTGGTAAACAGTAGGCACTCATTAACTATTGATGCCTGAATAAATGAACAATGATGGCATTGAGATGACCCTCGAATTCAGTTGTTTCCCCTCCTCCTCTTCTTCTTCTTCCTCCTCCTCCTCCTCCTCTTCCTCCTCCTCCTCTCCTTCATCCTCCTTTCTTTTATAGGGCTGGCAGCTGAATCCAGGGCCTCCCACGTGCTACCACAGAGCTACAGCTTCATCTCAACTCTTCCTCACCATCACACTGGCACCATGTTTGTGGTGAATGTGAGCAGGTGCAATGATGCACGTATGTGGAAATGCCGCAAAGAACCCTGTTATTTTGTATATCAGTTTTTTTAAAAAAAGGAGTGAAAGGCCTCTTTTCAGCCAGCTGAGGCACACTGAGTGAAAGCAATGTCTGTCTGGGAAAAGAGAACTCACTCCCACGTATGATTTGCCCACGTCTCACCAATGCTACCAGGGAGCCCTGGACCTGGAGGGCCTGCCCTGTGTCACTCAGAGGTCAGGGGACAGAGAGAAACAGGTACCATCCACAAATATACGCTGCACACCACATGGCATCCTCAGCCCTGCAGCGGCGGCTGCTGCAGCTGCAGCTGGGGTCAGCTGGGGTCATCCTCTTGTGGGCCCCCCAAAGCTCCGTGTGCAGACTTTGGGTCTGAGACATTGTCTACACCCACAGAGGCTGTAGCACTTTTCAACTCATGTAATTCTTTTAGGGCAATGGAAAGATGCTGGAATGTGTCAATAAATAAAGAAAAATGGCAACGCAATAAAGTAGTCATAATGAATAAAAAACAAAAAGTCAATATTTCATACAGAGAACCTCTGAGGTGACTGGGGACAGATGAATGATGATATTTATGTTGGATCTGTGAGTAAAACATCTTCAAGCCACAGAAGGCAATATTTTCAGGTAGCTGTCATGCACACTTTTGTTGACTGCCTCAATGCAGGCTGAGGTGACTGCTTTTTCTTTACATTTATTCAATTTGAGGGCAAATACATATTTCTATGTCCTCCTCCTCTGCTTTCTCGGTATCTCCCTGGGAGTGATGAAATGCCTTGTTTATTTCGGTGTCTTCTGCACCTGCTACATGGCTCAAAAGTATTGGTTGGATGAATACCAAGCAAGGAGATTTAAATATGATTGACTAGCAAACAGTGCCTGAATATTTTAAGGCCTGTTAGATAGACACTCATTAATGCTGCTATAGTCACGCTAATATTTTCTTCCTCTAAATTATTTTCATTCATCCAGGGAATTTTTTTTACGTGTGTGTGTGTGTGTGTGTGTGTGTGTGTGTGTGTGTGATGTGTGCATGTGTGTGTGTGCATGTGGAGGTCAAAGGCTGACATTAGACATCTTCCTTGATCACTCTCTATCTTATATATCGAGGCAGGGCCTCTCACTTGAACCCAGAGCTCACCATTCAGCTTGTCTGTTAGGTCACTTGCCCCATGGATCTCCTGTCTTTGCTTCCCAAGTTTGAGGATCACAGGCTGGCCTCTACACCCACCCACACAGCACTTATGTCAGCACTAGGAATTGAACTCAGGTCCTCACACTTGTGCAGCAAAACTTTATCAATGGAACCACTCCCCAGTCCCAATTAGGTAATTAAAAAGAAATAGTTCAGTAAAGCTGGGACCATGCCTGTAATTCCAGCACCCAGAGGCTGAGGATCACATGAGTTCAAGGCCAGCCCATTCTACAGAGTGAGCTCCAAGCATTGAAACTATGTAGTAAAAATTGTAAGACTTGTATAGAAAAACCAACCAACCAACTAAACTAAGCTAAAAGGTGGTTAATATAAGGCCGACTTTCATTAGACTGGGGAGAATTAAAATGCTTTAGAGAAGGCTGCATGCTTAGCTCACCTCTGAGAAGGTAAAGTGACTTTTAAATAATCCCAGGTCAGACATAATCAAGAAAGTAAATGCATGGTAGGGGATCAAATGCCTGCAAAGCAGAGGAGAACATTTATAAAGTCGCTCTGTGCTCCAGAATGTACACAGTGCTGCTCCACTCAGTCACATAGTTAGTAGTAAATTGGCTCTAATTGTTAATACCAATAACACCATTCATTCACTGTTAAATCAGTTTGTAATAAAGAATTATTTAGCTCCCAAGCTCCTGGGACCAAGCCAAATACTTGCTGGAAAGAGAGCAGGAGGGATTATTATTATTAATTATCTGTCCAATTATCCCTGTTCTGTTAGGAACACTAACAATACACACGTCCCATCTGAGGAGGGGGAGACAGCTGCCTGAGGCTTCTCATGGCTCAGGCTCCTTCCCACAGTCTCTTCCTTCAGCAGGGGGCCTAGTCCTGAAAAAGCTTTCAGACCCTCTTGAGAATGTGCGTCCGTGTGTCCATGTCCGTGTCCGTGTGTCCGTGTGTCCGTGTGTGTGTGTGTGTGTGTGTGTGTGTGTCCATGCATGTGTGCATATTTATGAGTGTACATCCTTGTGTATGGGGGGGGACTCTCCCACAGTCACTCCCTTCCATCTCCTTCCCTACAAAGCATGCCCCATCTCGGCCCATTCTCAGGAGTGTCTTCCCTCAGCTTTCTCACTTCTTGAGCCAATCTTTCTCATTGTGCTCCCAAGCTCCCTCACTTCCTCTCTCCCCACCCCCACTCATCTCTTCCCCTTCCTTTGTTTTACTTTTCCTGTTGCTGTGATAAAATGCCTGATGAGATCAACTTAAGGATGGAAGAATTGATTTTGGCTCACAGTTGGAGGAACAGACCATCATGGTGAGGAAGTCATAGCAGCAAAAGGTTGGGGAAGCTGGTCACATCTGCAGCCAGGAGGCAGAGAGGGATGCTGCCTATACTCAGTTAGCTTTCCTCTTTATTCACCAAGATTCCAGCCCTGGGGATGGTGCCATGCACAATTAAAGGGAGGCGGGGAGAGTCTTCCCACTGCAGTTAACTTAAGCAAGGTCAGCCCTGACAGGCATGCCCAAAGGTTGTCTTCTAGCTGACTTTAGGTCCTGTCAAGTTGACAATGTTAACCATCACCTTCTCCCTTTCTCTCCTCTGAAACAGCTTTTGAAGGAAGGACCATAAACAATCCTTAAGTTGAATAGGCCTTTTTTTTTTTTTTTTTTAAAATCATGGTAAAGTACACATAGATTCTGCCATTTAAAACTTGAAAGCATATGACTTGACATACTCAAGGCACTCATAACACCATGCGGTCTTCACCATTATCTAGTTTCAGTGTGTGTTTAATCACTGAAAAGCTGTTTGTTGGAGTTGGCCATCCCATCCTCCAACCCCACCATGGAAGTCAGTCTTTGCTGGGGAGCCCAGCAGATTTTCTCTTCTGAATGTTTCCTCATCATAAACTCCTCTGTGGCTAGTTGTCTTTACTTGGATTGGTTCATTCATTTTGTGTGGCATGTACTAGTTCTCCATTCTTTTTAATGATCCAATTAAATTCCATTATATGAAGAGGTCACTCTTTATCAATTAATGGGCATCTGGGTTGCTTCCACCAAACAAGATTTTTGAGGGGAGCCCCATATATCACCTTTATTTTCTCAGGTAAGTGGGAGATGGTTTCTGCCCTGGTAAGATTAACAAGCAAAAATGAAGCCAGTCAGTGTTTACAGAGAACCTGGGCTCAACATTACAAACTTTCCAAGCACAGTTTCCCTTAATCCTCTGTTCATCTTCATTGTCAACTTGATGGGGTATAGAACTATCACCAGAGCACACATCTGGATGTCTTTGCAGGGTCTCTGGGTGTGTCTAACAGAACAGGGGGCCTATCTTGAAAGTGGGCAGTACAATCTCATATTCTTGGTCCTGGACTGAATAACAAGGAGAAAGTGAGCTGAGCCCCATCCACCCTTGCTTCCACATTGCAGATGCAGTGTCTTCTAGTTAGGTTTCTTTTGCTGTGATAAAACAAGTCATAGTTCATCACCAGGGAAGCCAAGGCGGGAACTGAAACAGAGACCGTGGAGAAACACTGGCCTGCTCACCATGGCTTGTTCAATTTGTTTTCATATACAAACCAGAACCATGTGCCCAGGGGTGGCTTTACTCACAGTGGGCTGGGCACATCAGTCATCAATCAAAAAAAAAAAAATACCACCAGCCAGACTTGCCTACAGACCAATCTTATGAAGGCATTTTCTGCATTTTCTCAACTGAGGTTCCTTCTTCCCAGATGACCCTTGCTTGTGTCATGTTGACAAAAACCAACCAGCTCACAATGTGGCCAGCTCCTCATATTCCTGTCACCATGCCTTCCCCACCATGATGGGCTGTGCTCTCAGATGTGAGCCTGCCCTCCTTCCTTAACCCTTCCTTCCATGAGTTGCTTTTCCCCCCTGCCATTTTGCCACAGAAGTGAGAAAAGTAATTAATACGTTTTGCTTGTGTGAAGCTTGTAGCTTTGCTTGTCATTAGGCTGCCCAACAGAGGAGCTGGTGTGGAATTCTAGCCCAGGTCCGCCAGCTCAGCCAAGAGCGAGGCAAGGGTTCTTTCTGTTCTGAGAGAGGCACTGGGCCCCTGCACTGAGCTGCCTTTTGCGCAGGCCTCTGCCTTGAATGTTGTCCCTGTTCTCAATCTACACTTACAGGAAGGAAAAGTCAGCCTTTCACACAACTTTTCCAAGACCAGATAGCTAGTGAAGAGAAGCAGCCAGGAACTGAAGCCAGCTCTGACAGAGTCGGAATCCTTAGCCACTCACCTCTCCAGGGTGACGTTGGTGACTACATCGGTAGCCTTCTTTCTTCTTCCAATATTTCCTTGTACCAGAATTCAAGAAGAGGTATGCCCTCATGACCAGCATGGCATTTATACATCCTACAAGAGTCTTCATGGATGTAACTTAACCTCAGAGCCTGGAATACGTTTTTCTGTTCTATCGCCCTTTGGGATAATTTTTGGTCAGGAGCCACTAAATTAATTTCTAACACAGTTTAAAACTCACTACTTTTTAGGACACTTGATACTTACCTTGGCCTCCATGATGTATCTGCAGAGCAGACAATCCCCCATTGCTCTCAATCTGCCTGAAACCAGCCATTCAAGGCTCACTGTTTCTGCCCCCTATGTACTTTAAAAACAGCTCTGCTGCTCCTGTTTCAGTTAAATGCCTGCGCTCCTCCTAGCTTCTCAAGGGACATAAAGAACTCTTGAAACCCCTGAAAACAGCCCAAGGAAAAGAGACTTGCTGTCATCAGCCGTCAGATAAGTAAAAACAAAAGACACAATGAAATACTATTCACACAGCACGATGGTGTCTGGGGTTATGACCCCAACAATGTAAGTGTTGGCAAGAATATGGAGCAATTGAAATGTGTGTAAGTTGTTGAAGGGAATACAAAGAGCTTCAGTCCTTGGAGGACCCATGGACAGTTTCTTGTTGTATTCCATCATGCTTAGCATGGCTTCCCAAAATTCTACTCCTACGAATTTTTTTTTTTTTTTTGCCCAGAAATAAAAACACATATGCATACGGATCCTTGGACACAAATGCTCTTCACAGTTTTATTTCTTGTCCCAAACAGAAACCAACTCAAACACCTCCCAACTGGGAACTAAGTGAGAAAGGGAATAGCTGAAGGGTAGAGAGGGAGGTGGTATTCTCCTTTCATTTCTGTTGCTGTGATGAAACACTCAGACAACACACCACTTAGGGGAGCAAGGGTTTGTTTTTGCTCACTCTTCCAGGTCACTGCCTGCCATGGTGGAGAAGGGTCTTGAGACAGCTGGTCACAACCATGGTCAAGAGCAGAGAGGAATGAATGCATGCACAGTCGTTTCTTGCTGGCTTGTGCTTAGCTTTGTTTCTCAAGTCTTAAATGCTCTTCCTAGGGAGTAGTACCACCCACAGTGGGCTGAGTCGTCCCACTTCCCACATGAATGAATAGAATTAAGACATTCCCCACAGACATGCCCACAGCCCTATGTAATGTACACAGTCCCTTAAGGAAACTCTCCTCTCAGGTGATTCTAGGCTGTGTCAAACTGACAATTAAAGGTAACCAACGCTGTAAGTGCAGATGGTCAAATGTACATGAGACATTAGGGTGAAAGCTTTATAAAACCCAGCACTTTGTTGAATAAATATGTAACAATTAAAATAGAGAAGGTAGGCCATGTATATATGGAAAATATGTATTTGAGGCAATTTTCTATGAAACTAAGAGACTTAAGGATTTTAAAAATATATAAATAAAAATGAAGTATGGTATACATCCATGCAAAGGAACACTGCTTTGCTATATAAATGCACGAGCTACTGATTTAGTTAGCACAAGTGGATGAATTTCAAAAATACTCTGTTGAATTAATTCTAGAAAAGGAAAAACTGCAACAGCAGAAAGCGTATCAGTGGTTATCTGAGTTGGGCTGGGTAGGGGTGTTGTTTGCTGACCGAAGAGGTCACAAGCTAAGTTTCCAGGTAAAGGAGATACTCGGTTTTGGTTGTGGTTTCGTGGGTGCAGATGAAACTGTCAACTTTCATCAAGCTGTGTACTTACATAGACCCACTTTAATTTATATAAAGTGTATCTTTCTAAAAGCTGATTTAATAGGCCAGCTGAGGTTTGAAAGTATTTCTCCCACTTTTCCCACCTAGCAAAATCAGTTACTAACTCTGCTAACTTGGCTTCCAACATTTACTTCACACGAGTCTCCCGCTCATGCTGTGCGGCACAGTTTGGATCCTCACTTCCCCACCGTGCCAGTGTGAATTTCCCGTCTTCCTCCTCGCTACCACGCAGATTCACCTGACATTTTCCACATTCTCATCGTACACTGTCACCCCCGACGAACTACCTGTTGCCATTAGCTGCCTTTGTCACAGGACGTGGTGCGGAGTAGCCTTCCCTTCCTCCCTCTCCTTACTTTATATACCTCAACAAGTGTGGTCTTTTTGGGGGGAAGCATTTAGCACCCCATACAGAGCCTCTTCATAAACCATTGCTCACCTTGAGGTAGCTGGACCTGCTACCTGTTCTTTCTTATTGCTCTTGCTTTCTATTTGTTCAAGGTCTAGCTTGGACAGTTCCACCTCTGTAAACATTTTTTTTCCGATTACCCGACACCCCTCCCATCAAGTGTCTCAGAACCTTTCATTTAACTGACTGACTATATACATATGTGTATACATGTAACAACAATAATTCCAAAACAAAACAGGTGGCTGGAGAGAGAGCTCAGCAGTTAGGAGGACTTACTGCTCTTGCAGAGGACCTGGGCTCAGAGCTCAGCGCCTACAAGGTGGCCCAAAACTGTAACTCCAGTTCCGTAGGACCTGACTCCTCCTTCTGACCTCCTTCAGATCTGTGCACACGGTGCACATGCATACATGGAGACAAAACACTTTTACACGTAAAATAAATACATCTGAGTTTTTTCAAAAGATCATGAATTTGAGAGGTCACAGGAGGAATTGGAGGCAGGAAAGGGTGGGAGTGATGTAGATGCAGTACTTATATATAAAGTTCACAGAAATAACAAAAGAGGAGAAAAAGAAATACAACACAGTTTTGTGTTTGAAGCAAGGAGGAGGGCACTGAGATTTCCCAAACACTCAGCTACTCCCAGCATGCTCACATTCCCGTTATCAGCATCCACCATCTGAGTGGCGTATTAGACTCAGCGAAAACTCACAGCTGAAGCATCATGACCCCTGAGCAGGCTCACCTTAGGGCTCACTTGGTGCTGCCCATTCTGTGTTTTAAACAGTTACCATCACAATCGTGTACTGCACAGTCTCTCAGCTCTCAAGCCTCCCTGACCCACTTCCTGCCAGTCTCTGGTCTTTTCGCTGTCTTCAAAGCTTCCCCATTTTCAGAACGTCATGTAGTTCAGACTTCCCTTGTGATGGTTGGTATTGTCTGCTTGACACTTAGGAGGCAGCCCTCTGGATACCTTAACCGTGGGCAGGACGATTCCCCGAGCAGGGGATTTTGGAATGTATCAAATGGAGGGGGCAAACTGAGCGCTAGCAGGCATGCATTAATTCACGGGTCTTCCAAGGTTTGGAAATTATGAACAGGAAATTATATATGCATCCTTGTCCAGGCTTTCAGCTTCTTTAAATAAATACCAAGGAGGGTAATTGTTGATGTGCATGGCAAGTCTGTGGGGTCTTTTGTAAGAGACTTCCAACTGGTCTTCTAAGTGACCTCACCATTTCATATGCCCATCAGCAATGAATGACACTTTGTTCTTTTGCACCATTGGCAGCACCATGGTGTGGTCAGTCACCATAGCCTCCAGCTTATTTGGTCTTCCTACACTTCCTTCTCTAACTGCCCCTTCCATACTTCACGCTCTCGGTGCTGCCAT
Source organism: Peromyscus eremicus (assembly GCF_949786415.1). Classification (NCBI taxonomy): domain Eukaryota; kingdom Metazoa; phylum Chordata; class Mammalia; order Rodentia; family Cricetidae; genus Peromyscus; species Peromyscus eremicus. The sequence goes on from NC_081422.1 coordinate 11,832,204, forward strand.
AGAACTTCTAAGGGTGTTCCCGAACACATTGTCCCTGGCTTAGGATATTCCAGAGGTACCTAGCATTTGAGTATGGATTGAATCCTCAGTTAGGTTCACCTGCCCCTGATGGGGCAGCCCTGTTCTCTCTTAGCACCTCTCTCCACACCATATTGTCTCAGTACCTCCTGCAGCCCCTCCTTACTCCTGGCCAGTCTAGCACAGGTGCCTTTGTTTTTCACTCTTAAGAGATCTTATTGCCCTCCTGCGTTTCTTTGTCCCCTATGGTGGTTTTTTGTAAGAATGGCCCCCCATAGAACAGGCTCTTATATTTGAATGTTTGGTCACCAGGGAGTGGAACTGTCCGAAAGGATTAGAAGGATTAGGAGGTGTGGCCTTCTTGGAGGAGGTGTGTCACTGAGGGTGGGCTTTGAGGTTTCAAAAGCCCACACCAAGTCCAGCCTCTCTCTCCCCCTCTCCCTCTCCCTTTCCCCCTCCCCCTCTCCCTCTCCCCCTCCCCCTCTCCCTCTCCCCCTCCTCCTCTCCCTGTCTCTCTCTCTCTCTCTCTCTCTCTCTCTCTCTCTGCCTATTGCTTACTAATCAGGATGTAGCTCTCAGCTGCTATTCCAGCTCCATGTATACAGTTGTGCTCTCCGTCATGACGATAATGGACTAAGCCTCTGAAACCGTAAGCCAGCCTCAATTAAATGCTTTCTTTGATAAGCGTTGCTTTGGTCATGGTGTCTCTTCACAGCAAGAGAATGGTGACTAAACATCCCTGTTCAATATTCTTCACTCACTTGTGAAACTGTGTTGTTGGATTGGTGTCTGTTTCTCACCTCAATTCTGTTCTGTACAAACTTGGCTCTGCATGTTCGTGGTTGATTTTCCATGTGTCTGGACCAGGCTGTGAGTAAGTCCTTACAAACACTAGTTAAAGAGTTACTAGACCCCTATGAAATGGATTAAGGAAAACAATAGCCCCACAGTTTGATACATGCCTAGCTTCTAAGCCAGGGATGAAGAATCATTTACTCTGAATGAACAAGAGTCAAGGACACTGTAAATTATAGGATCATGTGCCCTGGGAGGCCAGGAAACATGTCCCATCCCAAAGACCAGAACTTGGCAGTTGCCGACACCTTTTTGGAAGCCAGCTGGCTGCCTTCATTTTAGAAAACACAGCGATACATTAATTCTCAAAGGCAAAGCCCAAGGGTACAGCTCTGTTGAAGGACTGTGTGCCTGCCTGTAGCCAAAGAGCCCAGTCTCCAAATGCATCCCATGTGTCCTGTGTGGCTGATTCAGGGCCACACGGCCATTAGGACAGAAGGGTCTGGCCTGAAGACAGCGCACCTGCTGCCTGTTTGGACATTTAGCTCCAAATATGACCTTTCTGGGGTTTTGTGTTGCCTTTAAAAATACTTTCATACAATTTAATTTTATTAAATTTGTATTTTTGCTATTTTATTGTTTATAGATTATTTGGCAAACATCTAAAATGCATAACTGAGGTTAAAGGAATTGTACAGGAACAAGGACTTTTGAATTTTCTGTGCAAGATTCAAAATGGAATAGTTAAAGACAGAAGAGAATTTGCCACTGCAGGGTGCACTAGGAGCCACAAGATAAAAAGTGTTTTCTTTTTGGCTGCTAGAGATCATTTCAACTTTAAAAGTTAAAAAAAAAAAATGCCTAAAGATCCCAGAAACCCCAAGTGCAGTAATTAGAGGCTGTCAGCTGAGCCTTTAACAGGTGGGCCTCGAGAGACAGTTACTGACCAGCAGCAGTCTGAACGGGACATAAAGGGGTGGGGTGGGGTGGGGAAGTGACTTGGTGGGTGAAGTGCTTGCTCCTGAGTTCAGATCCCTAGCACCCACATGTGAAGGCAGCTGGGTCTGTAACCCCAGATCTGGGGAATGAGACAGGTAGATCCTCAAGCAACTTGCTGGCCTGCCAGCCTCTCTGAATCGATGAGCTCTGGGTTCAGCGAGAGATCCTGTCCCAGAAGGAATATGCAGAGTAATGCAGGAACACAAAGGATCTCAACCTCTGGCCTCCATGTGCATGAACATAACAGCACAGGTACATGAACACGTGCACACATATACAAAAGGTGGAGTGTAGACGGAGGCTTTTCCCTGTCCCATAGCCGCTTATGAAACAATCACTCAGAGGCTTAATATTAATTACAAACTGTTTGGCCAACTGCTCAGGCTTATTACTAACTAGCTCTTATAACTTAAATTAACCCATTTCTATTAATCTATGTTTTGCCACGTGTCTTGGGGTGTTACCTGTGTTCTAATACATCTTGCTCCTCAAGCAGCTGGCTCGAGTCTCCCAGACTCTGCCCTATATCTGTATCTCTGCTTGGATTTCCTGCCTGTCTCTATCTTGCCTTGCCATAGGCCAAAGCAGCTTTATTTATTAACCTATGGGAGCAACACATATTCATAGTGTACAGAAAGACATTCCACATCAATGGAGGAAGGGAAAACACACACACACACACACACACACACACACACACACACACACACCACCTTGGCCACGCTATCACTTTGTTCTTGTCCTAGGCATCAGCATTTCTGGCTCTTGGGGCTTTGAGCTAAAACTCCATCCCCAGCTCAGCTCTGAACTAAGGCACACTACTGGCTTTTGGATAGCAGACCTCCTTAATTTCATGAGCCAATTTCTGTACTAAGATTCCTCTTGCTGTGCCTATATCTTTATTGGTTCTCTTTCCCAAGGGAACTCGATTAATACAATCACCATCAATGAAAACACTGAAGCTTAATGGTGAATGGATGAAAGAAGGGCCTGCATGTTTGTGTTGTTGTGTAGTTGTTATTTGTGGTTTGAAACGTAGTGCTCTCAGGGAAGCCGCATAACAAGGGGACAAGACTCTAGCCCCTCCCTGAGGCTAGAGAAGCAGTGAGCAGTTGCTGGGGAAAGGAGACTCTGACCTGTCCGGCTGCCTGCTAGTCTGCAAGCCCTGCAGGCAGCTCCAGGGACGCAGCTTGCCTGAGTCATCATCCCTCTGGGGGGGACTCTGCACTGATGCAGCTGCCTGAGTCACCCCTGCTTCTGCAGGAAACTCCAATGCATTTGCTGGACCACCAAGCTGGACTTGTCGGTTGAATCAATTCTTTCATGCACCTTCTGTTGGCCTGCCTGGGATTAACAGACGTTTGCTCACGCCTCCTCAGGAAAAGCCACACAACAGTTTGTAACCAGAAGAACTGGGAAGAAGAAATAACATGAGGAGCTGATAGGCAGCTTGGGCATGCAAGGTCACTCGCGGGCATGCACTGAGGGCACCTGTGAGTATAATGTTTTATGTGCATGATCTCATTAGCATGTCATAAAAGCTTCCCTTATCCCATTCTTACAGAGAACGCAACTGAGGCACTGAGAAGTGACTTGCTCCAGACCACTGGTCAGTAAATTGAGGCCAGGTTTTCTACCAGGCCAATTCCATCATTTGGTCTCTTTGGTTGTTAGAATCCCTACTATAATGAAAACAAGTATAGTAGATTGTAATTGGAATGTGTATATTCTATAACTAGAAGGATAGAATCGACAATTGACAGAAGAGCAATAGCCTGTACCACTCATTGAACTAGGTTCTAGGACGTGCTGGTTGCCCTGGCCATCCCTAGCTTTACATTCAAGTGGCAGGCTCTGGAACGGCCCCAGAGACCATTCAAGTGCAGCCCAGGAGTCTGATGTGTCCGAGCCTGCACCCTTTGCCTTATTTCCTCCTGGGCTTCTCGGTTGGGTTCTCTGGACTGTGACATGCCTTCGGTAGTTTGGAATGGACCAGAGATCAGAATGAGGGAGAAGAAGTAGGACTTGTCTCTATGCAAGTGTCTTAAAGCTGTGATATTCCAAAGACAAAGAGCAAGGAGGGTGCCAAGTTCCACGGGAATGGAAGTGAGGGCCAGGTCACTCTGTCTGCTGCTGCATGTCCTGGGCAGAGCCCAGGTTAGGGGGTCTGTCTCCCCAAGAGCAGTCGTGGCTTTATTCACTGCTCTCTCTGACGTTCCATGGTGGAGGACAAAAGCCAACTTTGGAGATGTCATTGCAGAACACACAACATGAGGCCATGCTTTCCAGAGGCAGGCTGCCAATGCATGGCCAGTGACCAGCTGAAATTGGCAGCAGAAGCCACTCATTCCTCCTCCAGCCAAAAACAGAAGAACTGGCATCTTGGAGGAGGTTCAGCCACCGCTATGGGTTGGATTGCTCCCAGATTGACTCTGTAACTGGGACCCATGGAGCACCTAATGTGAGTTACTCTCTTGAAGACCAGAAACCTCTCTGCTGGAGTGAGGCTCAGCCTCAGAGGTTTGCAGGATGCCAGATCACCCAGGATTTCCATCATCCCATTATTAATCTTGTCTCTTATTAACTCAGATAAATGCTTTATTCTTGACACCAGTACTACTCAGGGCAAAAGCTACTTCCTCTTTGGGATTCAAATTGCCAGCATTTTCTTTGTTCCCGGCATCACTCTAAGCCCTTAGGTGGACTACCTGTCACAATGGCTCTTTACAGAAAAGGGAAGCCCAGAGAAGGAAGTAACTCTTTAAATGACACACAGAGAGGGAGTACATCCTAGCTCAGAGGTCTAAGAGCATTGGCCACATGCAAAACCTCTCTCTCATGGGGGTTTGGGGAGGAATTATTTAAGTACTTGTGTCTCTGCTTTCTTTCCAAATGTATTACAAATTCCTCAAGGGCAGGGGGTCACATCTAACCACTGGGTTTCTGTAGCACTCATTCATGCATTTGGAAAATGCTTATTGAACAGTTATGTGTGCCAGGGATCACACTAAGCATTTACCATTGTGAAGACCAAAGCCATTGGCCTGCCCTGTGGAAGTGTTTAATCCCAGAGAGATCAGTGGCTTATCACAGGATTACAAGGGCTGCCCCACATGACCTGTGGCATTCTTATCCTTACAGTTAATCACAGACTAGAAACATATTTTATATGTCTATATATCTGATTCTAAATATAATTAACAAGCATGCTCTTCTCTGGAAAAAAAACAAAACTTAAATTCGTCCAATCAAGGGTGTGGTGTACCTTATGCATAGAACCTTTGTCCCTGGCTCGGCACAGAGTTCCTAAGCACCTTGGGATTTCTAGAGTGATCAGAGCATCTTTTATTGTAGAGGCAACTCTGGCAGGCCTTGAGATGGCCACAGAATAGGGGTGAGTCAGTAGAAAGAGCAAACCCTGGCTTGAAGCCTGAAATGATCAGCCTCTGTCTCTGAACCCTGCGAAGGTGCGGGGACTGGAGATTGAGGTGTAACTGACTGATCCTGTCACTGTATGGAGTATCGTTCCATGGAATCCCTAGTCACGGAGTTTGCAGTCATGGAGCTCCAGGGTTGGTGAGTACACAGTGGTGTTGGGAGACCAGTGCACCAGAGGCATGGAGCACCCCATGCCCTCACCGTGAGCCTCTCTCATTTGCTGTTCTGAAGGTGCCTCCTCTACCGGAAGTAAATTGCTGTACGTGAGGTGTCTTCCTGGATTCTGTGCATTGTTCCAGTTGATTATCAACTCTAATGGCGAAATCATGGGAACCTGTGACTAACAGCCAGTCAGTCAGAAGCATGGAGTGCTGTGGGATGGTCTGTATGTCAAATGTGTTGCTGATTGGTCAATAAATAAATCACTGATTGGCCAGTGGCCAGGCAGGAAGTATAGGCGGGACTAACAGAGAGGAGAATTGAGAGAACAGGAAGCTGGGTGAGGGAGACACTGCCAGCCACCGCCATGACAAGCCGCATGTGAAGATCCCGGTAAGCCACGAGCCATGTGGCAAGGTATAGATTTATGGAAATGGATTAATTTAAGCTGTAAGAACAGTTAGCAAGAAGCCTGCCACGGCCATACAGTTTGTAACCAATATAAGTCTCTGTGTTTATTTGGTTGGGTCTGAGTGGCTGTGGGACTGGCAGGTGTCAGAGATTTGTCCTGACTGTGGGCCAGTCAGGAAAATTCAAGCTACAATGGGGACCTTGGCACGTGGGACTGCAGCCTGGAGTAGGGCAGTTTTGTGGAGCTGAGTCTGAATTTCTTGGAGGTGATTCTAACTACATATCTTATTTTGGGGACATGCAGTTACTGTCTGGAGAATTGAGGAGCATTCTTAGAGACTCTTGAGGAAGCAACATACATTTACCTGCAATGAAATATTACATCAGAAGGTATATAAACATATTCTGTCAAAAATGTGCAGCACACTGAAAAATATATACAACTTCTTTTTTGAAAACTGTGTTAAGAGGTGCGTGTTTAAGGTTTCTATGAAGAGTTTCTGCCTGGACTGTTACAGAGGCCTCGTGACTCATACTCCTGGGTCCTCTGCCCCAATCTCTCAGTGCTAAATTTCTTAACAAAAGGGACAAAGCTCACCAACGACTTGCAATTGCTTTTCCACAACATCCTGAGTTTCTCATCCGACTTGTGATGATTGACATGACCTGTCTCCGAGCTCACTGAACTGGTATGACAGTGGTGATGACGATAAGGATGGCAATGATGGACAGGTGGCCTTTATCGAGCTTCCACAAGGCATGTCACATGTTTCCTCTCATCTAATCTTTATGACAGGCCATGTCACCTCCTTTCTAATAGACATAGCAACACATGAAGCCCTTTCTCCACCACGAGCTGGTCACAGACACTTGTGCTCAGCCCCCTGACAGCCGGACCCTGCTCATCTCTCAGTAACAATGGCACCTTTTTGGGTGGCTGTCCTTGACAGCCAATCACAAAATCCCTAGCTGGGCTGACTTTCTGCTGATAAGAACTCGCTGAAGCCTTTCCCGGCCAGGTTTCCCGGCCATTTCCCTAATGCTTGTCTCTGTCTCTCTCCATCTAGAACATGTTGCAGGCTCTGTGACAGCGGCTCTCTTGACTTGCTCACTGTGATATTACCAGCTGATTCTGTGTGTACAGCACGGGTGCTCAATATGCAGTTAGTGAGATACATCTTAGGATCGTGTATCTTAATGTGTGCTACGTCTTTTAAAAGCTCTGACATTTCTTTTAAGTAATGATCACCTCCCTGTGCCAACATCTGTCACTTAACAGGCCTGCTTTCCAGGGTTTACTACGATGTGTGTGACAGTGACAAGAAAAGCAGGCCCAGGGACCTGTGTTCTGAAGAAGCTTGATATTGTTGCTCATATATTGACAAACAACGGTTGCTTCCAGGAAGCTTTAGGATCACAGGGCTAACAGGAGGAGACCTTGGCCCTTATTCCTCACTGCAGCTTTGATGGCCTTGTTCTACCTGGCAGCTTTGAGGTTCCAGGCTCTTAAATACCTTTAAATGTTTGCTTTTTCTGCCCCATCGGCTGCCCCTTGCTCCTATCCCTGCCAAGTGAAATTCTCCTTATGCTCTTGTCTAAGACACAAACTCATGTCTGATGTCCCCTATGACTTTGTTCAGATAAAATTAATGGCTCTAGCTCCTGAGTCCTGAGGTGCAGTGGAAAGACATATGGAAGAACAGTCCTGTGGTGTTAGTGGTAGACTCTATAGGAAGCTGCCTAGGTCTGCTTATGATCAGCCATGTGTATTAGTTATGTTTCTCATCGCTGTGACCTTCATTGCTTATGAGGGCAACTTCAGGGAGGAGAGATTTATGCTGGCTTGGGATTTGAGGGGATACAATCATGGCAGGGAACAGGAGACTCTCTGGTGGTAGGACCCCGAAAGTGTTCACATCTCAGAAGACCAGGAAGCAGAGCGCTAGATCAGAAGCTGTGGTGATATATTGTGTACCCTAATAAAGCTTGCCTGAAGATCAGAGAACAGAACAAGCCACTAGATTAAACATAGAGTCCAGGCAGTGGTGGCACACACCTTTAATCCTAGCACTCGGAAGGCAGAGATCCATCTGGATCTCTGTGAGTTCAAAGTCACCCTGGACTACATGAGATTGATTCAGTCTAGGAGAAAAACAGCCAGGCAGTGGTGGCACAGACCTTTAATCCCAGCACTTGAGATCTCATGCCTCTGCTACCAGTATTTGGAAGTCACACAGGCCTTTAATCCCAGCACTAAGAAGGAATCCCAACACTAGGAAGGAAGTAATAGAGTTGGGCGGAGAAAGGTATATGAGGCGTGAGGAGACAGGAACTAGAGCCTTTTCCACAGAAGTCTTTTCAACTGTACCCCTTTCAGAGGATTCATGGAGTTGGTGAGGTGAGACGTGGCAGTGGCTTGTTCCTTTGTCTCTCTGATCTTTCAGCATTTACCCCAATATCTGACTCCACATTTTTTTTAAAGACCCATTTTAGAATTCATGCAACAAGAAGCATGGCTTCTGTGGACTTTATGTCCTCCAGGCAGTTCCCTGTGCAAAGTCTCCAGTCTGCCATAGCAGCACCCCCAGCTGGGGACCATGAGTTTGAACAGGCAAGCCTGTCAGACTACAACAGTATGTACTGTGAGTTACTGAACACTCGGAGACTTAGACTCTTCATCTGGGAGTGAAGATTACCGTGCTGCCCATGACAACGCTGTCTGAGACCGATCTAGCTGCTCCAGTCAAATACAGGCACTGAGTGGCTTCTCGAAGAAGCTGCTGTTTCTGTGGCAGTAGACACTCCTCTCTCAGCTGTGGAGGCTGAGGAGTTCAGGCTGGGGGCATCGTCCATGAGTGCTGAGGACCTGCCCCCCTCCTGGACGGCCACCTGCTCACTACAACCCATGAGGCAGAAGGTAAAAGACACTCTGAAGGTCAGTTAGTCTTTTTTTTTCTATTCATGAAAATGTTTTTTTTTCTGTCTACATTCTCTTTTAATTAATTAATTAAAATTATTTTCATACAATATATTTTAATCATATTCTTTTCCCTGCCCCAACTCCTGCCAGCTTCTCCCCACCTCCTTGTCCACCCAATTGCATTCTTTCTCTCTTTCTCAAATAAAAAACATCAAAACAAAAAATGAAAATCAAAACCAACCAACCAACAAAATCCCAATAAGACAAAATATACCAAAACAAATTTAAAAGCACATATATGCCGGCCGTGGTGGTGCACGCCTTTAATCCCAGCACTTGGGAGGCAGAGGCAGGTGGATCTCTGTGAGTTCAAGGCCAACCTGGTCTATAGAGTGAGATCCAGGACAGGCACCAAAACTACACAGAGAAACCCTGTCTCTGGGGGGGGGGGGGGCGGGGAAGAAAGAAAAAGCACATACACAAAAACCCATGGAGTCTGTTTTGTGTTAGCCAACTGCTTCTGGCCATGGGGCCTGCCCTGGAGTGTGGTTGACGTATCTAGTGCCACTCCCTTGGAGGAAACTGATTTTCCCTTGCCCAGTGTATCTTGGTTGGGGGTGGGGCTTTGTGTCCACTTCTTTTTTTTTTTTTTTTGGTTTTTCGAGACAGGGTTTCTCTGTGTAGCTTTGCGCCTTTCCTGGGACTCACTTGGTAGCCCAGGCTGGCCTCGAACTCACAGAGATCCGCCTGGCTCTGCCTCCCGAGTGCTGGGATTAAAGGCGTGCGCCACCACCGCCCGGCTGTGTCCACTTCTTAGCACTGGGGTTTTGTCTGGCTTGCACACAGGCAGGTCTTGTGCGTGCTTGTCAGCGTCTCTGTGAGTTCACATGTGTGTCAGCCTTGCTGTGTTCGGACGGTACTGTTTCCTCGGAGTCATCCACCACCTCTGGCTCTTACAGTCTTTCTTTCTCCTCTTCCACACAGAGCTCTGTGCCTTGAGGGAGGGGCTTGATGAAGGCATCCCATTTAGGACTGAGACTCCAAAGTCTCTCTGCACATTGTCAAGCTGTGGATCTCTGTGTTAATTACCATGGGATGGTTAATCTTGATTGCCGATCATGTGGATTTGGAATCAATTAAAAGATGCACCTCTTGAGGGAGGTCTGTGAGGGTATATCCACGAAGGATTACCTGAGGGGAGAGGACCCTCCTGACAGGGGGCAGCATCTTCTGGCAACCATCCAGATGTAAAGAGGTCTAAGGGAAACACGGCCCTGCTTCCCTGCCTGCCTTTGCTTCTTGCTGGGGAGTGTGATGATCCTTGTGGCCAGCACTTGCCATTCTCCACTGACATCTGCATCCTGCTTCCTTGGCTTTTCAACACTGGCTGAAGACCAGTGGCCCTGTGGGAATCCTTCAGGCCTTCAGTACCAGATTGGGACTACGGAGGCATCTAGCTTCAGGGACTAGATAGCTTCTGCACTCAGCATTTTCAATGTTCAGGTAGACACTGATGAGCTACCTAGCCTATATTGTGTAAGCCCATCTACTAAATCCCGTTTCAAACTCCGTGTTCATCCTGTCTGTTCTGTTCCTGTAGAGCAGTAGTTCTCAACCTGTGGGTCACAACCCTTTTGGCAAACCTTTATCTCCAAAAATATTCATATCATGATCCATAACTAGCAAAAATACAGTTATGAAGTAGCAACAAAAATAATTTTATGTTTGGGGGTCACCACAACATGAGGAACCGTATTAAAAGGTCACAGCATTAAGAAGGTTAAGAAGCACTGGTTTAGAGTCCTGACTAACACTTTGCAAGCCCTTATGACCCTATTGCCTTTCTAATGCCTCATTTCCTTCACCATCATCTTGTGGATTAGGATTTAACCATGGATTTAGGAGAGATGCTAATCTAGACTGTGTGCCCTGGGTTTTCCATGAGGGGTCTGATGAGCTGGTGCATGGTTCGGGATCAGTCTCTGGCATGCTGAAGAGGAAGTGTGTGGCTACTTTCCTGGCAGGCCGTGTGTTCTGACAGTGGAAGTTTCAGGTTTTATCATAACCCAGGGCCTTGGAGCGCCCGGCCCACCATGGCTCACAGTGAGTGCTGCTTGAAAGAATGGATGTCATGGATGGGGAAATAGAGGCTCAGAGAAGTTGGGGAACATGGTTCCAGGAGTGTGCCATAAGGCCCCTGTGAGCCCTGGGGCCAGTGTTCCTGGGTTAGCTGTTCAGTTGTAGCTTGAGCTGGTCTGCCCTTGTGTCTTTAGCAAGGAGTTCAAATTGCTTCCTGTGTTGCCTTTCATGATACCTTGGAAAGGGACATTTTCAGCTACACAACATTAAAAATGGACATTTAAGAGAAAACTGTTGAAGTTATTGAGATTCAGGATTGATAGGTGTTCTTTTTTCACAAGTTTTGTATAGTGTGAGTGTATGCCTTGAAATAATTGGGACAAGAAGGTAAATAAACTGGAAAAATCTTTATTTTTAAGATGAAGCCTGAGGGTAAGGCAAGCAGGTCTTTCCAACGTTTGTAGAACGTGTGGCATTTGTAAAAGTTTTCACGTGAAATCGCACCTTAGGATTTATGGACCTAGTGTGAAGCAGAGGTGTAGCCTTGTGCAGCAGGGAGAGTCAGAGCAAGGCTGACAGGAAGAGGAAGGAGAGGAGCTGGAGGAGGGTGAGTGCATGTGTGCCTGAGCACATGTGTGCCTGAGCACATGTGTGCCCAAGCACTCTGCTTGGGGCTTCATACCTCAAGGGCTGAGGTCCAGGGTGTGGAGTGAGTTCCCGAGTGGGAACACTTGCAGTGATCTCCCAGGTCCTATTTGAGGCAGCAAGACAAAATGGTGCTTCAGATCTCTTCCTAAAAAGCCCTCCAAGGCCAGCATGTAGAACAGTTCACAACCCAAGAATTCAGACAGCTGACAGGTGTCATGCTTAGCCACGGGCAGGGTGAAGAAAGAGCAGCCAAAAGCCACAGTCTAGCATGAAGTGGGGACACATGACAGCCACCAGAGTTCTCCATCTTGGAATGACTCTCTAATCCAGCCTTCATGTGGAGGGAATAGAGGAGAGGTCTTCAGAGACAGCTGAGGACTAAGGAACTTAACGATGTCTCCTCTAGGGTATCTTCCACTTCCTAGACACTAACTAGCAGGAGTGGACAGAAAGGAGCAACATCTCCTGCCCCTCACCAGTCACCTCTGCTGGCTGTTTTTCAATCCAGGGGAAATTTAGCAGGTACATTAAACATGCATCCTGGCACAATATAGCCTAGTTTGAGGATTAAAATATAGCTTGTCAGGTAAGTATTTAGTGGTGTGTTTTAATATGCCTAAGTGCAAGCCAGAATTTAATGTGGGGGCTGAAGTACACATTAGCAATTTCGTAAACAATCTGAAACTTCAGTAGGCACTAAAGAGTTGGGGGGTGGGGCAGAGGGGAAGAGAGAAAGAAATGCCACTAAACCTTCGAGTGTTTTCCCTTTATTTCTCTAAGTGGGAGCTCAAATAATTCACAGTAGGGTTGGCTATGGAGTTCTCTATTATTCGTCTTATTATTGCATTTTACATCTTACTGGAATAGAATCGAATTCTCATGTTAAAATGAACCCTTTGCAGTATACAATCGGGTGACATTTAGAACACATGCAGTACTGTGTCATGATTACCTCTGTCTAGTTGTAAAGTAATCACCATCCAAAGGAGGCCCTGTGCCCCAAAGAGGTTAATCTCCCCATGGCCCCCTCCAGTCACCTAGAATCACCAATCTGCCCTCTGTGGATATACTCCTCCTCCTCCCTCCCTCCCTCCCTCCCCTCTGTCCCCTTCATTTCTCTCTCCCTCTCCCTTCTCATTTGTTTCTGTCCCATAGTTCATATCAGTTCCTCTCTTTGGATCCTAGGCGATGTGTGCTTCTTTGGCTAAATTCAAAAGATGAAATACTGAGAGTCAAGATGTTCAGCTGTTATAGAACCAAGATGGGTAGGGGAAGGAGACTCTTATCAGGATTTTCCCTAAAGGGTTTTTTGGCCTCTGTGTGTTGTGGGTGGGTCAGCAGCCTGATGGAGCTCTTAGATCTCTTCTCAGGATAATGTTGTCAATAAAATAAAGCATACAGATTACAAAGAAAGCCAATTATATTGAGATACAATTATAAAATATTGATTACTAAGTAATACATACACTTCATTAACATGTTGAATAACATCATCTACTATGGATTTAATAATGCTATAATTTTAAAGTAGTGAGAGGCATAAATTGTATTTCCAGATCTCTGTAACACTATCATGTGAAAAATCTCTGATTTCTATAGTGGCAACATCACATGGTTAGCTCATGACACCATGGTGTGTTGCCTACCTTCATACAGAAGGGAACAAGGTGAAAGTCAGTGCAAACAAAGACATGTCTAGGCTTCCAGGACAGGCTGACAGGAAAGTCCACCCTAACTGTGGGCAGCATCCCTCTACAGGCTGGGGTCTCAGACTGGATAAAGGCAAAAAACAAGGAGAGCAGAGGCACTGCCCCCTTTTCTTCCTGACTGGCCAAAGTGAGCAGCCACCCCATGCTCCCATCTCTATGATCTCTCCACCATGATGGAATGACCCCCCCCCCCAAACTTCGACCAGGTAACACCTCCTTTGTTAACATTGCTTTTGTGGATGTTTTGTCATGGCAATGAGAAAGGCAACTGATACAGACACCCTTGAAAACTGGAGACCATCCCATCAGAAGAAAAGCAGTTTTCTGGACATATTAAATTATGTGTCCGCTGACCCTTTACACCTATCCGTGGATCATTTCCAAGTCATGGACTCCAGATGGCGGCCTCTGTTCTAGGACCAACAGTGAAGAGTAGAGTCTCACTTAGGGTTCTTTGGCTTTATCTAGCAGGATCTGATTCTGGAGCCAGATGTGGGCAATCTTATCTGCATCCCACATCTGGGGTGATCAGCTCCTCACACTCCTATCCTTGTTCTTACATCCTGGTGACCTAGCTTGGTGGCCAGGTGCCCATCCACTCAAGAGAGGAAAGGTGGGTGCCTTGATGACGTGCCATCCAGACAAAACTAAGAAAGACGGTTCCAAAAGGAATCTGAAGTCCTTGTGCACTGGCCTTGCCAGAAGCATGGCTGTGGAGCAGATGGAAATCAGAGTCTATGCTGAGTTTCATGAAAGTTTCAGTGACGGGTGCCGACTTCCCCCCCCTCCCCCTGTATTTTATACATTTTAATGTTTCTGTGATCAGGATTTGACTCTAGATACAGATGATCCTAATGGGATGGGGCAGAGCTCAAGTGCATCTAATATGAACAGGACATAGGTTTTGAACTTTAGTGTTTTCCAGGTGAGCTTTGTAAGCCATGGTATGCTGCTAGGCTGTGGCAGTGACCGTGACTTCCAAGAAGCCACACAGTCAGGCTAACAGACTCTGTGGCCACAGCAATATTGGACAGTCTAGGTGTCTGCAATGCATTTGGACTTACAGTGTTCCCATGGGCAACGGGTTTAGAGGGAGGTATGTCAGAGGGCATCTGCTTTTGTAGACACGGTGGGGTCTTAGCTCAATCAGAGCCACATTTGCCGGGCTCCTTGGTTTCAGGGGCAGTTCTGCATCGGTGGTCCTCCTGCCATTTCCTCATCATCCTTGCAGTTATAAAGCACACTTGCTGTCTCTGACTCTGCTCTCACCCACATCAGATCAGACGCTGGACACTAGGATGTGCTGAGATAAAATCCATCTTCAGTAAACAGGTAGCTGACTCAAATTGAAAGGACTGTGAGCATGCAAAGAGAGACTGAGGCAGCTGCTTCCTCCGGGAGCCAAAAGATTGGATATGGAGCATGGGAGCTAGAGCTCTAACCTAGGTATCACACTCACCTGGGTGCTGACACAGTGACACTCACCTGGGTGCTGACCCAGGTCCTGCAGCCAAGGGGAGTCCAGAGTTTCTGGAAGTCCAATGTGGGGTGAGTGGGGAAAAGGAGTTGCTGTTGAGAGGCATTTTGTGTGTGTGTGTGTGTGGGGGGGTTCCTTGTGCTGCAACTGTGTCTGTGGGAAGGCAGGCCAACTCCAGGACTCTCCTGTGATAAACTAGGAAGTGTGTCTGTGGGAGGCAGGGCCGACTCCAGGACTCTCCTGTGATAAACTGGGAAGTGTGTCTGTGGGAAGGCAGGGCCGACTCCAGGACTCTCCTGTGATGCACAGGAAGTGTGTCTGTGGGAGGCAGGGCCGACTCCAGGACCCTCCTGTGATGCATGGGAAGTTACCATTCTTTGTCCTGTTCTTGTCTAAGATCGTGAAGCCTTGAGTGAGGATCACAGAGGAGCAGTTTCCTTACACGGCCCTTGCCTGTTCATCAGATAGCCTCCCCCAAAGTCAGTCAGTTCCAAGCTGCTTCTTTTATTATACTGTCTCACAGAGCTAGTTCTTTTCCTCTACAACTTATTTGTAAATTCATTTATTTAGCTTTCTCATTGGTTTATGAGCTTCTCCTTGGGGGTAAAGGATGACATATTTTAGGCATACCCCTGTACCCACAAAACTCAATACTTTGTACCTATTCACTCAAAGGGCATGGGGTGATTGAGGAGGTAAGCGTGGACTAGAAACTTTGTCAGTGTTTTTGGATAAGAAAATCCACTTGGGGAGAGAGGCGGAGGTAACAGGAAACAGGTTTTGATGTTGGAATTTAGAGACCAAAAGGCACAGCTGGTAGATGAGTCACAGTAAATAAAGGTCAGTAAATGAGGGTCACGGTAAATAAAGACAAATCAGAAGCGCTCTTTTTCAATCTGGAATTTCAAAACTGTAGCGGACTATTTTCAGCCCTTGGGCAGCTCCATCCTCAGCACACTGGCAGTTCCACTTTGAATGGGCTCTGAGGAGTGGTGGCCCTAGTGTGGTCCTACTTTCCCAAACAAGCCTGTGACATCCGGAAAGGAGTCAAGGAGCATGAAGACAGGGAAGTTGATGGCACTCTAGGAGGAAATTAAGTTCTGAGCTGGGTCTGGCTGGCACGGTCCTGTAATCCCAGCACTCAGGAGGCTAAAGCAGGAAAATCACAAACTGGAGGAAAGCCTGGGCTACCATACTTGGCTCTTAGTGGACAAGGAGTAGAGATTGCTTCTGGTCTTAGTTGATGATGTCAACTCCAGGAGCTTAGGGCCAGTGAGTTTGAAAGTGTCTGGTGAACTCTTCATGTGGGCTCCTGTGCACACACGAAAGCCGAGATTTGAAATCATTTCCTTAGAAGGGGTTTAACAGCTTTGTGAGGAGTCAAGTATACCTTTTGTTGTGCAATAGAGTAGGTATAATTTTGCTCAAAGTCTTTGTGAAAAAAATTATATATTACTGTGAGAAAAAAAAGAGGTTTTTATTACACTACTTGATAGATGTATTAGTTTTCTTTGTGGAAGTCAGATTCCAGCAAACTTCATGGAAAGAACAGGCTAGCTTCTGGTGGAAAGGCAGATGCACAGAGGTTAACGCAATATGACTCTTCCTGCTACCTGGTGCACAGTCATTGTACACAGAGGTGAGACTCATAAAGACATTTTGATTAAGTATATGATGGACTTTTGGACCAAATTCACCCCCTACACTCGTCCTTTCCTTTCCCTAGCCAGCTTCATGTCTATATTCACACTATATACACATACAAATAGTTTTAGGTATACACATAAAATTTTAGATCCACACGAGAGAAGCACACGCCACTTGTCTTTCTGATTCGGGCTGAACTTTGTTACCATGCCAACCTCTCCCTCACACCTTTTCTAATACAGGAAGTTGGACTGTCCCCCACTTAGCTCAGGGAAGATACATCTCTACATGAGTCTTTGTTGGCTGAGGGAGGGCTCTTGACCATGTGAAGCCAAGCTGCTTTCTTCTAGGGCTTGTGGTGTAACAGGCACAGAAGAAAACCAGCAGCTGATTTAGTGGTTGAGCCTTGGCGAAGCCTCTGTTTGTTCCCAACAACCCCTATGCGACCCTAGCTCTTGGCCCTTCTGAAACATGGATGAAGAGATTGTAGGCCACCTGCCCGTCTACCACTGTATGTGTGTGTGTGTATGTGTGTGATGTTGACTACCCTATCTCTTAGATTGCCCAAGATCATGTATTTAAAGATTGTATTTAAATAGTCATTGCATTTAAAGATTTATTTTTGTTTTTAATTGTGTGTGTGTGTGTGTGTGTGTGTGTGTGTGTCTGTGTGAGTATATGCTATGTGTATGTGGTATGAAGGCAATATAAAGGCCTAGACTTGACTTTACAGACTCCATCTTAGGGAAGGGCCACCATCTTAGACAGCTGGTGACTGGGGGCTGTACTCAGTTTCAGGAAAAAAAAAAATCTCAGGAATGTGCTGTGACAATGAAACTCAAACCCAATACCCTAGAAGCAGCCAATTAGTTTCAAATATGATTTCACACTGAAAGTCTAGACCAATAGTTAAAAAAAATCACCCTGTCCCATATCCCTTCACCCAATACCAAAACGCCAAAACATGTAATTCCTGGCTGGTGGTTTTTCCCTTTAAAAACTCTCCTACCCCTGAGCCCAGCCCCACTGCCACATTTCCCTCCATCCACTGCATTGGAGCATAGGATGTTGGTCTGGGTTTGAACCTGAAAATAAAAAGACCCTTGTGTGCTTGCATCGGAAACCTGCTCCTTGGTGGTCTCTGGGGGATTCGCAACATGGGCACAACATTGGGTGCCCTAGGAGGCCAGGAGAGAGTTCAGATCTGCAGCTGGAGTTACAAGCAGTTGGGAGTTACCTGATATGGGTGCTGGGAACTCATCTTGGGTCCTCTGCAAGAGCAGCACATGCTCTTTGCCACGGAGCCGCCTCTCTAGCCCCAGGGAGAATATTTTAAACTGCAACAAATGTCAAAAAGGAAAACCAGAACCGTTCAGGAGTGTAAAAGAGTCTGTGTTGAGACAGATCCCTGGGGATCCATCAGCTTCTTCCCAGCTCAGGTGTTTCCTCGTGACATGATGAGGTGCTAGGTTCAATGATCCGGCTTCTTCTTCTCTCCCAGTGTTTCCTGATCTGGTCTTACCATGGGCTAAGGAGATGGCTTAAGGGGTAAAGCACTTGCTGCACTGACTGACAGGTACCCCTGACTTCTAGCCCTAGAACTGGCATGAAGAGCCAGATGCAATAGTACACACACCTGCAGTCCCAGCATGCCCCTCTTGGGAGACCAAGAGAACTGTCAGAAGTTCACAGGTTGGCTAGCCTGGTTTATGCAGCAGTGAACAAGAGACCCCTCTTTACACTAAGCTGAAGGCAAGGACTGACCCCCCCTCAGTCATTATTTGACCTTCACATGCACCACACTATGGTCTACACACACACACACACACACACACACACACACACACACACACACACACCTTGTCGTTAAGGAGCTTACAATATAGGGGAAGAAATGAACACACCCAACCTCCATGACACCTACGGTTGGCATTCCAGTCAGTTAGGCTCAAAGCTTGATAGCTTACTAGCTGACCTTGCCAGGCCCTTGTCATACTGGCAGCAAAAGAATTTTAAACTGCCAGGCTCAGTGATGAACCAATTCAATGAAGAACTCTGGGAGAGGCATTTACATAAAATGTGATGCTTGGCTAAGCTCAGACACAGGCTTCAGCTGAATACTTCACGACAGAAAAACACTAGCTGGAGAATGACTCTTGGGCGAATTTTGCCAAGGCCTTGTAACTGCTGACATGCTTACCAGGAAGGGTGGGTGTCTCTATTATCTCTTGTCGTGTAAAAACCATCCCAAGTGCCGAGTGACTTAAATCAGTACCATTTTACAGTTTGAAGTCCCGGGTTCCTCGTGGCTGGCTTTGCCCAAACCTCACTCAGGCTGTGTTGCAGAGCTTTTCTCTCCTTGGGCTCTTTCGTATGTATAGAAGTTAGATGGGGTTCTTTGTGGCAGTCTTAGGGGGGGCAGCACCTCAAAGAGAGAGGAATAAGGCCCAAGTACTCAGCTCGTAAGATCTCATAATATACCCACAGGTCCAAGTGGGTCACATGGTCAGCATGGGCGGGAACCATCTCAGGGAGAGCGTGCTTCCTCCTTCCAGTCAGGGGAGTGCTGGGTGAGCAGCAGCTCTTGACCTGTGGGAATCTGCAGCTCTAATGAGAAAATGAGGGCCTTTCACTAAGACGCAAAACAGATGCTGACCAGACGCAAAGGAACTTGGGAGTCACCTCATTAAGGGGCTGATTTCTTCAATGGCTCATAAAAATACTTGTGAATTTTTGGCAGTGGCCTTGGGAAGCTATATACATCACCTTTAGAGGGAAAAGTGCTGCAGACTGGGCCTTGCCCTTGATGGAGGACACCGTGCATGTCTCATCCCCCAGAGCTCGAACTGTCAAAGGACAAGAACTTTACCTCATGCAATTGTTTCTCTCAATCTAGGACCCACAACACTAGATAGACTCACCCAATGTGCTTGCTAACTACACTGATAATGCTTTTATGAAATACCTGCGTACTCCAGAGATCACCTCATAGACTGGTTACTCCTTCTTAAAGGGCTGGTCACAGAAGCTCTTTAGGAAATCTGTGCAACAGTCACAGCTTTTAACAAACCAATGCGATACCATGACTCAGGGGAGACAGGGGTGGCCTTATTTCTACACAAGTGACGGAGCCACCACCCAGGGTCTCAAGGATGTCCTTAAGGTGGTGGTGGTGGCGGCGGCGGCGGCAGCGGCAGCGGTGGCGCACGCATTTAATCCCAGTGCTCGGGAGGCAGAGGCAGGAGGATTTCTGTGAGTAAAGGCCAGCCTGGTCTATAGAGCGAGATCCAGGACAGCTAAAGCTACACAGAGAAACCCTGTCTTGGAAAAAAAAAAAACCCAAAAAACCAAAAAGCTAACAAATAAAAAAACCAACAAAACAAACAAAATAAAATTTAAAAAACCAATAAAACCTAAAGTGCAAAGATGTCCTCAAGTGAAAAATTAACCTTTTTTGGGGGGAGGGGGATAGCACGGAAGTTAAGAGCCCTTGCTGTTCTCCCAGGGGACTCAAGTTTTAGTTCCAGCACAGGCCAGATGGCTCAGAACCTCCTGTAACTGAACCGCCTGGGGATCTGGTGCCCTCTTCTGGCCTCCTCGGGCACACATAGATAAAGTAAACAAAAATAAACCTTAAAAATTGGCCTTTGCTTCCTGTGTGTGTCCCTGTGTGCCTGCAGGAACATGTGCATGTGTAGGTCAAAGGTCAACACCGTGGCCTTTCCTCTATGGCTGAGACCTTGTTTTTTGAGACAGGGTCTCTCCTGGAACCTCGATCTCAGCCTTTTAGCTAGGCTAGCTGGTCAGTCCGTCAGAGTGCTCCACGGATGTAAGTGCTCTCCCCCGCTAGGATTTTACACACACACACACACACACACACACACACACACACACACACACACACACACGAGAGAGAGAGAGAGAGAGAGAGAGAGAGAGAGAGAGAGAGAGAGAGAGAGAGAACTATGCCAAGCTTTTATGGGGTGCAGATCCTGAACTGAGGTCCCAATGCTTGAGTGGCCAGTACTGGAGTCATCTCCTCAGACCCCAAACTAGCCTTCTTATACATATGTGTGTTTTCATCCAGCAATAGACCAGTCATGAAACAAATAAGAAGCGCCATGGCTATGCTAAGTGCTGTACATGATCTCTGCGGATCTTCAAACCACAACACCAGGAAGTAGGTTTTACGACTATTATGGACGAGTTCATTTTTGGCAAAAGGAGATTAGCTTTCCTGAGACTGTTCAACTTTTGAGTGGTTGATTTAAAACCTGTGTGTCTGGCTACAAGTCCTTAGTAACATTTAGCTTAGGGCCTTGTGGGGCTTTAATACTGATGAGACAAGGAGCAAGAAATCCCATTTTATTTATAAGCTGAACATGTGTGCACATGTATAATTCATAAGAAACAAACCCTCGTCAGAGTATCATCCCCTTGAGGTGTGAAAGTCTACTTGGATGGGAGGGGAAGATTTTTGTTTTTATTTTGCTTCCTCATAAACCCCAGACACAAGTCACACTGCACAAACTTCTGTGTCGGACATGAAACTGTGCAGCTTTCTGAACGTACCCAAGGGCCGCCTGAAAACAGTTTTGCAAGAGGCCACCTGAGGAAGCCAGCGCCTCTGGTCACAGACCACTTGGCAGGCCAAGCTCAACTCCGCCATGTAGAACATAACCCTCCGCAAACCCTAAACCTTCCCTTCTCCCCTCAACAACGGCGGCGGCGCAGCTGGGTGCACCTGGCCATGCAGCAGCTGGGTGCACCTGGCCATGTAGTGTAGCCCTTCGCTTTGCAAGACAGACCCCCACCTCCCGTTCACTGGGTCCTAGACTCAGGGTGCGGCAGGCCTGGCTGCCTCCGCTGGGCCTGACAGCGACGCCTGCGTCCCCTGCATGCGGCGGGCTGGGGTCCAGGCCTGCCGGGCTCCCGCAGGCTGCAGGCTGCAGGCTGCAGGCTGCAGGGTGCCGCCGGGCCCGGCCCCGCGTTAGGGTTAGGGCGCAGGATTCGGCTTCCCGGCGGCAGAGGGCGCCTGGCGCCGCGGTCCCGCGCCCCGGAGCCGCCCGCGAGGCGCGAGCAGAGGCGAGGCGGGCGAGCGGCGGCCCCTGCCACGTACCCGGCCGTGCGCGGCGGCGGCAGGTGGGCGCGGGGGCTGCGGGGGAGCGCGCGGCTGCGAGCGGGGTGGCCTCGGCGAGCCGGGCCGGGAGGCCGGGGCGCCGCGGGGGGCGCGCGCCGGCGGGCGGGACGGCTTTGCGCTCCCCGCCGCGTCTGCCTTCCGGGCCGGGCCGGGAAAAGTTGGGGCGGCTCGCTGGCCCCGGGGGCCGGGCGGGAAGTGCGGCGCGGGCGGCCGAGGCCCCGCGCGGACACGCGGACACACGCGCGGCCCGCAGAGGGGGCGCGTGTTTGCAGGTGGCGGCGGGCGGCCGGGGAACCCAGCAAGGCGGCGGGGACCGACTGGCCTCTGCCCCGCTGCGGCCCAGGGGCCCGGCCCGGAGTTGGGGGCCCCTCGTGGCGTCCGGGGCCCCCGTGGGGAAGGAACCGAGTGTGGTTTCCTGCGTCGCGGGCTCCAGGACCGCCCCTCCCGGTGCCTCGTTCACCTCACACTGCGGTGCGTTGGTCCTGGGGAAGTTGAGCGGGCCGCCGAGTGAACGGTATGTGTAGGGTGTTCTGTGGAGAGTGGGATGGGACCGCATGAAGCACGCACACCCACCCACCCTCTCATTCCCTGCTCAGTGCTGCCAAAGTCGGGGCCCCCTAGCGTTTAAGAGATTCCCGGGGCTGGGCCAGCAGCTGCCCAGAGCCACGCAGCACATCTAGGCATGGTGTGTGGATAGAAGACATGGCCTCTGATTTTCTGTCTGTCGTTGGATACTTCCCAAACAAGGTTTCAGCGGATGTCCGTGAGTTATTAGAACAACGTATGTGGTGCCCTTTGATGAACCGGATGACCCCCCACCTCCAAATAAACTTAGTATTCAAGACACCTCCATGCCAAGTCCAGCGCAATAGCATACAATTGTGGGCCCGGGTCAGGGGCCTCTTGAGTCCTTGGGAGAATCTCATTGTGTCAGTAGGACATGACCTTGGGTGAGCCGTCCGGACCTCAGTGTTGTTATCTGTGCAATGGGATGCAGGAATAGGTTTTAGAGGAAGGCTTGCAGTGTCGCCTTGTCTGACTTGCAGACTCCTGTGTGCACATATGTTTCTACTTGCTCTCAGGAAGAAATTAGGGTAGCTTGAAAGGGAAACAGAAGATAAAAAGATTGACCACACAAAGCAAAAAAGTAATCATTGGTGGTAAGTGTACCTTGTGAGTGCTGTGCTCAGGCAGGCAGTGGTGTTCCAGTCTGCCCATTTGTCTTTGCTGTAAAGCTGCTCCTAAAGCTGAGGACATACTGAACATATCACCCATGGGCATGAACGGTTTCTTTTTTTAGCCTTCAAGCCTGGGGTGGTCGCTCAGTTGGCTTGATGGAGCCCTCTCTGATGGACATGTCCAGATCTCATTATCCTTCTGTCTGATTGAGGCGCGTGCAACTGCAGCCCTGCCGTCTCTTCCATCCCGGCTTAGAAGTCGTGGGCTGATTTCCTAGTGCGTGTGGTGTTTCTGAACTAAGCTGATTGCTTTCAAGTGAAAGTAGTAAATAAATAGGCATGCAGTATGCTTGGGTGCAGTCATTAAAAAATAGCTCCAAGTAGCAGTGTTGGCTGCATCTACCCCGTCTTATTCCCCAGTCCCCCCTAGGGCAACCCCTCATCTGAACTTGGGGAAACAGTTTCTGGGTGCTGAGGGCAGTCACAGAATCCCTGTAACCAGGGCTAACCAGCGTATTAATGGTCGAGTTAAGGTGTGGGAGGTGAGGAGGGTTTCCTTGTTCTGTCGGAACTGAATGTTCTTCTCCTGTCCACTTCCATTTTCAGCGTTCCAAATCCACATTGGCTTTGACTTGACCATGTCATTTTCAGTAATCCTTAAAATTGTTTTGCTAGTTTCTTGGGAGTGGCAGTAGATGTTAACTTTAAGATAGTGTAAAATGGTATCTTAAACATGTAAGGGCTTGACTAATTACATCCAGCCCTTAAAATATCTGTAGTGTGTGCATCTGTGAATATGACTTTAACAGAGACTGCTAAATTAACAAAGATCGTATTTTCAGTATAGTTACCACTTGAGCCCTTGATGCTTTTTAGACTTGGTGAAGAGGAATGGGCTTCGGCTCATGGGTGAGGAAGCAAAGCCAAGAGGCACAACTCTGGGTCCCAGCAGCTTCTCTGCATGCAGAAAGCCTTTTGTAATGATGGGAAAGCAATTCTTATCTGTCTAAAAGGTTGCCATCTCTAAGTGACGTCATGAACCTGAAAATCAACATGCTGTCTTACTCAGGATGTTGGGCCATAAGCACTGGACGCTGGAAGCCGCCTGTAACATGAATCTTGGGAGTGTAAGTGGGCCCAGGTGTAAGTCCCGAGCCCTTGCCTCACCTCTGACCTGGGATTTGCCTGTGTAAAATGGGAGCCATGCTGCTTTCCCTCACCTGTGAACCAAATGCTGGGTGAAGTCTGGCCCCTCCTCTCTCTCCTTACTCAGGCACTCCAGATAATGGGATTGATTAAGTCTTCCAGGAGGAATTGTCCTCAGGGGAGAAAGGCTTTTTAAAGAACATTTTTGTCCTTATGAATAATTCCTCCGGCTTTTGCCTCCTCACGCCAATCCCAGTGTACACAGAGAACATTCCAGGGCCTTGGGGCGATGGGTTCAAGAAGGAACTGAACAAAATCAGAAGCCAGAAAGGGCAAATCGTGTGTTGGGAGATGGAGGTAGTTATAGCTAGTTTTCTTTGGCTTATTTTCTAGGTTTCTTTTCTGTTTTGGACGAGGAAAGGATAGCTGAATTTGGGGGCCTCTGGAGGCCCTGGAAGGGACGGGGCAGGAAGGTCGTGGAGGAAGTGACTGGCTGACAGTGCATGAGGAACGCAGGTAGATTGGGATCACTTCCCACAGTCCTCCTGCCCCTGCTGGCTTTGAAGTTTTGCACTCTAGGCAGACTGTGACTTGCCTTAGTGGCAACATCAGTCAATTTCTGTCGTCAGTTGTGTGCAGAAGGGAAATTAAATTCCAAGAGGGTGTTGTGACGGATGCCGGGATTTTCATTAGGATCTAGTCAGTCTATAAAAGTGCCTTCTAATTCCCTGAAGAAATTTATTAAAAAATAGTTTTTAAACCATGGAAATATCCCCATTATGAGTCTTTAAAATGCCACCCTCCCAAATTTTTGAAACAGATGAGGTCCAAAGCATCCCAGGAATTCATATTTTCCTTTGTTCCTTCCCTGTTCTTACATTGTGTTAATAATGAGTTAATTTCCGTTTCTTTTCCAGTTTGATAGCCTGGCTTTTACACTGTAGAGCTTGCCTCTGCCCTCTGTTCTCTTGGGTTAATTCTTGCCCATGGATTGTAGAGAGGAAGTAAAGAGCACCAGATACTGAACCAGGCTGGGGACAGCCACAGAGTTGGTCACTCTTGGAGAGCTAAGAGGTCATGGTGTGGACACGATCCTGACAGTACACCTGGGAGGCCCATCCACCATCCACAAAACATGATGTAGCGATGGCTCATGGACACATGTATCTTGCAGATATGAAAGGCTGGTCGTGTTGTCTTTAGTGCTCAGAAGCATGCTCGGAGAATTTGAGAGACTGTCACAGATGTAGTGATGGTTCAGAGACACATGTCCAACAAATAGTCAGCCTTAGACCATGGCCTGTGCTTACGTCGATTCTGGGCAGGTGGGGCTGTGCTCACTCTGTGGAGGATCGCATAGGGCCTTTGTCTTGTAGTTCGGGAGCTTCCTCAGTAGAAAGTGCAAGTCTGTACAAGGAGTGGTAAGCACAGCAAAGGGAAATTAGTAGAGGAAAGAGTCCATTAATATAGTGGGCTCAAAACACAGCCCGCATGAAGAACACGCACTGTGGCCCTCTGATGGGGGAAAGGTGCACAGTGAATGGGGAGAGCTCGGTCTCTGGAGGATGGAGTTCAGAGAATCCGTTCCTCCTGCTCCTCTTCCTTCTACAGCTTTGAGTTCTGAGTCTGGCGATGCTGAGAGGAAATCTGCAGTAGCAGGAATGGTTTCTGTTGGTGTCTCACTGCCAGCTAGAGACGGGTGTCTTAGTGTGACCAGAAAGGCCTGCTCTGTGGTCGCCCTCTGACCTTAAAGTTTCCAGAAGCTTTTCAGGATTGAAGTCGGGCTCCTTAGACCCCACTTAGGAAGATGCGGTTTGAGCATTTAAGTGGAAAGTGCTAGAAGGATGCAGTCTAGTTTCAAAGCGGTTTGCATCCCAGTAATTGCTGGTCCCCAAGCAGACATGCTAGGGTTAGTGCTCAGTTCTCTGTGCTTGCCTGTGTGGGATTGCCAGGGAAAGCGTGATGACGCCTTTACTGTGGTTAGTGGCCAACTCCGAGGAACAGAGTTTATCTTCCCCTAGAGCAGTGGTTCTCAACCTTCCTAATGCTGCGACCCTTTAATACAGTTCCTTATGTTGTGGTGACCCCCCAACTATGAAATTCTCATAACTGTAATTCTGCTACTGTTATGAATTGTAATGTAAATATCTGATATGCAGGATGTTTGATATGTGACTCCCCAAAGGGTCAAGACCCATAGGTTGAGAGCGGCTGCCTTAAGTGCTGTATGTAGCCTGTGCAGCAGAGGCTGGCAGACTCAGAGCAGCTTATGAGCCCTGGGTGACTGGAATTCCTACATGGAATACCCTGTTCACACATCTTGGGTCAGCTCCCTTAGTCTGTGCTGGAGACTGTAATAAACTTGCTTATGGCCTCCCATTTCTGGATTGCATTCCTGTTTGTTCTCGTTCTGGTCAGGCTGGGGATCAGTTGGCCAGGTTCTGGCTTTGTCTGGGCTGTGTTCTTTGTGAGGATGAGGAGGCAGCCGAGGTACCTGTTGGATGTCTTTGCACAGCTTCTCAGCCTGTCTCACGGTCTCTGCTGGAAGACACTGTGTGTAGACCCACCTCAGTGCCTACTGCTTACTGCTTGCTTTTTCTTCTGCGGGGGTGACCTCACATCATGGTCCTAAGGTCCTTTTGGTCCCCAGACTGTCGACTGCAATAGCATCCTTGTCCGGGTAGGGCCCAGGCTGTGGAAGAGTGTTCTTACTGAAGATCGTAGCTGCTATGGAGTATTGGGTCCAAAGCAGAGCCGCCTCTTTGCTGACTTTCTGTTTTTGAGGGGTGTGTGTGTGTGTGTGTGTTGGGGTCTGTTTGTTTTAATTATTACTAAGAATCAGAAAAGATATTTATCAGATGTTTCAATCTACAGCAGCGCTGTGGCTCTGGCAAGCAGAAAGAATAAATATACATTTAGCCAGGGTACCGCTGATTTATCTCCCTGTGCTAACGCTGCTCTGTTGGCAGAGCTGTCTGATTTGTATACTGATGCCGTTTGGGTTTGAGGAGTGAGGGGCAAGATCCCCGGGCTGCTTGCCGGAGTGGAGGGACTCCACTGAGCAGGCTTTTCTGCCAGTCTTGGCGCTCTCACGAACACAGGCACTGGCACATGGTGCGTGCGTGCGTCTGTTGGGAAGGTGGAGTTTGGCCAGCTCCTTCTGTTGGCTTGCCTGGGAGGTGCTCAGTGGGTGATGGTGGGAGCGCCCCCCCCCTCTGCTGCAGGAAGGGCAGTTCTCCTTTGACGTCGTGTACATCTGTGTGAGGAAAGGCCCAGATCTGGGGTGTTTGGGCATGGCAGGTTGAGGGTAGGAAAGGCCTGTGTGTTCTCAGGAACTCATGGCTCTCCTTGCTTCCATGTTGTCCTCTTACCCGGTCAATCCCAGTTTGGCCTGTTGTCAGAAATTCGGCTTGAACCTTCCAGTTCCTCCTGGAGTGTGGCATGGAAACGTCTACTGATGTGTGGTGCAGTTTGGCAGCAGGACAGTCTGTTTGGGTGGTGGTGTTTACAGTCAGGCCAGTTGCGTTCTTCTTAGATCGTACAAGTACAGGTGGCGTGTGAGTATCTGCTTCCACCCCCACCTTCCTGCAGACAGAGTGTGGTGGAAGAGGAGAGCGGCCGTGGTAACACCCAACAACCCTCTCCCAGGTACCCCTCCCTGCCAAGTCCTTAGCAGCAACTAGTCTTAGCAGCTGGGTGATCATCTTGAAGCCATTTGTCAGCCTTTAGACACATGTACGTAGGGTTTCTTTGTTTCGCAAGCCTAGATCTTGTTGTACGCACCATTCCACTTTCTTTGTTCTTGTAAGATATTGTGAAGTTATTTACACGCATGTGTCTCTGCTCTGTTGTTTTGTCTGTTAAGTGTGTAAAGTGTGCTGTCGGTGTATCAGTTTATGAATTGGTTCCTGTTGACGGACAGATTGCTAGCGCACGAAGTTTTCTCTTACGCAGTGTTGGTGCGTTAGTGTGCCTGTGTTTCTCTAAAACTGGAATTGACTTGTCGGATGTTCACGTTCGTTTAGCACATCACAGCAGTGCCCACGTGGTGCTCTTAGATGTCCTGATTTCTACTACAAGTTTGCCCCTTTCCTTACCGGCTGACATTATACCGAGTGGAAGAAATAGATTGTGTTTTATCAGCATTCTGTCGATTCCCGGTAAAGTCCTGGCACTCGTTTCTCAGCCTCCAGATCTCAGTGATGAGAGCTTACTGCCAGAGTGGGCAGGCCCATAGTAACCACTGAGTAGAGCACACAAGGACCCTGATTGGCTCTGCACAGGGTGGCGGAAGCACCATGGCACCAGGGGTGGTGGCGTGGCACCTGGGAGCCAGACCTCCTGGTTTCACATTCTTTCCACTTCTGCCAGAGTCTAGGTACGGTGCCGGACGCTCGGGATTTGGTGTAGGGTCCCTGAGTATATCTTGGAGTATTTCCCTGAGGAACTGGGTGTGTGTAAGTACCAGTTGAGACTGGTCTGCCAAGGAGGCCTCCGACATGGTGAATAGCATGTGCAGACCATGCACCTGAAAACCAGATGCTGTGGCTTCCGCAAAGCCCGGGAGAGCGCCTCTGTGGGGCAGGCTTTTCTTCCAGCTGCGTGGCCATCACCCCTGCTCCTCGCTTGCTGTGGGACACTGTGACAGTTTGCCAGGTACCAGGGTCTTTAGGAGAAACTGCAGCCTTAGCAGGAAGCCAACAAGCTGATAGACGGATAGTACCTGCAGGTTGACTCCTCTGGGCTGTCCACACAGCCTGAGACATGGACTTTGGGAAGTTTTGGCTTACTGGAGCACTTCAGTCTTCGCTGCTGAAGGGGTCCCGCAGTGGGGGTGGTGGGGCAGAGGGGTGAGGAAGGGACTTGGGAGCCCGGCTCTTTTGGAACTCAGCTCCTGCTCAGTCCTCATCGAGGGGAGAGCCAAGCCCTTATGTTCTGACACTAGAACAGGGTTAGTTCTCTTTGTAGCCTCAGTTTCCCCTTTAGGGATCCAGGCCCATCTAGGACTTAACTCACAGGGTGATTGTGAGGATCCAGAATGCTCTTTATAGAGTTGGTCATCTACGTAGCAGGTACTCAGTGACTGAAGTAATTTCTTCTGTTTGCAAACTCCTTTCCTTAGTAAATGGTTTTAAACTTTTAATTGATTTGCGTGTGTGCATGTGTAAGCGTGCATTTGTGGAGGTAAGAGTGCAACTTTTTGGAATTGGTTTTCTCTTTCCACCTTTATATTGGTTGCAGGGATTGTTTGTCAGGCCTGTGTGGCAGGAACCTTTACCTCCTGAGCCATCTCCAGTAAATGTTTTTAAGTGAATGCCTGAACATTTGACTGTACATAGGAAAATGCATATAGCCTGCTAACATTGAAGGGTCTCAGTCTGGAGATCAGTAGCTACCTAGAGACAGATGGGAAAAGAGAGGGGTGCAGGTGGGGGGCTCTCAGGGAGCCTTGGCAGGAGAGGAACGCTCACTCCATGCTTTCTTAGTGAACAGCTCTTATGTGCACATCAGTACCCCAGGTGCAAAGGCCTTTCCATTTTTGTTTAGAGAGACTGAATGCTGGAAGACCTAGAATGAACTTTTATCAGGCCCTGAGAGGTAACATGTCTGTTTCAAGTCACACTTGGCAGGACAGAGAGGGAGTCCAGGTCTCAGGCTTCAGAGAGTAGGGACTCTTCCCATCTTCTGTACACTGCCATGTGTTACCTGTTTCCAGACATGGACAGTGTTGGCTGTGTCATCTACTGCCCAAGGCTCTAATGATCAGGGTCAACCTATGCACTGAGGTCGCTGCAGGTTGAATGTGGAGAAGGCTGTACCCAAGGCCTGCAGAATACCCAGTGTGGTGGTATCTACCTGGGAAGAAGCATTGCTGCTGCAAGCTGTGCTTGGTGAATGAGCATGTGGTCTGGAAGCTGCGGGGTCCCAGCGTACCCTGCACAGATGCAGGAGGTCCTAGGGAGTGGGCAGAATTGCAGTTACAGAAGCTGTGACATGAGTCTGGACCGTGTGTGTGTGTGTGTGTGTGTGTGTGTGTGTGTGTGTGTGTGTGTGACAGTTAATGGTACAGTGGACTAACAGAGAGACTTGAGCGCAGTGTGCAGTAGGTACCAAAGGTATGCCCTGAATAGAAGTCAGCAGAATCAAGGCCTCACCTTGGGGCTGGAGGTCTGGGCGGCTTCTCAGAACCAGCACAAATTAAAACGAGCCACAGTTAGCCTGTAGAGAGCAGATAGCCTGGGCTTTTATTACACACTGCATTTGACAGATAAAGACACTGAGACCCCAGGGGTGAGGTGCCTGTTCAAGGTCACAGTCTGATGGAGAGGAAGGTCACGCTGGATCCTGCCCCCAGCCACGGCAGTCTTCACCTTGGCAGCTCTCCTGGAGGTGAGGTCACCGCCTGTGGGAAGTTAGTGTTGTGAATCGGATGAGTGAGTTCCCAGTCCGCTTCCTCACCTGGCTGGCTGTCTCTGAGGGACGTTAGCACATTAGTCTCTCTGCATGGGTGTCTCTAGGCTGAAGGTAGCGGCCCTCCTCCTCTTAAAGTGATGGTCTGTGTCCAGTGGCCTTGGACCGTACGGTGAGGGGAAGAAGCCGAGGCCGTGCACGTGTGCTGGTGTCCCGTGGCTGCCGAGACAAAGCACCCGGGGCAGCAGCTGAAGCAGCAGAAGTTTCTTCTGCCCCGTTCTCAGGCTCCCTGGGAATCTGTTCCGTGTTCCCATCCCAGCTGCGGAGAACTGCTGGGTGCTCCTGGCTCTGCCGTCATCTGCCATCCCCTGGGGCTGTCCTTACCCCTGTGCGTGGTTCTCCAGAGGCACAGAACAAGCAGTTAGGTTCATTGTTTTAGGGGCTCTTCCTGAGAGCTAGAGCCGTGCGTGTGTGCATGCGTGTGTGCACGTGTGTGTGTGTGTGTGTGTGTGTGTGTGTGTGTGTGTGACTGTAATGTGTTGAATATTCTAGGATCTGTCTTCCAGAAGCTGGAGACCCAGCATGATGAGGCATGAGTTCTGACCAAGTCTATGGCCTGAAGCAGGAGAGCCAACAATAGAAGTCACAGTCTGAGAGCTGGCAGGCTGAAGACCCCTGAGCCTGATTTTGAGTTCAAGAACAAAAGCAGGAAATGACCAGTGCTGTCCGAGTCCTGGAGCAGTCAGCCAGAGGAACTCTCATTTACACAGGCTGTTCTGTTCAAGGGTTCATTTGATTGATAGGCTCGCCCACCTTAGGCAGAGAAGTCTGCTCTGCTCACTCTGCCTTTCCACCTGTGACAGGCTGAATGTCTGGATGCCTTCGAGCTGGTCAAGTCCACACATAAAATTAACTGCCACACTTAGGTTGTACCTAACTAACTGCACACACCCTGTTTACACATGGGGTCCCATGCCTGAAGTTCCAGGTGGTCATGGATTTGGGGGCTATTGTTCAAAATCAGCTACTGGGTGAGATGAAGGGATGGCCGAAAGGCAGAGAGAGGGTCAGGCAGGTGTGGTGTTGTAAGGAGCTGGGGAAGGTCTCACTGAAGGAGTATTTATTTGAGCTTCAGCCTGAGGGAAGGGAGAAGGAGGGACTAAGTTAGGGCTGGAGTTAACTGTCATGAAGGAAGGGTGGTCAGCAGAGCCTCTGAGGTGGGCATGCCCTCCCACAGATGGTGCAGGGCCAGTGTGTTAAATGCGAAGTGTGTGTTTTGTGGGGACATCTGAGAAGGCAGGCCTCTGAGGGTTCAAGGACAGCAGGGGTCCTGTCCTGACCTTACTGGAGGTGCTGGTCTTCCTGTAGAGGGGTGTCAGTCACTGTCAAAGGTGTGTGTGTGTGTGTGTGTGTGTGTGTGTGTGTGTGCCTTTCAAAGGAAGAAGTTAGTTTTCCGATCACCACAGATCCTCGGCCCTTTCCTGATCCCTCACCCACCCACCTCTCCTCACACTTGCCACATTCATGAGCACGAGGCTTGGGTGACATGTGTACATGGAAGAAGCATGCAGAGCTACCCTGCTGTGCGTTTCATGGCCTTCGACTCCCTGATCCTGTGGGCTCCATCCTCTGTTCCAGGCAGGTGCTGGAAATGCTGAGGTCAGTGTGCAAGTTCAGCATCCAGATCTTTGCAAGTTGTAAAGTCACAATGCAGTGAGAGTCCAGTCAGCTCCCTTGGTGAGTGGGTCACGGTTAGCCTTGAAAATGCAGGAATGTCTGCAGAGACCCGTGGAGAGAGAGGGCTGATCTGCTGTGTTCTTAGTGCCTAAGCCCAGGGCTTTCTCACTCTGTAACTCACAAGGTTTTCATAAGACACCAAGTTGCAGTCATTAAAATGAAGCGACTCGGACGGAACTTTCCTTAGCCTGCTGGCCTGCCTGAGGCCTGTGGGGTCAGTCTGAATGACTGCTGAGGAAACAGCGCAGCGCTGGATCGGAAGCCGCCTTGTCTAACTGACAAGGAATTTCCTCTTGGAGCCGCAGAAGGAAAGGGCCTGGTACTGTGCGAGGAAGGCTCCTGAGAGGTGGGCCGTGGGGTGAGCTTGCTTCCTTCGCCAACAGAGGGGGTCCTAGAGGTCAGCCATGTTTGGAGGTTAGCTGGATGGTGGTGCTGCCCAGTCCCCTGTGAAGAGCATGGTTTTAGATGATGATTATGTATAAGTGGAGATGGGGGTAGAATTGCCTTTGGGGAGATACACACTTACCCCCCAACTCTCTCCTGAGCAAAGCACTGTACAGAGTGAAAGTTGTAGACCCCTGATGCGTTTTGTGAGAGTGTAATTCCTCCCCCAGGGTTATTTTGGGGGTGTTTCTCTTAGCACATCAAACGACTCCCATAGAAGAAGTGCTTTTTAAAATGCAGTCTTTTTCTGCTAGAGCCAATCAGGAAGATGGTCTTGGTGGTGTCCTATAGATGATACAAGGCCAGTGTTGTTTCAGCGTTATGTATACAGTGGGAACCCTTGTCTTATAGCCAGATGACAATCCCAATGTACCTATGAGTCAGCTTGGTCCTGAGCCTGGGGATGGCTTTTGTCTCTGTCATTGTGTTCTGAGCACTTGGTAAGTAACTTTTGATAGACAAGATAGTAATTGAGTGTGGACTCCGACATGTTTTGGGGACTCCAGGCTTATTGCATGCTATGAAATCTGAGCTCAGAGTCCCCACATTGGGACTGTAGTACTAAATTCTGTTCTTATTTCTCCTGCTTTGGCGAAGTCACTTGCTACCCTGGGCCTCAGTTGGAGACATTATTGGGGCTACTTGCCAGAGCATGGATGACTCAAAAGCAGCCACCTTACTGGAAACCCCACCCATCATGGGCAATGGCACAAAAGCCCCATCCTGGAGCTCCCTGAACATTTTGCAGGCAGCGCCGCTGGAGAGCCTCTCCGAAGCTCACTGCTTTGTGCTTATCTCACATTTAACCTGGATGAGAGGACTAGAGTGCCCCTCTGTCCCTCTTGGGCAGCCCTTGGCCTCATCTCCCTGTGTGGGAACCCGTTGAGGGCAGGGCTGTTCTGTTTATTGGGAACCTGACACATTCAGACTCCCCCAGAAGTCTTGGCCAGCATCTCTAGTATTCCATGACAGCCCTCCAAGGTCCTTGCTTCCTAGGCAGTGGTGCTTGGGAGGGAGGCGTGGGAGGGGAGGACTTGGCTGAACCCCCACTCTGCTTCTGGAGGCAGGTGCCTTCAGTTGCTCAGCTGGTCTCCGTGTTCTCTCAAGTTTCACACAACTTTCTGTCCTTGCCTTGAACAAAGGCTCTTTATTTCTGGGGGTTGTTTTCATAACTCAGGTAAGGGAAAAAATGGGTCACAACTACAAGATTGTACATATATTACAGTGTAAATTTGTTGAGAAATACTTTTGCAAAGGGGAAATACTAAAAAGTTATTTCCCTGGTTATCTCTATATTTTGTATTCTTGGAAATTTGCATCTTTATTTTCTTTTTGAGACAGGGTTTGTGTATGTCAGGCTAGTCTCACACCTGTTGTGTAGCTGAAGATGACCTTGATCTTCTGATCCCTCTGCCTCCTCCCTGCAATTGCAGGGATTATAGGGGTGCCCCATCATGCCTAGTTTATGGGACTTCAGACATGCTGGGCAGCATTCTACCAATTGACATACATCTCTAGCCCAGATAACGTTTCTTGTATGTTGTACATGGTAAAAACATCAATATTAATAACAAGTTGCTACTTCCTAGAATTTAATAGGTACCAGATATTGTAAGACATGCTTTTATAATATCTTATGTAATCCTACTACTAAAATTGTTTATAAAAATATAAACAAAAACTTACTTTTATTGTGATAAAGTATAAATAGCATGAAACTTACCCTTTTAACCTTTTTTTGTAAACAGTCTAAACTGTTTGAACTTGTGATCTTCTTGCCCCCACCACCCTGAGTACTTGGATTATAGGTGTGTACCATTACTCCTAGCTTCTTATTTATTTATTTATTTATTTATTTATTTATTTATTTATTTATTTATTTATTCATTCATTCATTTATAGCTATGTGTGTACACAGCTGTCAGATTTATTTGTTTATTTGTTTGTTTATAGCTATGTGTGTACACAGCTGTCAGATTTATTCATTCATTCATTCATTCATTCATTCATTCATTCATTCATAGCTATGTGTGTGCACAGCTGTCAGATTCCCTGGAGCTGAGTTACAGGTGGTTGTAAGCTATCTGATGGGAGTGCTGGGAACTGAGCTCAAGTCCTCTGGAAGAGCGGAGAGTGCTCTTATCCCCTAAGCCATCTCTCCAGATCCCTACTCCTGGCCTTTTAAACTGTTTTCACATGTGCAGTTCAGGCCTGTATCTTTGCTGTTAGATCCTTTCTTGAACTTATTGTTTTATATTTGAGGAAGCTGAGACTTGAGCGGAGTTATTGATGAAGGTCACAGTGTAAGTTCCAGAGGTCACACTTGAGTGTAGCACTGATAACTACTTACTGGGTGCTCTGGTTTGTGACTGTGGGGTCTCTGTGTCTGATCCTATGCTTGCCCCACACTGGCTGTACAAAGCTGTTCACTCATGCCTGTTTCTCTTGAGACTTCCAGCAGTGGGGTTGTGTACTGGTTAGGGCTGTGTTGGTCAGCCTGGATTTGTGGTGTTGAAGCTGGTGGTGGTTGTGTTTCTATTGTTGCTGAGAAGGTGAAAGTGTATAGGCTGCCTGCTGGGATTCTGTGTGCAGAATGATAGAGTGGCCTGGGGCAGAAGAATGGCCTGGCACTTAAGTATGTGAGCTCAGTGAGTCTGGGTGATTTCAGAGAGCAAGCATTGAACTTGGAGTTCGAAGGTCTGTGCCTCAGTCTTTATGCCTGGTCTCATTTCCTCCCTCCCTCCCTCCTTTCCTCCCTCCTTCCTTCCCTCCCTCCCTCCCTTAACTTACTTTATTTTGAGGTAGATTTCTTGTAGCCCAGGCTGGCCTCAAACACACTATATAGCTTGGGTTCGCCTTGAACTTCAAATCCTCTGGCCTCTGCACCTCACAGGTGCTAGGATTACTGGCATGTGCCACCATGCCCAGTTCTGTATGATGCTGGAGATGGAACCCAGGGTCTCATGCTTGCTTGGCAAGGACTCTGTGAACCAAGCAACATCTCCACCCAACTTCTGCTCTCAAGTAGTTTCTGTAATGGGAATTCGGGCACGCAGAGCTTAGGCAGTGTTGATTTGGAGGATGTTGGGTGGGAAGGGGGCTGAGCCCAGGGATGGAGGAGGGTATTGGATCTGAAGCTTTGCGAAAGGCCTTGCTTGGTTTTGCTCTGCGTTGCCATTGGCAGACTCCCTCTGCCCTTGCTTAGCTGGTGAGGGGGAGTACTCCTCTGTGTACTTAGTACTGTGTACCTGGTGCTAAATGCTCTGCAGTTTGTCCTGGCAAGTTCCGTAGATCTGTTCTACAAGACTCACTTCCCGTGTTGAAGCGACTTGTCATTTAGATCACCTTGCAGTCCTGTGTTCTCGAAAGTGCTAGTGTACGGTGTCCTTCTCTGGCTAGCTGTCTTGTTTGCAGCCCAGTCTTATTTTGTTCTCTAACCCTTTGAGGGAGTGGCTGGGAGCTGTGCTCTGTTGCTCGTGTGTGTGTGTGTGTGTGTGTGTGTGTGTGTGTGTGTGTGTGTTCACCTTGGTAGACCCACCAAGTGTAAGACACTGACGAACACCGGGGGAAGATGGTGTCGCTCTCACAGAAGCCCTGGTTTCAGGAGGAAAAGTCACAGTTAAAGGGTGAAGGCTTCAGTAGCATCAACAGGCACTGGCAGAAGACCGTGACCCTTGGTCCGCATCGGCAGAAGTGTTTCGCTGGAGCGTCAGAGGGCGTGAGCAGTTGGCACGCCTCTGCCACTGTTGCTTTTCAGCAACTATTCGCATCGGTGGTTTGTGGCTGGGCGCCTGTCTCAGCACCTCGAGTTGACTTTTGAGTCATCTCTGCTGCATGCTTTACGTGACACAGAGGACGGTCTGGGCAAGACTGCTTAAGTCAGCGACCCCATCTCACTGTCCACTTGGTTTCTGCTTTGAGACTGGTTTAGTACTGGCAGACTAAGTAGGTCATGGATACGTGTTTTGAGCAGAGTTTGGCTACGTTCCATGGATGTTTAATTTCCAGAGCAAAGCTGGCTGGCCTCATTTTGCCCAGGAGACTGGCCGTAAGCACTCTGGCTGGTTTCAGGGTGTATTTATAGTGTGAAGATGCTGGATTGGAGACACCGAATCTCCAGGCCTTCTAGGGAGCACCGGCAGAGGCTGTGGAACCCTTCTGGGGGCTTCCTACCCACTTTCCTAAGTTTTCGGAAAAGCCTTGGTCCTCACTAAGAGCACGAAACTGCCTTCTGAGAAACCGGGTTCATCTCTGTGGATTTGCTTCTGTGTGGACATGCTGCGTGCTGAGCTTTTCCTCTTGTGTGGAAGCAGTGGGGCCAAGCACACCCACACGTCTAGTCAGAGTCAGCCTGTTTTTGCGTGAACAGTTTTGGTCTCCTATGTGGGTTGAGTGCTTGGTTGAGGCTTTGTGGCCTGTTCTGACCTTTTTTAAAGGAAGGATGGCCCAGGGCGGGAGAGGTGCTGTTACCTGGAGTTAGTGTGACGCTGTGGCTCCTTCACTCTTCAGAGACTTTTCTCTTGCTGAGCTGTGTTCCCTGGTGTCCTCACCTAAGCCTCCTGAGTGAGGGCAGTGTGTTCAGATGTGACATGCTGGCTTCACACTAGCCCAGTGTGTGCTCCAGTGTTGACCAGACTGTTCAGTCCTGCTGCCTTCCTGCCTGCCTTCCTCCCTTCCTCCCTCCCTTCCTCCCTCCCTTTCTCCCTTTCTCCCTCCCTTCCTTCTTTCCTTCCTTCCTTCCTTCCTTCCTTCCTTCCTTCCTTCCTTCCTGTCTTCCTACCTTCCTGCCTTCCTGTCTTCCTACTTTCCTATCTTCCTGCCTTCTTTACTGTCTTCCTACCTTCCTGTCTTCCTGCCTTCCTACCTTCCTACCTTCCTGTCTTCCTGCCTTCCTTCCTGCCTGTCTTCCTGCCTGTCTTCCTGCCTGTCTTCCTTCCTGCCTTCCTGCCTTCCTGCCTTCCTGCCTGTCTTCCTGCCTTCCCGCAGGTTTGAGGAGCAGGTCTGAGTTTGGAGGTGGTTGTGTGCTTATTCTTGCTCTCTAGCTTTGTCCTCACAGTGGGTTGCAAAGTCCTGAAGGGAACATTGCTGTTCCAGGTCGGTCGTCTTAGTAGAACTGGAGGCAGTCTGCCCAGGGATTGGCTTGGCCAGCATTCCTCAGAGCCACCACCGTCTGTCTCCATTTACAGATGCTTTTTATGGTAGCCCAGCACTTAGCATGCTTGCTTTTTGCTGTAGCTTCCTCTAAACTATTTCTTAGGTTCGGCACACAGCAAGTCAGCCATGAGCAGCTCCTACTAACTTGAGACAGAAGCAAAGTAACAGTTGTTAAAAAAGGGTTCTCCTAAAGAAAATCTGAAGAGGTGTCTAAAACCGACTTGTGCTGTCAATGAGAATGCCTCCTCAGAAGCTGCCTGGGGTTTGCTGGGACCAGCAAGCGTTTCCACCAGGAGCAGCCATCCCCTCCAGCATTTCCTGGCTTTGTGAATAGGAGCTGGCTGCATACCCTTTCTGTGTCCGTATCCTATAAATGTCCAGTAATAGAAAGCTAGGGTGAGACAGACTGTATGTAAGTCAGAACCCAACTCATGGGGTGCTCTTGTCTTTAGTTTCCCACCAGCTTAACTTAGGAAACACGCCTATTTTGCTCTATTAGCTGAGATCGGAGACCCTCTCCTTTCCCCAGGGAGAGTGGGAGTGATCTACTCTGCAGACTTTTGCAGGGAGACCCTGCAGAGAACCCTGATTTGGGGGCTGGTCGTCCTGTTTGTTATGGATAATCTTGGTTGTCAACTTGACATACCTGGGAAGAAGGAACCTCAACTGTAGAGTTTCCTCCATCCGGGTAGTCTGGGCACCATCCCCAGGCAGGTGGCCTGGCCTGTTCTCCCATAGCTTCTGCTTGAATCCCCTGCCTTGAGTTTCTGCCTTGGGTTCCCTGGAACTGGAGTTACAGACAGTTGTAAGCTGCCATGTGGGTGTTGGGACTCAAACCCTGGTCCTTCAGAAGAGCATCTAGTGCTCTTGACTGCTAAGCCATCTTGCCGGCCTCAGTTTATTTATTCTTTGACACAGGTTCTTACTCTGTAGCCCAGGGTGGCCTTGAACTCATGGTGAACCTCATGCCTCAGTCTCCTGAGTGCTAGGATAGCAGATATGAGCCAATATGCCAGGCAAAACAGCATTTAGAAACATGTTTTTTGTTTTGTTTTGTTTTGTTTTTTTTTTGGTTTTTCAAGACAGGGTCTCTCTGTGTAGCTTTGCGCCTTTCCTAGGACTTACTTTGGAGACCAGGCTGGCCTCGAACTCATAGAGATCCGCCTGCCTCTGCCTCTGAGTGCTGGGATTAAAGGCGTGCGCCACCACCG
The DNA here is from genome assembly GCF_949786415.1 of Peromyscus eremicus. Taxonomy (NCBI): domain Eukaryota; kingdom Metazoa; phylum Chordata; class Mammalia; order Rodentia; family Cricetidae; genus Peromyscus; species Peromyscus eremicus. Next base: position 11,870,925 of record NC_081422.1, read on the forward strand.
CCTGACTAGAAACAGTTTTTAAGACATGAATATTGGTCACCTGCACTTTGAACACGGTCACTTACTAAGTACTCATCATGAGCTCACTTCAAAAGCCCTTTGGCCTCCTCTCAAAACACCTCCCACGCAGCTAGTGGACTTCCTCTTCCGTTTTCTACCGTCGAGTGAGAACTCCCCAGTCTACTCACCCTCCCTCCTTCCTTCTTTAGTGTTCATAAATTTGGGTGGAGACAAGTACACGGAGCCAGGGAACCAGCCCACAGTGTTTAGTCTTTGGGGTTCTTTTATATTTGCCACGTGGTCTGGAGTTACTTTCCTTAATTCAAGGAGCTCACAATCCTGTAGGGCAGAGGGGCCTCCAGTTCTGATCATGTGAATAAGCTGAGAGTCACATGAGGATTCTTCCCATGAGAGGTTGGGTCTTGGTGAGATGGTGGTGGAGGTGGTGACTTTTGAGTCTTAGTTCATTGAAAACGAGTTCATTTGCAAGCTTAGTCTTCCACTGGTAGGCTTGCAGTGGGGTGAAGGACTGGGTGTCCTAGTATACGACAGCCCCTCCTCTGACTCCCTAAACCTGTTACCCCTCTGTGTCCGTCAGCTACCACCTACCTGTCTGCCTGTCCAACCCATTGCCAGGTCTGTCTGGGAGCACTCCTTATGTTTCCCCCTTACAGCTGCAAGAACAGCCAGAGAAATGTGCAGGCCAGTTTGCTGAATGGTCTTCCCACAAGGGATCAGAAAGCGGATCTTGCCGTAGCGTTATGAATAAAGAAAACAGAAAGATGGTGGGGATCAGGAAAATACCACCTCAAATGTGTCAATTTGGACTTCAAATGGGGCACAGTACACACAAGAAGGTGTGTTATCTGAACTCCCCTTGTCTGCCTAAAGATGCATCCTGCAGCCAGAGATGATTGTATGGATGTCACAGAGGAGGGGGGAGTCACACCACACTCACTTTGTCAGAGGATACACCTGTTTATGTGAGGGCCCATTCATCTTTCCCAGAGATCGGTTCTTCTCTAGGTCACCTGCATTTCTCTTCCTCCTTGGGCATTTTGCTTCCTGGTCGTGTCCGTGCCACACCGCGCCCACCACTTTGGTCCTTCAACATGATGCCCTTTGTGGGGGAACCTGTCTACTGTTTATTTTGTGGACTCATTCAGTGATGCCCCAGAGGGCGAAGGGTGGTGTTTTCACTCTGACAGAAGCTTGGGCCATTAAGCTGGAGAAACCTGGGTTTGAATTCTTGTGAGACTTTGGATAACCCCTCCATCTTGAAGCTGGGTATGAAAACATGCCCACCTCAGAGATACTGGAGATGAGATGACATGGCTCAGGCCCAAAGCCTTGGCACAGAGCCTAGCACCCGTAACCACGGCCTGCTGCTCTTGGCTTTGTGTTTAGTATTAAAAAGGATGATATGACTCTCTTCGGGCTTCAGGGTGCAGCTGGAGCCATGCTCCCCCACAGGAGGCCCCTTCCAGAACTCTGGAAGTGAACTTGAAGCTTCACCTGGGGTTTGACTGTGGCTGAGAAAGGAAATGCTGGTGCAGTAGAGCAGGTGTGCACTGAAGAAATTTCCTGGCTTTATACTGTAGGTGGGGAAGTGGGGCTGGGCTGGAATTGGAGAACCCGATGAAGCTGCTTGGGACAGCAGGCGCTTTTTAGTTTCTAAAACCATGTAGCAGTTTGAGGGAACCTGATGGCTTTGTATCCAGCCCAGTGGTGCTTTTAGTGGACTCTCTGGGTCTGGCAAGCAAGGTTCTGAGGTGATTCTCTGACCTTAGCGGTCTTGCTGTGAACCAAGGCCATGACTGACACCCACACATACTCCCACAGGGTTTGTTGAGGGCCTGTGTGCTGAGTGTTGGTATTCAACCCTTGTTTTCAAGTCTCAGTCTGCTCCATTCTGTAGTTTAGGCTGGAGTGTCATGAACTTTTCCTCTCAAAGTTAAAATAGTTCTGTTCTTTATAAACACTCTTTTCCTTTCTGTTTTTCTTTTTTTTTTTTTTTTTGGTGTGTGTGTTTGTGTGTGTGTGTGCACACACACACACGCGCGCCTCAAAGAGGCAACAGTGGGACATGCTGAGAGTTAGCCAGATAGGTGGTTTCTGCCTGGAGCCTTAGTTGAAATAGAATCCCGCCCCCCCCTCCCCGCCCCCCCCAGGATTGTCCCTACAGTCAAGCTAATGGTTCAGCCTGCAGACTTTCCCAGTCTAAGACTCTGGCTCCAGTTCTGTGATTGGGGGAGTACCTTAGTGCCTTTTCTTTTCCATGTGCATGTGTGTGTGATATGTATGAGGGTAGGTACACGTGTGTGAGTGAGTATACATATGAAGGTTCATGAATATGGAAGCCCAAGACTGATATTGGGAGTCATCCCTGATCAATCCCAGCCTTATTGAGGCAGGGCTCTGATATGGCTAGTCTTGCTGGCCAGCTTGTGGACCACCACACCCATCTGGCATTTCCATGCGCTCTGGGGATCTGAACTCTGGTCACATTTGGTGGCAAGTGTTTTAACCACTGAGTGATCTCCCCAGCCCCCTGTCAGGTCCAAAGGAAACTCCATTTCCTCAGATTGCAGCAGTTAGACAAAACCCAGAATTCCTCAGGAACTTGTGAAGATGGTTCCCTTCTACCAAAGGAGTCATTTCCCTTGTCACTGGCAGAAGGGACAAATGGCTGTTTGTGGTAACTCTCATCATCCTAAGTGTATGCTGGTCTCCAGCTCCCACACTGTCACACGTACCTGCTGCATATGTTAGAGTCCATGCTGGCACCCTGGCTCTCCTCACCCCTCACCCCTAGGCTTTCCCAGCTTCTCATTCTCCTTAGAGCCCTGCTGTTTTGGCTGTGCGCTCTCTTGGTCCTTTCTTTGTCTTTGTCTCTGACGTCCTCCACCTCCCCTCTCTGCTCCTGTTTCTCTCCTGGCCAGGCCCACCCAGTCTCTGGCCGTGTTCAGTCTACTACTTTCTCTCTCTGTTCTGGATTCTTCCAGAAGTCTCTGGCTGATCTCCCTCGTATCTACAATAAAAATCTTCCCCTTGACCGTAGCATGGGGCGGTCGTGTCATCAGTTTATAACCCTCTTTAGCGTCTTTGCTGTGAAACAGGGTGTGGTCCGTCTGCTGTGGGTCCCTGCTGCCTCAGGCATCTCTTCTGCCTTTCGCTGCCAGTGTCTTGTTCCTGTTAGATGAAGTGCTTGGTGCTGGCTGCAGCATTGTGGGGTCCCCTCTCCAGTAAGGACTTACAGCTGCTCTGTCACGTGTTGGCCCCATCACCCTTGTGTTTTCCTACCTCGCTTTAAATTCCCAGCGTCTTTCCCTTTCCCCGGCTGTGCGGCGGCACCTCTGGCGTCTGCGTTTTGCTAGCATGTTCTGACTCTTGACCTGCCTGCTGCGTCTGTGTCAAGTCTCAGCTTGGCTGAGTCTCACACCTAGGGGAGGTTACAAATGGGGGTGACCCCACTGCTTTGCTCTTGGCTTTTACACCTCACTTCCCTTTCTCCTTATGCTTCCATATCCCCCCGCCCCTCAGCTTCCCTAGAAGAGCCCCTGATTAGAAAGGAGTGGCTTTCCAGGCCTCCAGTTGGGAAGAGGTTGCCAGAGTCAGTCTTGTGTAATTTTATATTTTACATGTGCTCCTTTGTCAGCCCCAACATTTGCAGAGTGAATCTCTGGCTCTCCATTGATGTTTCCAGCTTATCTCCCAGCTCTGCTGGACAGGAATGCACAATGAATTAATTGAGTTGTTTTTATCCCACTTCCTGCCTCACGGAACACCTGCCTGGTGAAGGCTGCCAGCTCCCCTGCCTCTTACCTGATTGGCCAGCTGTCCCGGCCGTGTTAGTTTCTGGCTTCTATCAGAAGTGTCAGTCTTGTCTTTTGAAGTTTCTCTGCTGTGCTGTTGTTAATTTAGAGGCGCACGATGTGCTCTTCTGGGATCGCCCTTTTGTTCCCACCTTGCTGTCACCCTTGTGATCATTGGTGACCCCAAAGCTTGTGAAAGCTGCCTGCCGAGAGATGTAGAACAAGGGTGTCTTAGTGTGCTCCGCATGGGTTCCCGCACATGTGTGTCTTTCCTGTGGCCTCATTTTGACCCAGTCTCTCTTGCTGCTTCAGGCCTGACCTCTGAAGAGATGCAGCAAAGACAGACTTTAAAGACTGTGAGAGATCTTGGGTTCATACCATTCCATGGGCAAATGTGGTTTTACCAAGAACGAGAATGTGGGCAGAGAATGACTACAACCCAACCACAGATGCTGCCCTGTCTGCAGCCTGTCCCTTGCTAGTTTTCCTTGGTTGAAACGTCCCAGAGCCAACTTTGTGGTTCCTGGTGAAACTATGGCTTAGGTGACATTTTGCTGCTTAAAAACCCAGATGAACTCTTTAGGTATATGCCCAGGAGTGGTATTGTTGAGCCATGTAATAGTTGTGTTTTTAATGTTTTGAGAAACATCCTGTGGTAGTTTGGATGAGAACAGCCACATTTCTTTGTTTGTTTGAATACTTGGTCCTATGTTAGTGGAACTCTTGGGGAAGGATTAGAAGGTGTGGCCTTGTTGGAGGAGGTGTGCCACTGAGTGTGGGCTTTGAGGTTTCAAAAGCCCACGCCAGACCCAGTCTCATTCTCTCTCTGCTGGTGGATCAGGATGTAAGTTCTCAGCTGCTGCTCCAGCACCATGCCTGCCTGCTGCCATGCTCCCACCGTGATGACAATGGACTAACCCTCTGAAACTGTAAGCCCCCGTTAAATGCTTCCTCATCTAAGTTGCCTTGGTCACAGTGTCTCTTCACCACAATAGGACAGTAACTAAGACACCCCCATACTTATTCCCTTAATGGCTGTACTGGGTTACACTCTCAATAGCAGTGAACAGTGTCCTTGCCTCATCCTTGAAAAAAATCAGATAGGCAGCTAACCCTGTCTCCGTGAAGGTGAGATTCTACAGTGACCTCGTACAAGGATTGCTCGTGGGTGAGGCTTCTCAGTGAGGGTACAGAAGGAAGTGTGGAGTTGGATGGCAAGGCTGCAAGCCTGTCACTCTGTGCTGTGGGCCAATTAGTCTTGTAAGTGGTCTTTGCCCTCTCAGCATGTTTGAAGAATGCCTAAAATTAGTGTGTCCCATTAGGATTGTCAGGAGAGAGAATGGATGGGAAGCGCTGGGCGTGCTGCGGGTGCTTACAGATATCTGTCTTTACGTCCGGTTACGAGGAGAGGGCAGGCTCTACCTGGAGAGACGCGAACGCTGGAGACCCAGCGTGGACATTAGCATCCGGCACGGTTCGACCCTGCGGAAAAGGGTCGAAACTGCCCGCTTTCTGGACTTTAGAAGTCACCGTAGTCATGTGGCGTGTGTGAAAGGGTACCTGTAAGACAGTGCTTGGTACACGGAATTCTCCAGAAGTAATTAAGTCAAACAGAAAAGTTAGACACTCGACAGTTAAGGGAGCAGGGAGCCAGGCATGGAGGCACATATCTGTTTTCCTGGCATTTGGGAGACTGAGGCAGGAAGACCCAGAGACCAAGGGCAGCTTGTTTATATAGTTAAAAGAGGAAGGGGAAACCCACAAAAGGAAAAGAAGAAGGTGAGTGCCTTTGTCTCTCTTCCCAAGGGGCTTTCAGCACTTAAACACACACACACACACACACACACACACACACACACACACACACCTTTCTCTCTCTTACACACTCATACCCAACAAGATAGACACTCACTCAACTACGCACCCTTTCTTTCTCTCTTTCTTACACACACACACACACACACACACACACACACACACACACACACACGACACATTCACCCATATTCATATCCCCCACTCCTACCCCTGCCATCTGGCCCTGGTGGACCCTGCAGTTTAGTAAGGCCCGAGGAAGGTCCCCCTGGTCCTTGGTGGAGGAGAGGGTGGTTAAGGTGGGAGGGCTGAGACTACTTTCATGGGTAAAGAAGTCATTTTGCTTTCTTCCTGTTCTGTCCACACTGGTGGAGTGGGCTGTCTAGTTCTGGGCTGTTGTTTGTCTGTAGATGAGTCCTCTCAGTCTGTCTGTCCTCATCCTATTTTCTCCCAACACCCCAGCTGCACAGTTAAAACACGCTGTCGCCATCAGTGCTTGGCAGAGTGGTGTCTGCGGTGGGTTAGAGCTGGTGTAGAGAAGAGTTCAGTGGGGAGCAGTCTGTATCAGGGAGTGTATGGATTTTGCTAATTCATATCCCTCAGCTACAGCCTTTCCTTTGCCCCAGATGAACACAACTTTTTCTTCTGTGACTTACACAAGAGTTGTAGGCACTGGGACCTTTGGTGACTCCCTGGGCTTCCTTTTTCATAGTGACTATGTAGCAGGAGATGGGGTGGGAGGCAATTCAACTTCCAATATTGTCTTATTAAGTGCCTGGCACTAATGAGTCCACTGTCCTGAATACCGTTAATTTTCTGAACAAAATGTGCTGTGAGCACAGTTAATCTTTCAGGCTATAATCCCAGAGTTGCTTGACCTGACCTGTGTAGCTGTAGGAAACAAATGGATAAATCGTGGTCTTTCCTGAGCCTAAAGAAGGCTTTTTCTGAGTTAATTATGTCCTGGGGAGCAGCGAGTGCCGTCTCCAAGTCAGGCAGGGTGTTCTGCATGTCTCTGTGACAAGGATAATGGTCCGCAGATTTCAGAATAATTGCACATGGATTTGGCTTTGGAGTTAAATAGCTTCAGTGTGAGTGCTGGCGTGCCTCTTACTCACCGGCACTGTTCCGAGTGTCACCTGTGCAGTGGGAATGGCTGAGGATGGCAGGAGGTGACACAGTCCTTAGCCGTGGCAGTGATTAACAGATGTAACCACTGCTGTAAGAATGGTGTCCTCAGGAGTCTAGAAAATGTGATATTCAGGACCTAATCAATTAGTCATTGTAAAAATTGGCCTCTTGCTGCTGGCTGCCGTTCCGTGCAGGGTTGACAGTGGTGTGGGGGAGAAAGTATCATTTTCCTCTGATCCCACAGGCTGAAACCACTCCTTCTGAGATCCCCAACCTAAGGATACCACCACTGCAGACACTTCAGAGGGTCTTTACCCTTTCCTGTCCCTCACTAGTGACCAGGTGCTCACCAAGTCCTGTGGACTCTGCTGCCCTCACTCATCCCCTGGCTCCAAGCCAGCATCTCTCAGGTTAGGTCATTACCCTTGCCACTAGATTCTGAAATCGGCTTTTCAAAGTTTCAGGAAGGAAAAGGTGGAATGGAAAATGTTGGAGGTTCTGCATGTGGTGAGACTGATTTAGTTGGTGAGACTCATATGTAACAGTGGTTTCACAAACCACAGCTGACATCGGCAAGGGATTTGTATCACTCACCTATCTGTCCCCAACAACAGCCTGGAGGTGGTGCCATTATTGTTGTGTTTTATAGTTGGTGGAACAGTCGCAGGAACTTCAGAGGCTGGCCCAGGGTCACAGGTAATGCCAGGAGTCCAGTGCAGGCTGAGTGTGTTTGTGAGCAGGTGCATGTTTCTGGGTGTAAAGTATCCTACTTGCATGTTGCCACAGAAGAAAAGTTGGAATGGTTCTGTGTGGCAGAGCCCAGTATAGCCACACTTTCTAGAAATGCAGATTGAGCAGTGCCTTCCTTCGGGGATCCGCTGAAGAGCCCATTCACTTCAGAGTATGAAATCTGTGTGGTTGCAAGGCCCAGTGCCTGCTTCCCAGCTCCTCTCTGTGACTCTCAATCTTCCTTACTCAGCACCTAGATCAACCGGGCTTTGAAAGACCTCGGGCCCTTTGCATCTGCCCTTGTCATCTCAGACTTAGGCCTCATTATGACCTGCTACCATTACAAGTTGACTGTGCTTAAAACAGCTGTAAAGTAAGTTTCCTGTTCACTCAGTGTCCGTCCAAGGGCACCGAGGACAGCACCTGGCATGCTAAGGAGGTACTTACTGGCTGTTCCATTATCTGGGGGAGGGAAAGAAGAGGGAAGAGTCAAATTGATCATTTCTGTCAAAATAGTCTTCAATCTTCTTCTTGCCTGACTTTTCCAGAATGCATTTAATTGGCTATCTTTATTACATAGACTAGGTTAAAATCTTTTGAATTTTATCTTTATTTACTAGACTCCCAATATCTACCCTAACTGGATGTTGAGCTGTTGACCCACACCCATTGGGTAGGCTTTCCATTCTGACAGGGTCTGGAGAAAGTCCTAGACCTTAGATGGAGAGAGTAGTTCAGGTCTGGGGAGAAGGCTCAGTTGGTAATGTGCTCGCCATGCAATCATGAATTCAGGCTTGAGTTTGAGTTCCGGTACCCACATCAAGACGGCAAATCTCTGTGGTGAACTCTGGATGGAAAATAAGAGCTCATGTATCAAAGACAAGGTAGAGACTGAGGAGAACACCCGATGTTCACCACTGGCCCCTGCACACACGTACGCACACACATACACGCACATCCAGAAAAAGAGCATGTGAGCAGTGGAGCAGCCTCGTGCTCATAGTAATGTTGGCAGCTCACCTCTAGGTGATCCTGACCCAGGGGAGGGAACAGACTGTAAATGGTGCCTGGCATTAGCTATCCTGTTGTCCCGGAAGCCAGCTGTTTCTTCAACCTTTCCTGTCTTGGGTCTCTTTCTGGGCAGAATGCCTCTGTGATGCAGGCTGCCAGGCACCAGAGAGGCCACATAGACCCAGGCTTTGGTCAAGGACAGCTCTTGTCAGCTGGGCATGTGTGATCCTGGCCAAACCCATTCAAACCCCTTCTCCACACCTAAGACTTTAGTGAATTATGGAACCTTGACAGCCGGCCTCCAGGAGCCCTCTGGTCTCCAATAGGTGTTGACCAGAAAGCCCTAGATTCTGTGTTGGCTGTGAAGTAGGAGCTGCACTGATAATCTCAGGCCTGCTTGTGGAAGGCGTGCTCTGCACCAGACTCGGGCTCACAGGGCCACCATGCTGTGGCACCTCTGCCCACCACCCCGGAAGAGATGATGGATCCCTCATTGTGCAGAAGAGGAAACTGAGGCCCAGTGAGCTTCAACAGTTTGCCATTGTTTTCCACCAGTAGCTCTTGTGACTCAGCAGATAGCTGTGTAAGCTGCTGCAGAGCGAGTTTGCTGCGTTTGCTCTGGGTTGGAGTAAGCAGATGTTTCCCAGGGGATGGACTTGCTCAGGGGGTGAGCTGGACCTGACTCTGCAGGGCTTGCTCTTCTTCACTCTGAAAATGTTCCCTTTGTTCCTCCTCTCCCCTCTCCAGCAGTGGGGTGCAGTGTGCGGAGATTGGCTGTAGCTCACACTCAAGCTCTCTCAGCAGAGGCCAGTGTCCTCTCCTCACTGCCTTTTCTTCCTGTTTGTCTTCTCTGGCTAGGTTCTGTCTGTCTGTCTGTCTGTGTACATACTGATATACCCACCTATCATATGTCTAGTTTTTTGAAACAGAGTCTCACACACTCTGTAGCCCAGGCTAGCCTCTAGCTCTCAGTGGTCCCACTGCTCAGCCTCTTGAGAGTTGGGATAGCAGCTGTGAGCTTCTCTGTCGTCTTTACTGTGCAGTTTACTGCTCTTTGTTGGCTCCTGTAATTTTATTTTCCAGACATGCCTGAGATGCATCTTGATTTTGGCATCTTAAGAGATTTAAAGCCTTGCACTTTGTTGCCGTGATTTCCTTCATGTTGCAGGATTTTATTTGGATACAAGTCCGCTTTGTAAGTCCTGGCTTTTCCTCTTTCTTCCATCATTAAATTTCAATATCTCCCCATTTCTGTTCTTTTATAGAAATTTGTATTTCATTTTTTAGGATGTAATAATGGGTCTTCGGTGCCCTGCAGTTTGACTTCCCATCATATTTGTTCTTAGATCATATGTCTGTGGAACAGAGTGCTTTTGTTTTCCTTGCTCGGAGGCAAGTCTGCCAGTGGCAGTTGTGGTGGTTAGCACTCCTCTCTCTGGCCTTTTGGCAGATCTGAGTGCCCACCACAGTGTTAGCCTCCATTCCTCCGTTCTCTGACCTCCACAACACCAGACTAGTGTCTTAAAATTAGTGAGATTTTCCTGAACAAGGTGTGCATGTGTGTGTGAATCTGTGTGTGAGAATGTAAATGTATGTGTGAATGTGTGTGTGTGTGTGTGTGTGTGTGTGTGTGTGAGTGTGAATGTATACGGCAGAGGGCTTGTGTATTCAGTGTCTGTATGCACAAGTCTGAGGGTGACCTTGGCTTTTGTTCTTCAGGTACCTGTTAGCCTTCTGTTTAAGACAGTCTGTAGGCCAGGCTGGCTGGCCCCCACACTTCCCGGGATCTGCTTATCTACGCTGCTCGTATTGCCACTGTACCCAGCTTTGTACTTGAGTTCTGGGGATCCAAGCCCAGTCCATATGTTTTCAAGGCCTTTCCCCAACTAAGCGATCTGAATACCTTTCATGTACACAGACCAGTTCTAGAAACTTTTATATATTAGAATCTGAAATGACTTAAAAATATTAAGTTAAATGTAATAATAAGCAGATTTCATAATATCTAGACATTCTTTGTGTGTGCAGTGTTTGCATGATGTGTATGCATGTTTGCACACCTGTGTGTGTGTACATGGCTGTGTGTGTGTGTGTGTGTGTGTGTGTGAGAGAGAGAGAGAGAGAGAGAGAGAGAGAGAGAGAGAGAGAGAGAGAGAGAGAGAGAATGTGGAGGCTTGATGCTGATGCTGGGTATTTCCCTCTATCACTCTCCACTCTCTTTACTCAGGCAGAGTCTCTTACTGAGCCGGGTTGTTTACTTGACTGGAATCTGCTCTGGTCTCAAGGCTTCTCATTTGTCCTGTTTCAGGACCACCTGGTGGTCATTTGTTCTGTGATGGTTCATCTTGGTTGCCACAACTTGACACACCTGGAGAGAGGGAACCTCAGCTGAGGAATTACCCTGTCTGATTGCCATGTGAACATGTCTGTGGGGGATTGTCTTGGCTAAGACTGATGTGGGAGGGCCTGGGCTGTGTGAGAAAGTAGATGTCTTCCTCCTCCTCCTCCATCTTTGTGGTAAGGCCTGAATAGATGGCTTTTGAACAGATGAAAAGCTTGGGATGGTATTCCAGGGTTTTCTTAGCACTTTTTTTTTGAGGGGGTGGTGGTGTATGTGGTAACAGCAGGTGTTAAGCACAGAAGGATTTGGGAAAAAATACTTTATTTATGAGCATGTAGGCCAGAAGAGGACATTGGATACCCTGGAGCTGGAGTCACAGGTAGTTGTGAACTGATATGGGTGCTAGGAACTAAACTCCAGTCCTGGAAGAACAGTCTCTCCAGCCCTGCCTTTCCGTTTTAGCAGAAAGTTGACTGCCTGGGTTTGTTCTTGCCTGACCCCGTAGGTTTAGTCACTGCTAGGTACTGGTACACTGTGAAGTGGAGGGCTGAGTGGGAGACCCCAACACACATTGGCTAGTCACTGAAATCGTAGGTGGTGGGGGAATGCTTTGTAAGGAGGCATACCATACCAAATTATTTGTTCTCGACTACCCTGTTTTTTAGAGCTCTGCCTTGCCCATAGGTCTTTCTCTGATACTGCTGCTGGCATCCTTGTGATCCAGATAATGATGTCAATTGTATGCCAGGCTGAGTCAGCTTCTAGGGCAGTGTGTTGAATTTATCTTTTTGTCATGTGATGTACCCTAGCCACTATAGGTGATGTACCCTAGCCAATCAAACAATTCATAATGTACTTAGGAATACCTGGACTGTAGGATACCACCCCCCACCCCCCCCATCTCTTATGCCCTCATCAGTGTCTCATTTCCCTGCTCTGTCCCCATGCCCTGAAATCAGGTAACGTGCTCAGTGTGTTCTGGGAAACTGGTCTGACTCAGTTTAGAGGGAACCAGCTACTCTCGGTTTCCACCTTCTTGTGAGAACATGCAGGTCAGAAAGACACACCCTGCTGTCTGTTTTGGTCCAGACTGCCCACACACTGGGGAAAACAGTATGCACTTCAAGTCTGTCTGATCAAAGCACAGGTGTAGACACAGTGAAGCAGCCTTGGCTCTTGTGCCTGCATAGCTGATAGCAAGAGCCTTGTGACAGAGCAGCTCTGGAGTCGGGACGTGGGTGAGGACACGAGGCTGCTGTTGAAGGTCTCCTTCTGGAACGTCTTCGATGGAGAATTAAACGTTTACCTTACTGGTGCTCTCTGTTCTTGGCACGTGGCCGCAGACTTCGGGCTGACTGGCTCTCCCCGGCACCACAAGTCTGGATAGACGAAGGAAAACATACCGCCCTCTGCTCTCTTTGGTTTCCAAAGTCTGAAACTTCTTTGGTCACGTTTTGCTCCCACCGGAGTCTGAAAAAGTAGATTTTGAGAAACTGGGGGCTGGGTGGTTCTCTTACAGCGTGGTGGGCCTCAGTTGCTGATTTTCTTCAGGTGGTGGCCTGAGATTGAATTAAGATGATTATCAGGAAATTTTGGACCTCCTGGATTTTAGTCTTTGTATTTGAGTTAGATTTGCAGAAAGATCATGAATTGCTAATTAAAAAACCTTTCTTTTCTTTGTGAAAATAATTCACACTAATTATAGAAATTGGAAAAAATATTAAAAAAGCATAATGCCAAACATGTTTCTATTCAGGGATAATGACTAAAAGCATTTGTTGTATTTGCTTGTATTTTGTATGCATAATTAAGATCATTGTGTATAAATTTTGATTTCTATTTTTGTTGCTTACCACATGAGCGTTCTCTCCTGCATTGGTTAGAGCACAGTCTAGGTGTTTGCATGGGTTTCTTGTAGCTGCTGTAATGACTTCCTGTGTATGGAGGGCCTTTAAACAGTGTGTGTTTATTCCCTTGAGTTGCGAGAGACAGAGTCCCAAATCGGTGCAGGCAGGACTGATTCCTCAACCAGTTATGGGGTTTATTCCTTGCTCCCTTGCTTCTGTTAGCTGTGGCGTCCAGGTCTTACCCAGATGACTGCAAATTAAATGTAGTACTAGGATTTGAATCCACACCCAGGGCTTGAAGCATGCTAGGCAAGCACTCTGTTTCTGAGCTGTATCCCCAGATTGTGCTCTTTTAAACAAACAAACAAAAAATCTCCAAAAACTTGTTTTTCAGTTTTGAGATAGGCCATCACTAAATCACTCAGACTGGGTTTATGCTCACTCTGTGGCTTCTATTTGCTGTGAGTCCATCCCCGCTTGAACTCAAGGTTGTTGATATCTTCAGAGTGCTTGTTCATGTAAGGTTACATGCACAACTTTCAGGATGGGGCCTGCCATCTCTAAGGCTCTTGTTCAATCTGTAGTGCTTAAGAGGGGCTCTGAGGTTGGACTGTGTGGGTTCGAATCCCAAGAGCCCCTTCTTACAAGCCAGACAACCTTGAGCAAGTATCTTGATTCTCAACCACTCATTTTTTTGATTGTAAAGTTGAAATAAAACACCTGCATTCCTGAGTTGGTCTAACCCTTGATGGTGTGTCTGTGTGTGTCTCTGTGTGTGTGTTGAGAGAGAGAGAGAGAGGGAGGGAGGACATATACAATACTTTACATGCTTAGGGGAATGCCAGCTCACTTAAGAAATGCAGTTGTGTTTATTAAAAATTTTGCATAACATGATTTTTTATTTTAATGGCTTAATAAAATTTTATTTATGATCTACCACATTTATTTATCTAATTTTTTTTTTTTGTTGGCAAGAAGTCTTTTTGTTTTTTACCTCACACTTGACTGTCTAGTTTTGTTCTGTCTCAGATCAGTTCCCTACCATAGATTTTGGGAAATGGAATTGTGGCTTCAAAGGGTGTATGTGATTTTTCAGCGTCTCAAAGTGTGGTGAGCAGCCTTCCAGAAGACTCACACCTGCCGTGTTCCTGCCGGCAGCTGAGATATGAGAGGGCCTGTGGAACACTGTCACTTTAGAACTAAAGTTTAGACACTCCCGGGTCTTGTGAAGTTGTGTGCAGTTAAGGCTGGGGTGGGAGTTTGCAAAGGGACCAGTGGCCTTCTGTTTTGAAATGATGCCCTGTTCTGCTGTGTCTCAAAGTCCGTCCTTGTCTGTTCGTTTCAAAGACTGAAAGCTTCCTAGGAGGAGTTCCTGAGGTCAGCGAGGATGCGTAGAGGATGCGGTCTGTAGAGAGCGTGTGTTGATGGCAGGTGGTTCCAGGTTTCTGTGTAGAGTTTGTTCCTGTTTTCAGACTTGGACATTTAAAACTCAGTTTAGTGGTACTCAAACAGAAAACCAGTGGGTTTCGTTTTGCTGCTAAAACCATGTGGGGCCCAGATGAATGGGTGAGAGGGTGGCTGTGTAAGCCGAGAACCCGCTGCAAGGTGCCACCTGCCTACCTCCCCTCCTTTCTTGCAGGGACTGCTGTGGCCTGGCTTCTGGGTCATGCAGGAGGAGCAGGGCTCTGAGCATGGTTCCAGGGACCAGATCAGAGATGCATTTGCTGCAGTGCTGCTCGGGCTATCAGGAAGTTGCGTCGGGGCTTATTCTCCCCAGTTGGGAACTGATACGAATGTGCAGTAAATGCAATAACTTGTCAGAGAGGAATTCATAGTAACCAAGCCAGCTGAGGGCTGAACGGGAAAGAGTCTGCAGACGTGAGGACCATGGGGTAGAGTCATCATGCCTTAGTCAGGAGGCCAGCTCATGGACTCTTACAAGATGCTCAGCAGAAAGCAGAGGGAAGATGGGGCCAAGAGATGGGGATGATACAGTCTCAAGCCAAGGAGTGCTGGTGCCCTTCAGAGCTGTGCGAGGAGGAAGGGCCTCGGGTGTGTGTGTGTGTGTGTGTGTGTGTGTGTGTGCTGCCTGCTTGGTTTCAGACTTCTGGGGGGATGTGTGTGTGTGCTGCCTGCTTGGTTTCAGACTTCTGGGGGGATGTGTGTGTGCTGCCTGCTTGGTTTCAGACTCCTGGCCTCAGCACCGAGGAGAAGTCTCTGCTATTTTAAACTACTTGCTTGGTGGCAGCTGGTTTTGAAGCTCCTGTGCTAGTCTGCATTTGACACAACAGAGTGGCCCCTGTGATCAGGTGACAGCCTAGTGGCCAGACAGCTTCTAACCACCTTGACATTCTGTGCTCCTTGTCACCACTAGCACAGGAAGTTGGTGGCAGGTGGCACTATTTCGACCCTTTTTTGTTCTATGAGCCTTGTCCTCTTCCTTGTTTTGTGGGTGGGGAAACTGAGGCCTGGCCAGGAGCAGTGGTAGGGCTGACTTTGCTGCTTGGACTGGGTAGGCAAGGATGGGCGGGTGGCAAGCTGCCTCAAGGCTTGCTCCTGCAGACCAGCTCCTGTCCCTGTCATAGTCTCCACCAGCATCCGCTCCTAAACGCCGAAGTAGCCCAAGTCCTTGGGCCACTGAGCTATCCCCCAGGCCCAGAAGCCAGGGCGTATGGTAGCCAGTAAACCACCTTCAGAAGACGGTGACCCTGTCGAGGCCGGAGACCATTCGGGCCTCCTCGTTCGCAGATTTCCAGTCCTCTGACTTTGCACTTATAGCCCTGTCTTCTCTTTGGGAGCCTGTGTCAACTGTGTGTCTCAACAGTGAGGTCGCTTCAGCTCTCACACTGCTCCAGGGAAGTCCCGTGTCCTAACCTGACACGTGTGGCCTTCTCTTTTCCAGCCCTGCCTCCTAATCCCGCCTTCACCGTCCTATTCTCAGAGTCTTACCAGACAGTGCTCCACAACACAGGGGTAAAAGTTTGGGTTCGTGAAGCGTGTGAGACTCCTGATTCACCAGGGCTAGAACTAATGAGGAAATATGGCAAGTGATAGAAATTGGTCACAAGTCTGGGATGTGCTTATTATGTGTGTAAGTGTGCATGCATGTATGTACAAGTATGCATATGTGTATGTATATGCATGCTTGTGTGAATGTGTATTTACATTCAATAAAATAAAAAATACATAAAGCAGTGTTGATCACCATCAGGTTAGTGAATTCACTTTAGACCCTCCAGCCTGGTGGGCTGCCAGATGGTTGGAGCCGTATCAGTAAGCCAGGCTAGACCAGAAACAATCAGCCATAGCCACACCATAAAACTGGTGCAAATCACATTGTATTACTTAAGGCAGGACACTGGTCTGGTAGAAAGGGCGGTGCATTATAGCCAAGGCTTGGCCCTGAGTTGCTGGGTCTCTTTGGTGATGGGCATTGCTCCATTGCTCAGTTACTCTTTGCTCTGGACTCTTCTCAGATGCTCCCAACTCTGTTTTCAGTGAAACTCTCACGTTGGTGTTTTACAGGTTCTTCCCTGATGCTGCCCCTCGTCCCTGCAGTCTGTGCCTCCGTTCTGATGTCTCATGTCTCAGGATTTCAGGAATTATTTTTTGGCCTGTGCTCTGGGTCCCCAGACATCTTTTTCCTTGACTACTTTTGGGACAGTGGTGTGAGTCCCATGCTATTTCCTCCTTTTTTCTTTTCCTCACGTCTTTATTTCTTCACTGTCCACTTCTACTCCCTCTCCTGGACCCAGCCCTGGGCCTCTCATTTTACAGTGTTGGTCGCAGGAAACAGGAATACTCTCACACCATTTACGTTGGCAGAAGGTTGCCGCGGACTCCCAGGAATGCAGGGAGCAAGCGCAGCTGTCTGCTGGGAGTGCCAGCGGAGGTGCTCCCACCTGGGCTGTGTCCGCCTAGGACAGTGGACTGTCCGTCCTTCCCCTGGCGGCTGGAGAGGCGAGCACGTGTCTGCCTTCTCAGCATGGGTGGAGGTCAGAATGGGTGGCCTACCTCCGCACACCTCTTACTCCTTCACTTCTGATTTCTCCACAGGAGTCACTAGGTCACCCTGACTGGAAGTCAGCTGTCTGTCGTCACTGAAGCAGCGGCTCCTGAGTGTGAAGAAAAGGTAAAAACTCCCCATCCCTGGGGAGATGGCAAACCTGCCTCCCTGCTGCCTGGCCTCTTCTCGCTCCTCGAAGACCTTCCTCAAACGTCTGCCCAGAGGCTGGTTTAGAATTGGGGTTGCACAGGAGGCGGCCTGGGGCGAGTGAGGTTTTAATGTCACTGTGGTTGTGCCTGGCAGACCTCACCCTTGTCCATGGGAGCCTCTAGGCGGCTTAGTGGACAGTTGCAGTAACTGTCTCCCTGCCCAAACACTTTACTTTAAACCAGCCAGTAGGTGCCATTTCTCAGTTTCTGTACCTGCAATTATTCCAGAGAAGGCCTTGGCTTATCCTGTCTTTGCTGTCCTCGGGTAGACAAGGGCCAGCCCTTCCGTGGTGATCACAGCACTCTTGGGGGCTAGAGTGCCTTCCCACTTCAGGTAATTCTACACACAGCATGCAGTTTCCTTCTCCCAGCGGTCTTGGAGGACAAACAGGCATATGGTAGCCTTTCATTCCAAGTCAGCAAACAAGCTCAGAAGTTCAGAGCTTGCTCCGAGGGCACCAGACAATGTGGATGTAGTCTGTTTTCTCCCTCCCTGTAGCATCTTAGTCTGCTCTCTGGAAACCATGGCAAGCTGCTTGTGTCAAGAAACCTGGAGCCCCACCCTTCCCAGCCTCAGGTGCCTTTCCGGGAATGTTGCTCTTCTGTTAACCCTGTGATTCTTCATCACCAGCCTGAGCTTTCCTCCACAGCCAATGTCCTCTCCCTGATACCTTCCTATCAGCCTTGAAAGTGCCCTCTCCCACTTAGGGCTTATTTAAATGCTGGGAGTATAGATGTTCTGTATGAATGCTGCATAGTCATACTTCATAAGTCAACTGGAAGTCAGTGTCCAATCAACTTGATCCTGCTGCATTTGACAGTGTTTTCGTTTTCCTTTTTTAAATAATTGCAAATGGTTCTGTCAATCAGGGTGGCACTGCACACCGAATTGCCATGTGGAATTGTTTAGTTAGATGCAATTTCTAAAAAAAGAAAAGAATCAACTTTTAATTAGAAAGCAGATTGTCAACTGACATTTGATTTGTCCTTTGATGAGGAAGTTGGAAAGCAGATGCCGCAGTGCGAGGCCAGGTTGTGGTCCAGAAGGACCATGAGAGCAGGATGCAGTTTCAATGAACCATTGTTTCCTGAAATAGGCTGACCTTTCCGGTTTTTGTTGGAAGGCTTTCCTCTGTATGTGATACCAGTTGCCCGTGGGACTGAACAGGAGTCCTCTAAACAGGACCGTGCTGGCAGGGTGTAAGTTGCAGGGCCCATGACCAAGACCAGCACTCTCGTTACTAGGAGTACTTGAGTTGAGAAATCAGCAGACCTCCCATGATGCTGTATCTGAATAGTGAATGTATCAGGCTGTACACTTCCAGTTGTGGCATAAAGCAAATTTTAAAAAGGTTTTATTGTATGTTTCCATCATATATTGTACTGTTACATAGAGGCATTTTCATGCAAGTATTGTACTTTGAGTATATAACCACCCCACTCCACCCCACCCCCCATGTCTCTCTACTGTCCCCTTCTACCCATTAGTCCCTTTCTTCCCATGGACAGTTTTACTTCATGTCATACACACACACACACACACACACACACACACACACACACACATATATATATCACCTTACATATCTCCATGAAATAAATAATCTAGGAAGCGCAAATGAGAGAAAACTGAAATTTGTCTTTCTGAGACTGACTTAATTTGCTTAATGTGATTATCTTTGGCGGCAATCATTTTCTTGCATAATTTTGTCCTTTATGGCTGAAAAAAATTCCAGATAAACCAAATTCTCTTCTTGTTAGCTAGCTAAGGGTTTTTGTTTTCTTAACTTTCAAGCTCGGGTGCCTGTGATGCTGGGGCTGTAACAGAGGCAGCCTGTGCACCTCCTGGGTGAACTTGGTCTCACTGGTTGCACTCCATCTTGAGTTGGCATGGTGGCAGGGACACTCAGTCACTGTGAGAGGAGAGGATGACAGGAAGGGGTCGGCAATGAGACCACCTCCAGGTGCCCATCATTCCCCATGACTCCTCTGTGCTCCATAGCTTTTTCTGTTTCTTGTTCAACAGTTAGCAAACGTGGGTATGGCAAGGGCACCTCGAACTCAGTGTGGTCATGTTTTAGCTCTTTGCAGATCTCTGCTCTCCCCTCCATCTCATCCAGATGTGTAGTAGTTGACTTGCTTTGCCTTTCAAGCCAAGAAAGACTTGGGGAGTCATCTGGTCGTGGTCACCTTTTCTCCTTCAAATCCTGAAGGTCTCAGTGCTTCTCTCAAAGTAAGTCTCAACCTCATCTACACCTTCCCATATCCAAACCAGCTTCCTGTCTCCTAGCTGCCTGCCAAGGCCTGTCAGCTGGCTTCCTGGCACCCCTCTGTCTCTGTTCCAATCCTCCCTTTGTGCTGAGAAGTAGCTTTAACAGTACTGAACTTGGATGGAGCCTGTAGACTTGAGAGGACTGTGTGGGCTGAAGATTGCAATGACTCTGATTTTCCAAATGCAATAAAGTATTTGTCAGGCTTTCAAAGGTGTAAGTAGGATGGCTGTTGTGTTATGGGACATGGAACAGGGGGTGATTTGTTCCCAGGAACCCCGGAATTTCAATTCCTAGAACTCAGAGGTGAATCATTATTTCATTTGGAACCTTGATAAGTTCACATCCGATACATAGTGAAAAGACATTTTAACACTTCCTTCCCTCCAGAGTGGTCCTGTCTTCTAAATATTCTTGGCATAGGAATGTTGAGCAGCGTTGTAACTCAGGAACTCATGACTACGTCTCGGCTTGTGGCAGAAAAGACCAGCGTCCTGCAGGGGAGGAAGAGGATTCGAGCTGGCCGTACAACCCTCCTGTTCAACACTCTTCCCTGCAGCTTTGCTGTTCTTATCTGACCTTGAACTTTCTCTGGTGGGTGTTTACGTCTACCAGCACATCTCTTGCTCTAACACCTCATCCTCCCAGGCTTCCTGGTCAAGGCAAGGAACAGGAATAGTGAAATTACAGCTGGAGTTTTGGTGCAGTGTGGCCTCTAAGGAACACAGCTGCTCTGTGATCTTAAATTTGAACTATGACTGATGAATCATAGCAAAAAAATGACCGTGAGTTGCCTCACAGGAGATCCACAGGTGCCGCGGGCTATGGTTGAGTGTATGTCAGAGATGGGCCTTTCCTCACCTTTACAGCAGAAAGTAATATGGTCTTTATGGTGGGTCTTACGGGGAATTGCCAACCACTTCAGACAGTAGGAGGTCCATAGGGCTGTCCTGATGGCAAAGTAGGTTGTTGGGGACATGTTGGGGTGGGGCATGGACTCCAGCATGTGGGTAGGAGCTAGATCATGGAGGACCTTACTTGGGGACAGGGTTAAACAAGGAGTTGGGCTCGTTTAATTCTGTAGCTAGAGGAATGTTGTTATAGAATTTGCGCTAGGGAGTTCTGGGTCAGATTTCTCTTTGGAATGACTGCCTTCTTAAAATCCCCCCACCCTGCCCCCAAAGGCAGAGGCCTTATTCCCATCCTGTGCCATTTAATCCATTGTTTTTTTTAAGAAGTATTTATTGTATTGTGTGTATGTGTTTGGGGTGGAGGTGTACTGTGGCATGTGTGCAGATCAGAGAACAGCGTGACGGAGTCAGTTCTCTTCCACTGGGTGGTTCTTAGGGGTCGAAGCAGGTTGTAAGGCTTGGCGGAAGGCGCCTTTACCTGTTGAACTGTCTCTCCAGCCCTTTTCATCTGTTCTTGTGGGCGTGAGACTCAGAATTCTGGACTCCCCTTTGTGGGGCCCAACTCCAGTTTAGTGACTTAACGGTGGAGATGCTGTGCCGCTGGAATGCAGTGGCCCGGTGAGTGCCCTGCTGGAGGATGGGAGAGCTCCTGCACTCCGCACTGCTCGCCAGGGAGGGCCCTGCAGCAGCGCCTGGACGGTCTGGCTTCCAGTTTCCTCAGGTCTTGGAAACAGCACTCTAATGGTGCCGTGTCAGCAAAATCCTGAATTTGTAACAGTTTCTAGCTGCTGGGAATCTACATGTCTAATGATCAGTTACTGCTCACTTGGCTTTCTTGTTATTAGTCTTACAGGTTGGTTTTTAACCCTGCATATCGAGTAATGCATATTTATGCCAGAAATATTTTTGTGCTGAAAAAGTTTCCAATGTCTACACTTTCAAGCAGGCATGAGGTTTAGATGAGTCATCTGTGCCCCTCGACTGAAGATGTTCACATCTCCATATCTGCTGCTACAGTGATTCTGAAGCTTGCCATATGTTTTGGTTGGTCAGGGGAAGTGAGGGGATGGGCAGGTATAGCACTCTTTACCCTGCCCGTGTGGGCAGTGGTATTAGATAAGGTTAGGCATGTTTTCATACCGAGAGCTTTGAGAGTAGAGAGAAAACAGAGGTTACACAACGGTTCCGCAACCTTCGGGAACAAAGATCAGCCTGAATTCAAGGCTGTGGGGACAGAGAAGAGAAGGGGACATGCAAAGCAGTATGGGGAGGGCAGAGCCGGAGGAAGAGAACTTCTGTGTCGCAGGAAGGGGGGGCAGGGTATTCCATGCTTTGGGCTCCAGCTGTGGTAACAAGAGGAGTAGGCTGACACCAGTCAGATGGGACAGCTTGAAGTACCAATGTTCTCCCACTCCGTGCACACAGGTATGTGACTGTGGATGAGCTGTGTTCCAGGGCCAGATCAGCACCATGTGGCACCGGCAGTGGGAGTCACAGGGGCTGATTGGTTGAGTGCTAAGATGGCCCTATGCTCCATTGAGATCCTGACATTTGGGAGTTGAGTGGCTGGAGGCAGGTCAGATAGGCACTGAAAGTCAGTGAGGATTGCAGCTTTACCTCATCTGGGGTGCAGTGACTCCAGAGTCCAGGTTTAGTATGTGGGAGGCTGATGAGCCCCTCATGAGCAGGTCAGAAGCAGTGAGTGGGGTGGCAGTGGCAGGGCCGGCGACCGTACAGCTCTCCCTGACTGAGGCTGTTGGAATGTTCTTATTGATAGTGACTCCACAGAGGTCTGAGTGGACAGAGGCCGTGGCCAGCCTGGAATACGGGGACGTCTGAGATGAACCCACCTTCGGTGCTCAGAAGCCTTTTGTTCTGTGTGGTTTCCTCATGCCACCTCCTCACCCACCCTCGACGTCCACTGTAGAAAGTCAGCATGAAGTTCAACCCTAAAGATGGTGTCTCAGTTCAAGACCAAATAGATATCAACTTGTTACTGACAGATGAACTTTAGTAGCTCAAGGTTATTGCCTGATGGTGCATTTTCCTTCTCCCACCCCAAGACCCACTCTAGGAAACCCTGTGAACACACACTACTGCCACTGTGGACACACACTATTTGGTAAACATTTATAGCACCCAGTTCACTGCCTGCCTTTTGCAGAATATTTTAACTTTTTCAGGAGTCTGGGCCTACAGTGAAGCCAGATAATAGGCCTCAAGATGTTACCACTCAGCTTTCACAGTCTTTTGAACCCACCTATCCAGTCCTGCTGCTTTCCGGGCCACTGCTCACTTCAGCTCCTCTGCCCTGGCTTCTGTGGCCATCTTTCTGAACCTGACACATTTCAGACTACCCCTGCCTCAGGTCCCTTACCTCCTGTTTCTTCCTGACACCTTGTTCCCCTCCTTTTCTCCTCCTCTGTAATCAGAGAGTCAGTCCTACATCACTGCACTAGCCTGCTCCTGCTCCTCCTGTGCTCATGGCTTGTTCCTCTCTCACTCACAGCACACAGTTATTTATTATTGTCTTCCTCAATTAGAACTGGAGTTCCAAGAGACCGGGTCCCAACACTAGGATCAGACATGTTGCATACCAAGGCTGCTTTGTATTTGGTGAACAGTGACTGTTTCCTAGACCTGTCAGGCAGACATCCCAGTCACCACAGTTAATCAGCACCAGGCATGAGGGATGTTGCTGGGGAAGCATCCAGACAGTGGATAGAGTTTATGAGTGAATCTGTACATGTGGGTCCCAGCACAATGGTGCATGACAAATATCTGTTGAATAAATGAAGTGTGATGTGACTTCTTCTCTGTCTTCAACTTCAGGTCCAGCCCTGCAGGTGGATTGAGCCCCAGTTTCTTTAGAGAGGAAGGCCCACATACAGAGTTTTGGGGATAGGCAGTTTCTATTCTTTTTTGAAAAATGCAGGAAGCCCCTCACTCTTTGATGTATCTACCATCAGCTGGGCTCTGTAATTTACTTACTATACTTTAGCTTAGAGATGGATTTTCCATTTTAAAGGTTCAATAGACACTGATGCTTGCATTTGATTATTGATGAAGTCTGTGCCTGTAAGAACATGAGGGCTGTGTTCATGTCTAGGAAGGATGGTGGAGTGTGCCCAGATCTGGCCATAGAAATGCAGGGATTGGCTGGCAGGTTCTGATCAAATTACATTGTTCTTATCTGGGGTACACCATAGTGCATCTGCCATGGGTGATGTGCCCAGCCCTCTTGAGTACCATGTTTTGATCTGGGGGAAATGACATATAAAGAATTATTAAACATGGGGATAGTTTCTGGATGAGAATTTAACAAGCTTATTAGTAAAGAAGAGGCTATGGAACCAGACTGCTCAGGTTTGACACTGATCCACTACCTACTTGTGTTCTGGGGCTTGGGCCAATTCTAGAACCTTTAAATTGGTTTTTTGTCTCTGGGATGAGGGCCTGGTGCCCAGGAAGAGCTGGAGGCCTGAGGATGTTGTTAGGGGTCAGTGAGAGCCACAGATGGCTGCATCATGCTGCGTGACACTTTACACAAACAAGGCTAATGTTACAGATGACTCCTTGACATCTGAAGATAATAGAGCACACAAAATGAAGTTCTGTTATTTGGCTGACTGTGCTCCAAACCTGGCTCCAAACTGTGCTCCAAACAGGATGATCACTCTGTTCTATTTCAGATGGAGAAATTAGAGAAACATTGTCTTAAACTGCATGCAGCTAACTGGTCTGCACCTCTTCATGGATTCTCCCCGGATCCTTGGTTCTAAGCTGCTGTAGAGTTGAGCTGTCGCTAGCCAGGGAGGAGTCGGTCTTCCTCAGCATGCCTGCTGTCTCAAAGTGTCTAACTGAGCAGTGGGTGGAGCTGAGGGTGTCATTAAAGAATGGCAGTGTGGAAGAGCTGGTCACACTCCTGGGCACCTTCACACACGTGACGTCCTTTCTGGCTCCGAGGAGCTTGTTTATCAGGTAGAGATTGCTCCAGGGTAGAGGAGACAGCAGCAACTGTGGTGGCCATCTCTTTGACCCAACTGTAGAATTCCTCTGCAGCCTGCTGTTCATCCTCTGCTTCCTGAGGCCTCGGCTAGAGATGGAGAGCTCCCTGCCCCAAAGGCAGTCCAGCCTAGCTCCCTGTTCTTCCGGGGCCCCAGCTTTGACATTCAGCTCACCCTTCATCAGTACACAGAGCTTTGGATCATAGAAGGTGTGTATGAGACAGACCTGTGCTCATGAGGTCCCCTTCAATATCCAGACACCTCTGAGCCAAGATTATTTTTTTCCTGGGCAGGAGAGGCATGCAATTGGAAGTTAGTCTGGGGAATGGGACAATAACTCAAGCTGAAAAGGGAGGACTGTGACTTAGTGGGAATGGTAGCATTGAGAATCTATTCTAGCTGGTAGCAGCTGGCTCACCTTGTCTGGAGATGTATGGCCTGTAACCAGCTGAGTCCTGTGCCGCAGCAGTCACCTCAGCCCTCTAGCAATTCCATGCCCTACCTGAACAGGTGTTTTGTGACTTTTCCCCACTTCCTCTCCCTGCCTGCTGGGCTGGTTGTTTTCTTCCCATATTATTTTTCATGCACAGTTGCTTTATCAGTACGCCCTGTCATGATGAGAGCTGATTGGTGGATGCTTGCATTGTACTCAATATGCAGCAGGTAGTGTTCGCACACTTAGCTCTCCAGGTGCAACTGATCACCCCATTTTTTCAGGTGAGAAGCTTGGGGCATAGAGAGATCAAGTGACCTGCTTATAGCTACAGACCAACAAATGGCAAAACCAGGGCTGTGCCCAGAGTCCTCACTGAGTAATTGCCTGCTGAGGGTTTTGTGAAGGGCTGCATGTTCCCTCCTCCTTCCTGCTTGCCCTGCCCTCACCACAACTGCTCGTAGGCTCTGATGACCTGCCTGTGGCCGCATCAAGTGGGCAGTCCCTCTCCCCCAAACGCCTTCTTCAGTTGACTTCCAGGATACACTAATCTTACCCAGTTTTTCCTGATCCTCTTTTATCTCTTACTGGTTCCTTTAAACTCCCCAAGATCCAAGAGTTGGTTGACAGCAGGGCTTGATTCCCAGACCCTGTTTTGGCCTACTCATGAGCTTTCTGTAACCACAGTTCATCTCCCATTATCTTCTCAATCCAGACCAGCTTCTTGAACTGAAAGCTTCTTGAACTGAAGGCTGGCCCTGTCCAGCTACCTCCTCAGAGTTTTGGTGTGGTCTAACAGGATCTCAGAGTTGACTCACACGTCCAGGTTCCTATTTCTTTGCATCCACACACCTCCTGTGTTTTCCCTACTGAGGTCTGTTGCTCAGACTAGTCTTTGGTCAATTTCTGTCTTTCATGCACTTTCCCAATCTGTTGGCCTCTCCAAGTGCACCAAGCGTGTGACCACATCTGCCCTTCCCCTAGACCAAGTCACCGTCCCATGCATGAAGGATCCATTAGTTTCATAGCTGAGCCCCTGGCTTCATTCTTAGCCTCTGGAGAAGTTTTCCAGAGTTCTTATGAAATGTTAGCAGACGGCTCATGGGGCCTCATCTTGCCTTGACCTGCTCCCACTTTCTGATATTTCAGCTTGATACTTTCTTGCCCTCTGCAGCCTGGTTGGCCTCTGTGTCATGCTAAGGTGTGCCAGACATGCCCACCAGAGGGACCGACTCTGCTCTGCTGCCCACGTGGAAGGTCATCCCAGAAATCTTGACAGGCCATTCCTTACCTTCTTCCAGGCTCTATTCTTCCGAATCCCTCCGCTACCATTTACTGGAAAGTTAGCAGCTTCCTGGAAGCTGGTTGTCTGGTCTTGTCACATTCCCTGTGAATGAAGTCTGTTTCTCTACCTAGGGCAGCCTTTCTGCCTGTGTGGTTCATAGCTGGCTCCTTGCCATTGTCCCAATGTATAGTACAACTCAAGAAATATTTGAATGACAGGTATTTTTATCCCTGATTTACAATGAAGTAATTGAAGGTCTAAGAGGCTTAGTGGTCAGGCAGGGTCACCGTCCCTAGAATTACTGGGATAGGGCTGAGACCCTGCCATGCCCTTAATTGCTCTGTGTATGCTGTCTTTTCTTGTTGAAAGTGCCACACAGAGTGCCTGTGGGGATGAGAGGAATAATGCATGGGAAAGCACTTTGCAAACCCCAGTTACTAAGAAATACTACTTACGTAAGTTATTGAGAACCATAGATTTTCATGCTGGTTCTGTTCAGCAGCCCCCAGGTTCTGTTGTGCTCTGGGATTTGCTTTTAGGCATGACTGGTCCTGGTGTTGTCAAATTTTATGTTTCCTTGATCTTTCTGCCCTCACTGTGAGGTGTGCTTCTGTCTGTAGTTCTGACACACAGAACACACACACACACACACACACACACACACACACACACACACACTCCAGTCTGGGTGTGCTTGGCAGACCTCTGGCCTGTTAGCAGTAGGGGACAGAGGAGCGGGCACCTGCATGACTGTCATTGTTCTTGTGTATGTTCCCAGGAAAGCACTTCTGTCAGCAGCAGGTGCTGGTGGGGGGAGGGAGGGTCTGGTGCCCCATCTTTCTCAGTCTCCCTAGTAGCCTGCCGGTCTCTCACCCCTACTCTGTGGCAGAGTGGAGTGAAGCTGTCACAGTAGGAGAAAAAGGCTGCCCTAGTCTTAGGCAGCTCCATAAACGACCTTCTTTGGTGCAAGAGACCTACACTAAGAACAGGCCAGCCATCTGCCCCGGGCCTGGTTACTGGACTCTCCATGTGTTGAGTGGTCAGACATAATTGCCATAGTCCCCAGCATCTTAACATAGACCCCAGGCCAGGTCAAGCTGGGCTTGGTGGGCACAACTCCAACTCTTGGCTGTCTCCATGCTGTTGGGCCCTGTCAGTGTAGTGATGGGCAGAGAAAGCGGCACTGACCCTCAGGGGTTTGGAGCTGCCCAGCCCTCGTGCTCATTCTCCTGGGATGCGGCCCAGCTTTTTACCTGGCACAACTGTGCAGCCTGGATACCAACGTGAAAAGCTGGGGCTTGCAATGCGTTAAGTGACTTATCTTTAGAAACTGAAGTTTGCAAAGAGCTTTCTGGTGCATTGTTCTAGACATCAGGGCAAGCCTGCCTTGAGATGGCCTCTGTCAGTAGCAAGTAAGACAGCCCGCAGGTCTCACGCTCTTCCTGTGGCCTCAGATTTGAAATCTGATGAACAGGAAATGTGGTCCATGGTCTTACGGAGATGATGCTTCTGGCCATTTTGGGGCAGCTACATGGAGCAGCACCTGAGCCGTAAGAGCTAGGTTGGAAACACAGCTGTGCCTGTTTGGGACCTGGGGCTTGCAGCTCCTAGCCTCAGTTTCTCTGTCTGCATGGTACAGTTGCATGTTTGTGGAGTGCTAATATGGGAGGGCGTGCCTGGGAAACAGTACCTACTGTTCTCAGTTGGTGGTTTGGTGGCCCCACGGATAACAAAGAGGGTTGGCTGCCTTGAATAGGTTCTGAGTTCAAATCCTCAGTCAGTTGCGGCTCATTAAATATTTCATACATGTTTATTGTGGGTGTTCACTGGACTTGGCATTGTGCTTGTTCCCTCGTTGTCCTGATCTGATTTCTTTCATCATGTAACACAGTGGAAGTGGCAGTCCTGTGGGGTTGTGGTAATTATGAGAAAGTGCTTGTAAGTGGTGCCTAGTTCCTTCCTGCAGCTCTTCCCGTTCTGATAGTTCTCTGAAGAGCTGCGTCACTTCAGCCTTGATCCTCCATCCAGCACATGTCTGCTAAGCGCCTGTTACACCCAGGGCTTCCTGACAGCCCAGGGGGTTAACACTGCCACCAAGATTCATTTGTAGTCCCGGAGAAGTCCAGGGTGAGTGACAGAGGTCCGGCCAGTTAGACAGTGGCCGCCAGCTTGTACTGTTATAAAGGCATAAACTGAGTCCTGAGGGTTCACAGACAAGCAGCCATTTCTTCTGCCTAGAGAGTGTTGGGAAGGTTATGAGCAAAAGCTGACCAAGGGTGTGGGGGGGCCTGTAGCAGTTGACAGTGTCTAGAAGAGGTGCTCAAGGGAAGTACTGAATTAATTGTGAGCATAGGTGTTCTAGTGTGTCGGCAGCCATGGGTGCTCAAGGGAAGCACTGAATTAATTGTGAGCATAGGTGCTGTAGTGTGTCGGCAGCCATGAGTGTTCAAGCGAAGTACTGAATTAATTGTGAGTATAGGTACCCCAGTGTGTCAGCAGCCGTGGGTGCTCAAGGGAAGCACTGAATTAATTGTGAGTATAGGTACCCCAGTGTGTCGGCAGCCATGGGTGTTCAGGGGAAGTACTGAATTAATTGTGAGTATAGGTACCCCAGTGTGTTGGCAGCCATGGGTGTTCAGGGGAAGTACTGAATTAATTGTGAGTATAGGTACCCCAGTGTGTCGGCAGCCATGGGTGTTCAGGGGAAGTACTGAATTAATTGTGAGTATAGGTACCCCAGTGTGTTGGCAGCCATGGGTGTTCAGGGGAAGTACTGAATTAATTGTGAGTATAGGTACCCCAGTGTGTTGGCAGCCATGGGTGTTCAAGGGAAGTACTGAATTAATTGTGAGCACAGGTGTTCTAGTGTGTTGGCAGCCGTGGGTGTTCAAGGGAAGTACTGAATTAATTGTGAGTATAGGTACCCCAGTGTGTCGGCAGCCATGGGTGTTCAGGGGAAGTACTGAATTAATTGTGAGTATAGGTACCCCAGTGTGTCGGCAGCCATGGGTGTTCAGGGGAAGTACTGAATTAATTGTGAGTATAGGTACCCCAGTGTGTTGGCAGCCATGGGTGTTCAAGGGAAGTACTGAATTAATTGTGAGCACAGGTGTTCTAGTGTGTTGGCAGCCGTGGGTGTTCAAGGGAAGTACTGAATTAATTGTGAGCACAGGTGTTCTAGTGTGTCGGCAGCCGTGGGTGCTCAGGGGAAGCACTGAATTAATTGTGAGCACAAGTGCTGTAGTGTGCTGGCGGCCGTGGGTCACGCTGCTATGAGGAGGCCGGGGAGAGCCAATGGCACTGGGCTGTGAAAGCCCTGGGGAGCTGTCACTGTTGTGGATGAAACCCCTGTCACTGACACTTCCAGGGGGGCAGAGCATGGGACTCCTTATAGCACCTTTCAGGCACAGCAGTGTCTGTGACAAGTGTTGTACAAGCTACCGAGGGAATTAAATGTTCCTGGGAGCCAATTTAAGAAAGAAAACAGGTGATGTTAACTTTATCTAAGCCTGAGTATCCAAAATGTTATCATTTCAACATGAAATTACATTCCTTATTTTGGCACTAATCTACTAAAATATGGTCTGTGTTAAGCAGCAGAGCTCATTTTGGAGATCTGCCACATTTAAGATTTTATAAACCATGTGTGTGTGCCTCTGTATGGTATGTGCAGATGTGTACATGTCTGTGGAGGCCAGAAGAGAGCATCAGATTCCCTGGAGGAGGAGTTGCAGGCAGTTGGAGCTGCCCTGTGTGGGTGCTGTAAACGGAACTGGGGTTCTTTGCAGGAGCATTGCTCACTCTTAACTATGGAGCTTTCCCTCCAGTCCCTCGGCAGCGTTTTAAATGCTCAGGCTTCAGTATTAGGCAGAGTGGGTTTAGTAGGTCTGGGATGGAGGGAGTTGGAGTAACCTTTGTTCTCCAGAGCCTGCTCTTGACAGCAGGAACTAGCCTTTGAACACATCTGCCCAGCAGCTGATGTCGAAGGGGGAAAGAAAACATTGAGGATTCTGTCTCCCATAGGTTATGTGGTGAATTAAAAAAAAAAAGGCCGGGCGGTGGTGGCGCACGCCTTTAATCCCAGCACTCGGGAGGCAGAGCCAGGCGGATCTCTGTGAGTTCGAGGCCAGCCTGGTCTACAAAGCGAGTTCCAGGAAAGGCGCAAAGCTACACAGAGAAACCCTGTCTCGAAAAACCAAAAAAAAAAACAAAACAAAACAAAAAATAAAACAAAAAGAACAAATCAGTGATCTGTTCTTCCCTGTCAGCTTCAAGAACAGGATAGCCCCTCTGGGTAGTAAGCTTCCCCCAGCCTCAGGGACAGGATAGCCCCTCTGGGTAGTAAGCTTCCCCCAGCCTCAGGGACAGGACAGCCCCTCTGGGTAGTAAGCTTCCCCCAGCCTCAGGCACAGGACGGCCCCTCTGGGTAGTAAGCTTCCCCCAGCCTCAGGGACAGGACAGCCTCTCTGGGTAGTAAGCTTTCATGTGCTGCGCACTGGGCGCTGCTTTGGCCCATTGGGTACACTGGGCACTCTGGTAGTAGTTATATTATGTGTGTGTATATATATGTATTTATCCATCAGTGTGCACACGTGTGAGAGACTGCATAGTTATAATCAGAGAAGAATCGTGACCATAGCAGTTCCTCATCTCCCCCATAAACCCCTACCTCCAGTCTCTTCCCACTGGCCACTTAGAAGGTCCCAGGGTTGGCCAGTTGCCGTGGGCTTCTATTGGTGGGAGTGGGACATAGCCTATGAAGTCCCATTAGAATCTGGTAGAACTCAGTGTTTGTGATGTTTCCGTTTCCTTGGTTAGGGGAGCTAGAGGCTGTGGGGTAACCAACTGGTAACATCAGCTTCTGTCTTACTGGGTACATCAGGTATGTGCATTGTGATCCCCAAACTGGAAAGAAAGTTGACTAAAGAATGTAGCTGCATGTGTGTAGAGAATCCTATTGGAGAAGCAGTTAGTAAGAGCATGGGTTGAGGACAGGCCTGAACTGCTGCTGGGGGAAGCCTCCTGAAATGGCAAGCTTAGCCTCTTTTTACTTCTCCACAAGGGGCTGGTGAGTCCATCTCTTTAGAAGTGGCTCTAAAGAGAGCTGAGGACAGGAAGGTGTGTAGAGAATGCCCAGAGAGTGGTGGCTGTGCATTATAGTCAAACCTTGTGGGTTGGCAGTGGGTTGTGCTAGTCCCTCATTGGGTAAGCTGGGGCTCTGGGGGAATATTTAAATCGGGCCGTTATTCCATGTTCAGTGCAGAGAACATCAGAACCAGATCAGGGTGCAAGGCATTTATCACCACAGAACAGATACCAGTAACCTCAGGTCCTCCCAGAGGTGAAGGCTGCCTCTCTGCTCCTGACCCCACCGTATTCTGCTCCTGCTGGTGTCACAGGGGACACTGAGTAGCTTCTGTAGGTCTGTCTTCTGTGTGCCTCAGGGGAAGGGCTACTTGTTTCATAGGCAGAAGCTTGTCCAACCACAGTAGCTTCTCATGCTTCTCAGAGTTCAGAACTGCAGGCCAGCTGGCTCAGCATCTTTATGAAGAAAACTATCCATTTCAAAAGTCTTGCCATGTCTGCAAGGTACAGCCTTGGCCCAGGAGAACACCTGATTCAGTCACTCTGGCTAGCACTCGGGCTCCTCAGTACGCTCAAAGAACAGGAAGTGGATGGTTAGAATGCCAATCATGTGGACCATTTTTTCATGTTTCCTATTTTTCTTTTTAGTATAATTATTTCAAGCCTCCTTTCCTTAGACCTACCTCCTAACTGCAGCTAACTTTTCCAGTTTACTTCAAAAATAAAACAATCAAAACCCTCCAGGAGCCTTGCTTCTTTCCAGTGCAGTCTTAACCCTCCTGTGTCCCCTCCAGGCAGGCAGAACCATCTTTCCTGTCTACTCCAGTGTGGACCCACCTTCCTGTCTCCTCCAGTGTGGACCCACCCTCCTGTCTCCTCCAGTGTGGACCCACCCTCCTGTCTCCTCCAGTGTGGACCCACCCTCCTGCCTCCTCCAGTGTGGACCCACCTTCCTGTCTCCTCCAGTGTGGACCCACCCTCCTGTCTCCTCCAGTGTGGATCCACCCTCCTGTCTCCTCCAGTGTGGATCCACCCTCCTGTCTCCTCCAGTGTGGATCCACCCTCCTGTCTCCTCCAGTGTGGATCCACCCTCCTGTCTCCTCCAGTGTGGACCCACCCTCTTGTGTTCCCTCCAGTGTGGACCCACCCTCCTGTGTTCCCTCCAGTGTGGACCCACCTTCCTGTCTCCTCCAGTGTGGACCCACCCTCCTGTCTCCTCCAGTGTGGACCCACCCTCCTGTGTTCCCTCCAGTGTGGACCCACCCTCCTGTGTTCCCTCCAGTGTGGACCCACCCTCCTGTCTCCTCCAGGGTGTCTTGTCCAGTGTAATCCTTACCCTCCTGTGACTCCTCCTGTGTAGACCTGGCCCTCCTGTGTTCCCAGGGCAGACCCTTGATCCTGTTTCTCTTCATCAGCTCTTCCCTGTGCTCTTTACTCTGCTTTTTCCTCTCCCCTTGCAAGTGTGTTCTCACTTCTGCTGCTTCCCATACCTGTCTTTAGCAAGAGGATTCTCTTCCATTCTGCTAGACCCCCAAACACCCTCAGGTTACCCTCATTGTTAAAATAAAATCAGAAAACCTTTTTTGGCCACACAGTCTTCTAGCAGAACTTCAAGCCAGCTGTCTGCACTTTGCTTTTCAAAACGTTTGCCATCTCTCTTTACAGATTGGAAGACTATGAAAGTGTTCATACTAACATGGACATCAGCTATGCATTGAATATGTTTAACCAATTTTTTTTCATGGCAAAATCTTCTCAGGGAAGGAATCAGCATGCTCCGAAATATGATACTAATGATACATTCCGAAATATGATACTAATTAGACAAGTAAGAAAAAGTTTGGGACATCAGCAGCCACATGCAACTGTTGGTCTCAACCTATCTCATGCCCACTGAAATCCTCCACAGCAGACACAGTGCAGTGACTAGTGGGTGCAGCTTGTATTTGTCTCAGTGGTCTTCTCAACAGTGACCTTGGCTTTCCTGAGCCCTGCGATGAGCATTCTCTTCCATTTCTTTTTCTCTTCTCGATATCTACTGACCCGCAGCTTCCAGGGTGCAGGTGTGTGAGCAAGGATCAGTCCTAGGTCCTCTTCTCTGTCTGCTGTGCTGTACTGACCTCCTCTAGTCCCACTGAAGATCTGTGGGCAGACCCAGCTCCAGACTCTCAGGTATCTCGTGGATGCTTCCACAGAAGCACCCAGTGGGCATCCTTACACATGGGCAGGTGTGAACAGAGCTGTAATATCTTCCTAGGATCTGTTCTTCCAAGGACTGGGCCTTCCTCTGGTCACTTCTCTCATGATAGTGTCAGTAGCCAGCTGGTGGTCCACCCAGTGTCTCCAGACCATGGGGTCCTCCTCATTGTCTCTGCCAGGTCTTCACTGGCCACATCTAATCTGCCAATAAGGCCTAGCCATTGGACTTCTGGCAAGCAAATGCAGCCTCTTTCTCGTGTTGACTGCCCCACATCCAAGAATCCACTGTTAGGATCCTGCTCTCACATAATATATCCTGATTATAGTTTCCCCTCCATCTACTCCTCCCATCCAGATCCACCCATTTTCTATCTTTCATTAGAAATAAACAGGCTTCTGAGAGCTGATTGTAATATAATATCAAAAACTAACACATCAGAATAAGACAAAACAAACAAACAAAAAGATGCAAAGAAACAGATATAGATGCAGAAAAATACTCGTTTGCACACTCAGGAACCCATAAAACACTAAACTGAAAGCCGTAATATACACACAAAGGACCTCGTTTGCACACTCAGGAATCCCATAAAACACTAAACTGAAAGCCGTAATATACACACAAAGGACCTCGATTGCACACTCAGGAATCCATAAAATACTAAACTGAAAGCCGTAATATACACACAAAGGACCTCGTTTGCACACTCAGGAATCCATAAAAACACTAAACTGAAAGCCGTAATATACACACAAAGGACCTCATTTGCACACTCAGGAATCCCATAAAAAACTAAACTGAAAGCCGTCATATACACACAAAGGACCTCGTTTGCACACTCAGGAACCCATAAAAACACTAAGCTGAAAGCCGTAATATATACACAAAGGACCTGTAGGGTTAAGAAGAGAGAAAAATATATACATAAAAAAGTGAAAAAAATTAAAGCCCTAGATACAACATTAAGAGACAAGAAACAAAGATGCCATTGAATTTGTTTTCTGCTGGCCATCTACTGCTGGCATGCAGCCTACACGCTTAAGAGTAGTTTGTCTCTCCAGTGAGATTCCCTTGAAGAAAGCTAACTTCATTTTAAAGGGATTATCAATTTTAGATAACTTCTGGGTTAGGGATGAGGGCATGTATTCACTTTTCCTTTCAGCTCTAGGACCCCAATCTGGTATGGTGGGTATTGAGCTGCGCACGTACAGAATCCTAACACCCACCACCCACTAGAACATTCCCCTTTTGCTTCCCCTGGGACACATTGCTCACAGTGCCTCCCTATGAGTGCTGAGTTATTTTATTTTGCCAACTTGCCACAATTAAGGTCAATCAGTCTCTTCAGGCAGTTCAGCTCCTCTGGGTCACCTCAGAAGTCCTTACTGCTTATAGCGCCTTGGGATGGGGCAACCTTGTGCGTCTGGTCGGTTTGGGGACTTCCTGACCAAGTCTTCATGAATCTCCCGTAGAACTTCCTGAGTCTTAAGGAGCTTCCCTGTAGTTGGAGTTTTCTTCAGTCCTGCCTGGCCCACGGTCTCTCTCACCCGCCAGTCCCACAGCCGCTTAGACCCAACCAAGTAAACACACAGAGACTTATATTGTTTACAAACTGTATGGCCGTGGCAGGCTCCTTGCTATCTAGTTCTTATATCTTAAATTAACCCATATTTATTAGTCTATAAGTTGCCACGTAGCTCGTGGCTTACGGGTACCTTACATCTCACTTTTCATGGCGGCAGCTGGCAGCGTCTCTCTGACTCAGCCTTCCACTTCCCAGAATTCTTCTCTCTCCTTGTCCCACCTATACTTCCTGCCTGGCTACTGGCCAATCAGTGTTTTATTTATTAACCAATCAGAGCAACATATTTAATATACAGACCATCCCACAGCACTTCCCTCCAGGGGGGATGTTTGCTACACAAAAGGAGTCAGAGCAAGAACAGGGTGTCTTCATCTGCTGCTCTCTTCCTGCCTTGAGCCAGTGTCCCTCACCAAACCAGCAGCTTACTGTTTGACTACCTGCCTGTCTCTTTTCCCCAGTGCTGGGGTTACGGCATGTGCAGCCATTCCCGGCCTAACGTGGGGTACTGGGACCTGAACACAAGTCCTCACGTATGTGGTGTTACCACTCACTCCCTGAGCCATCTCCCCGGATCTAAGATTTCCTTTATTTCCTTTGTTCCGTTCCTTCCTGATCACAGTTGTTCTCCTTACAGCGGTCCCTGCCTGGACAGAGGATTGCAGCCCGCCCTCTAGACCTCTCTGGACGTATCTTCCCAGCATCCTCTAGCAAAGATGCGTCAGCTCAAGGGGAAGCCAAAGAAGGAGACGTCCAAGGACAAGAAGGAGCGCAAGCAGGCCATGCAGGAGGCCCGGCAGCAGATCACCACAGTGGTGCTGCCCACCGTGGCTGTGGTGGTGCTCCTGATCGTAGTGTTTGTGTACGTGGCCACGCGCCCGGCCGTCACCGAGTGAGCGCTCCGTTCCGGCTCTCCTCAAGAGATGTCTACAGTGCCGAGCTCCAAGCAGGAGTGCCCTGTCTTCTCCGGTCTTGGACTTGACTAAAATTTCTCTACTTGTTTGGGGGAGGGAATAGGGAACATTTTATCAGTGAATGTGCCATACACCTGATGGTCCACTTCATGTGCCTTTCAGACTTCAAAGCAGAGCGTGTGTGTGTGTGTGTGTGTGTGTGTGTGTGTGTGTGTGTGTGTGTGTCTTTTCCCCCCTGAAATCGATGCATAGCTGACCTGGGGAGTGGAGGACTCTCTGGGTGAGGCTGTTGGAATCAGCACCACCCTCCCTCCCATTCCTGCAACATGCTTTCCTGCTCCCATTCACAACTACAGGGGACAGCATTTCTTCTCTGTGCTTGATGGGATTTGAAATATGTTGACTCAAAGTGAAATATTTATTTTTTGAATAAAGGAGATAATAGTCTTAAACTGGGTATTTATCTGGTTTTTGGGTCCCTTGCTCAGACCTTGTCTCTTTCCCCTTGCCTGGGGCTGTTTCCACCTCCCCCTTCACTTGCTGCTATTCTACACTGGCAGGAAAGTGATGTATTTGACTGGGTCTTTGTAAGGCTGAGAAGGAAGTCTAGAGAGGGGCAAAGTGAGTGCTAACTGACCTCTTTTAGCAAAGTGAGTTCTCATTGGCACATGACCACACACACACTCTCCATCTGCTTAGCATTTCCTGCTGGATGCTATATTTGCAAATGGCAACACACCCTAATTCCTAGTGGTAAAAGGTCAGGCTAGCTTTTGTTCTTAGCTGATGGATGCTGGCTCTTGGCATTCCAACTGAGTTTTAAATGCAAATTGGCTGAGCCTCATTTTATTCCAGCAGCGGGCTTCCCAGGTCCTGGTGCCTGATGGAGCTGCCTCTTTGGAAGTCAGATCCCTGGTAACTGTTCCACGGGTGTCTCTTGGCGCTGTCACTGCTGATTACAGAGAGATTTGCAAGGAGGGAAGGGCTTCCCTACTCTCAGTGGCTAATGCCGTGCCGACAGTACAGATGTTACTGGATATTTGGAGACTATTGGAGGGAGCCTTTCTGGGAGAGAAAATGAAAGACTCCAGCTGAAATCTGGAGATGCTGATGTGGGTGAGTGGCTTGATGCCACCCCCTACCCCAAGTGTCAGTGGCCCTGTATAGAGATTTACTAAAACAGTGTGGGGTTGGCAGAGTGTGTGACTAAAAGCTCTCAAGTGTGGGGAACTCAGGGTTCTGTTTTGAGCCTCAGTGCCTGGCCCCAAGGCCCTGCTCAACCAGGAGTGGGAGGGAGGCCCTGTAGCCATTTCCTGTTTTGCACAGTGACACCAAGCTGCTGGCTGTCCCCTCCTCCTGTTAATCCCAATAAAACCACTGTAATGAATGATCAGTGGTGCTGGTGGCCGCACTGGTTTCCTTGTGGAAAGGTCATGCACCATGGCCACAACTACCTGGTTACAGAGAGCTTTATTAGGAGGAAGGTGGGGGCGGTACAAGAGAACCAGGCCTGGGAAGGAGCAGGTGCAGAGAACAGAGGGAAGGATGGTGGGGTCTGCATCCGGCTCCCTGTGAAGCGGGCTTACGGAGCTACATCATACATGGGCTTACTGCATGACCAGGCCATGTGCATGTGGTCGCCAGTGCACACTGATGAGGTAAGACACAAGACCCTGAACTGTGCATGTGTAGCTGGAGTAAGGGCAGAATTCTAACAACCACTACCACAAATCAAGCTTGATTTTGTATTGGTGTACACCCAAGAGCCAGCCAGCGACTGCTGTCAATATTGTTCTGAATAAATAAAATACTGATTGGCCAGTGGCCAGGCAGGAAGTATAGGCGGGACAAGGAGAGAGGAGAATTCTGGGAAGTGGAAGGCTGAGTCAGAGAGACACTGCCAGCCGCCATCATGACAAGCAGCATGTGAAGATGCCGGTAAGCCATGAGCCACGTGGCAAGGTATAGATTTATGGAAATAGATTAATTTAAGCTATAAGAACAGTTAGCAAGAAGCCTGCCACGGCCATACAGTTTGTAAGCAATATAAGTCTCTGTGTTTACTTGGTTGGGTCTGAGCGGCTATGGGACTGGCAGGTGAGAGAGATTTGTCCTGAATGTGGGCCAGGCAGGAAAACTCTAGCTACAAGCGACTGCCTCCTAAATTGGGTTAAAGAGAGCAGTCCTGAATCCATCTCTTGGACGCCTTTAAAGAGTAAAATTATGAGTAGTTTTACAGAAGGGAGACAATGGGGGCAATAAGGAAATTAAAAAAAGAACACTTAAATCATGTGATCACCCACCATGTGATTAGGAGGGGTCATAGAGGGTCAGGGTATTCTCAAAAACAAATCAAGGTCCTGGGTTGGGGAAGGTCAGGTTCCAGGAAACAGAGAGCAACTCAACTCTCATGGTAAATAGAAACTTATTTTTAAAAATACAGCATAAGGGCTCCTGCCTTTAAAATGGAGTCAGGCAGGTTCCTCACTCCTAGAGTAGATGTCTTGAAGATATTGCTAACATTCTGAACTGCCCCTTGGTCTTCCTGACATTTTATGTAAAAGCCCTCTGTAAGAAAAAACCCCTCCCCTCCTTTTTCTTCTTCCTCTTTTCCCTCTTCACGGGGCTGTGTGCACCTCTGCCTTCCCTTCTCTCCTTTTCTCTCTTTCCTTCCCTCTTTCTCTCCATTCTCCCCCCTCCCTTAAACTTTCCACGTGGGTCCGTGTCTGCATGGTGTAACTATCCCACCTCTGCATCTGCGTGGTGTGTGTCCCTCACCCACTGGGGCACCCTGACCCAGCCGCCAAGTCCTGCCGTGCACTGTTTCACAACATTAACAGACGTGGCCAGAGCAGCCTTCCCACCAGAAGAACAAGGCCTGCCTGTCCTGGTGGCCTGGTCTGCAGTTAGTCCTTAGCCATCTACAGGGCTGTGTGAGCACACTGTGCCTTGGTTTCTCTGTGAGCGGTTGCTAGAACATTCTAGGGAGATGAAACATCTAGTGGAAAGCGAGGTTTTAGAGTGGACCTGAGTTCTCATGCCTACTGTGCTGCTGGAGCCTGAGTCATGTCCTGTGACGACAGTGACAATGGTGGTTACTGTCTCAGGGTGGGTGTGATGATTGAATGACGGTAGTGCTGAGGGGCACAGCCTCATAAATCACAGCACCCACCTCACTGTACTAACACATTTTCTTTCACACAGCTATCTGATGTAAGTGCTCATCTTTATCAAAGAGGCTAGGTAACATCACACTGCAGTGGCAGGGCCCAGGAGTCCAGGAAACCGTCACACTGCAGTGGCAGGGCCCAGGAGTCCAGGAAACTGTCACACTGCAGTGGCAGGGCCCAGGAGTCCAGGAAACCGTCACACTGCAGTGGCAGGGCCCAGGAGTCCAGGAAACTGTCACACTGCAGTGGCAGGGCCCAGCACTCCAGGAAACTGTCACACTGCAGTGGCAGGGCCCAGGAGTCCAGGAAACCGTCACACTGCAGTGGCAGGGCCCAGGAGTCCAGGAAACCGTCACACTGCAGTGACAGGGCCCAGCACTCCAGGAAACTGTCACACTGCAGTGGCAGGGCCCAGGAGTCCAGGAAACTGTCACACTGCAGTGGCAGGGCCCAGGAGTCCAGGAAACTGTCACACTGCAGTGGCAGGGCCCAGCACTCCAGGAAACTGTCACACTGCAGTGACAGGGCCCAGCACTCCAGGAAACTGTCACACTGCAGTGGCAGGGCCCAGCACTCTAGGAAACTGTCACACTGCAGTGGCAGGGCCCAGGAGTCCAGGAAACTGTCACACTGCAGTGGCAGGGCCCAGCACTCCAGGAAACTGTCACACTGCAGTGGCAGGGCCCAGGAGTCCAGGAAACCATTACACTGCAGAGGCAGGGCCCAGGAATCCAGAAAACTGTCACACTGCAGTGGCAGGGCCCAGCACTCCAGGAAACTGTCACACTGCAGAGGCAGGGCCCAGCACTCCAGGAAACTGTCACACTGCAGTGGCAGGGCCCAGCACTCCAGGAAACTCACACTGCAGAGGCAGGGCCCAGGAATCCAGGAAACTGTCACACTGCAGAGGCAGGGCCCAGGAATCCAGGAAACTGTCACACTGCAGAGGCAGGGCCCAGCACTCCAGGAAACTGTCACACTGCAGTGGCAGGGCCCAGGAGTCCAGGAAACCGTTACACTGCAGAGGCAGGGCCCAGCACTCCAGGAAACCATGTCACACTGCAGTGGCAGGGCCCAGGAATCCAGGAAACTGTCACACTGCAGAGGCAGGGCCCAGGAATCCAGGAAACTGTCACACTGCAGTGGCAGGGCCCAGGAGTCCAGGAAACCGTCACAGTGCAGTGGCAGGGCCCAGGAGTCCAGGAAACCATTACACTGCAGAGGCAGGGCCCAGGAATCCAGGAAACTGTCACACTGCAGTGGCAGGGCCCAGGAGTCCAGGAAACCGTTACACTGCAGAGGCAGGGCCCAGCACTCCAGGAAACCATGTCACACTGCAGTGGCAGGGCCCAGCACTCCAGGAAACCGTCACACTGCAGTGGCAGGGCCCAGCACTCCAGGAAACTGTCACACTGCAGTGGCAGGGCCCAGTACTCCAGGAAACTGTCACACTGCAGTGGCAGGGCCCAGCACTCCAGGAAACTGTCACACTGCAGAGGCAGGGCCCAGGAATCCAGGAAACTGTCACACTGCAGTGGCAGGGCCCAGCACTCTAGGAAACCATGTCACACTGCAGTGGCAGGGCCCAGGTCTGTTGTTTCCTTGGCTTTTGTTATGGGAGATTTCAAACACAAGTAGGAACAGATTGTGCAAGGCTCCTGATGACTGAGGAGTGTGGTCATTGGCAGGCTTCCAAAGACACCAGCGCACAGTGGAAGCATGAAAACCACAGCTCTCACCTTGAAGCAGGTAGGAGATAATTTTTTTTTTCCTGGAGCCAAATATGAACAGCCACAGTCCCAAACAGATTTAGTTTACCCAAAATTTTATTTTGCAACATAAGAGTTTTGTGAAGTTTTTATAGTTTAAGAACAAAGAAAGTCATATATCAAGATATTTTCTAAATAGATTGGCAGGAACATCAGGTAGGCAGGTTATAGCATAGTTATGTATCTGATGACATTTTTAGCCTTTGGGTTGGTGGAAGCCGGGGACCTCTTCACACCTCTCAGAAAGATGGGTCTAATAGCAGGTTAGGTCATGTACAGAGGAGGGCAATAAATGACTGGTCAGAGGGGCCAAAAGATAGCCCAAGATATTTGTCTCAGAGTCAGCAACACTGTAACATCTTCACAATTGGTGAAGCCACAGTTGGCCAATCCAGTCTGTAGACCGTTCCAGATCGGTGATAAGTTCTCTTTCTGGGAACTTTAGTTCATAGAGGTGACATAGAAACTTAGTATCTGTGTCCTCAGTAACTTAGCTGTTGTCTCAGTCAAAGAATTCACACAAGACCCACAGTATACTGAAGAGGATGGGAAAGGTTTACTACAAAAGAGGCCCTTTCTAGAAGGGATGGTGGGCGATGGCCCAGGGACCATTGTGCTAACCTTCATTTTTAGGTAGGTTTTCCTGTCCGGGTGATTGACAGGCTTACTTGGATCAATTCTTGAGAGGGGACAATGGTATGTTCTTCACCAGAAAGAGCCTCAGTTTCAACAGTAACTGAACTTCGGGGCCCTTCAGATTGTCATGTCCCCACTCTGGGCCAGCCATCTGACTTGGACCCTGTTCTTCTGGCCAGCAATCAGAGTGCTGAAGTTTGAGGTCCCAGTTTTACAAGCTGGGATTCTGAGGAAGGGGCCCATGCTTATGAGCTTCAAGCTACTATCTGACTGGCTGCTTAGCAGAGGAGGTGAACCGTGGAGGACCAGCTCCAGAGGCCACAGTCTCCACTCCAGCGTCAATGGATTCCCTCACTCTGCACTGCCTAGGTGTGTTTGAACAGGCCTCCCCTGGTGAGAGAGACTGCAAATTCTTAGGTGTCATTAGTATATGAGTTCGGCGTCCCCTACAGGGTGCCTAAAGGGGCATGCTCATAAGCCATTGTCTAGGTGAAGAAGAGCCTTGCCAGAAGACATCAAGAGAGATGTCTGTCCTGTGGGCTCCTTATGCAAACATTTGAGGGTTCTTTGACATACAGGATCTTGAGTTGTCTAAAAGCATGAGTTTGGGGCAGCAAAGGTATTTGTGAATCCCATCCCTTGGCTTTCCAGCTGAGCAGCCTCAGGCTCCCACACCTGAGCTCTGGGACTCCACATCTGTTAATTTTACCATTGAGATGGTAAGAGGATAAATTGAAAAACAAAACCAACATAGCATCCTATCCAGTAGATCATAGGAGCTCAATAAATGTCCATTTCTGCCCTCATCAGTGTGTTCAGAACCCCACAGAACACACTTGCACTCCTGCTCCCCAGGCTTTCTTAGCAGCTCAGATTGCAGAATACAACATGCGATGAGCCCATCACATGCCTTTGAGTCTTGCTTGCCTCGATGCTCTCCTCTTGTTCTGTGGAAGGACATGCAGATTTAAACTAGATCTACAGGTCAATGACTAGGCAGGTTCAGTGGGCTCAAAGTGGGCTTCTGAGTCTTGCTGCGAGAGGCGACCTCCTGGTGGGCATGAGATGTTGGTTCACTGGGGATCTGTTGGGTGGAAGCTAACCAATTCTCAGGGTAAATTGTGTTCTCTCATGTGGGTGCTCTTGGTAATGAGTTGAGGCACTGGCTTTTGAGTTCTTCCCAGGTACTCACTGGCTTCGTGACAAAATGGAATGATTTCTTAGGCACATCAGAGAGTCGTGCTGAGGTTTCTGCAGCAGGATATTGGACTC
The DNA here is from genome assembly GCF_949786415.1 of Peromyscus eremicus. Taxonomy (NCBI): domain Eukaryota; kingdom Metazoa; phylum Chordata; class Mammalia; order Rodentia; family Cricetidae; genus Peromyscus; species Peromyscus eremicus. Next base: position 11,913,363 of record NC_081422.1, read on the forward strand.
TTGGTGTTCAGTCCTCATTACTGAGCATGTTCCAGAATGGAAATCAGGTGGGAAACAGGAAAAGGAACCATGGCGGTGAGTGTAAATGGTGTCATTTGTTGTGTACCAATGCTACCCTGGGTGTCTGCTTACCCATTCTTTGGCTAAGCAAAATCTCAGTAACCCATCAGTGCAGTTGTTGGGGTGCGAAACGAAGAATTCAGACCCAGTCTTCTCTCAGTGTGACATTGGCCAGGCGCCTATGTGGGTATGTCTGGCTGCAGATTCTCATATAGCCTCTGGTACCCCAGAGATTCTGAATGCAGCATCAACAAAGTCCCCACATGAGTAAAAAAGGTCACGCAGAACTCAGGGAACCGGCAACCCTGAAGGGAGAAGCTTCCAGGAAGCCTGCATGGCCTCTCCACCTGCTCTGTGTTGTGTGGCTGCTCTGATTACTTATGAGCCTGCTCCGGGGAGAGCAAGGGCTCAGTTTGATGAGTTCTGAGGTTGACTCCTCTAATTCCTCCCTGGCTAGTTCAAAGAGTGCTAGGCATGCAACCCTCCCTGCTTCCTGCCAGCAGCCAGGCTCATCCGAGAATTGGAGACGCTGACACTTGGCTTGGTTTGTTGGCAGCATTCAACAGTCGGCTCTTCCCCTGCCCCCCAGAGGATCTTATACCATTCACTTACTTGCTAGAGGAGAGAAAGAGGGAAGTGTCTTGGTTATGCCCACCGTCATGTGTGTCTGCATCCTCTGCAGCTGCTCCTTGATGCTGTCCCATGTGGTACGTCTCCTGCTTTTACCAGGGATGTGGTTTCTCTCTGTAGGAGCCATGCTGATTCTGTGTTCTCTATGGTGTCTGCCACATCCCACTGTGCAAATATCAGGCATGAGGTACAGTATCTTCAGATTAAGGAAATACGTGGGAGCCGCCTTCTAAGTCCTTCCTGAATGCCTGCAGTAAGAATGGAGGTGTTCAGGCCTTGGAGGTGACTGTCCCTGTCCTCACATTTCTGATATTAGGAAGAGTAAGTGTGCTTGTCCGGCCTGCCACACCTACTCTGCTGGACCCTGTTTCCTTCTAATGAGTCTTTTGTGTAGTATCTTGCCTTCCACAACAAACTTCTTTGACATTAGTATATATCAGGTGCTGTCCTGTGTTATTTCTCTGCCTGCCAGTTCTTTCAAAAAGAACAGCCTTTTCAAAAAGCTTTTAATCCCTTCAGCTGCTAAATCATAAGCACTGTGGATCCCAGAGAGCGCCTGAATGCTTGGTAAAACTGGTAAGACCCTGGCTAAGCCTCTCTACTTTCCTTGGCGTTCTCCTCCCCACTGTTTCAGAAAAGTTGTCTGTCTTTGAACTCCCCCAGCAAGAACGTTTTTTTTCAACTTTTGAATGTTCCTTTTCCAGTGTTGATCACCTGGCTGTTTCATAAGGCCTGCTAAGTTTCTGGGATTAGACGCTGGTTCTCAAGTTACCAGCTGCTTCAGAATGGAATAAATGAAGAAAACCTGCTATGAGAGCCTTTTGCAAACTCCCCCACTTTGAAACACTTCTGCTTCCAACTCTGTCACTGACTGCTTGAAAGCCCGGCTGACCCATTTCATTCTCCACACTCGGAATCCGCAGACATTAAAATGCCTGCCTCACACGATCCTCCCAGATTGGGTTTTCAAAGACATACATAAAGCAGAAATGTACAAAGAAATGGAGAATAAGAAGATGGAGAGAGATGAGGCAAGCATACATGAACAAAAACCATGGCAACAAATGAAACAAATCAAAGGTGGATGTGTCATGAGGGGTAAAAGATGTCAGATACTAGTCAGGCAGCGAAAAGCTGGATGTGACTGTAGATGTGGGGGTTGATAACCTGGCCCCAACTGTATAGGAAGCAAGTGACTGCTGAGGGGACCACAGGAAGACATGGTCATTTGGATTGTTTTTTTATGATTCACCTTTCAAGTAACTGAGCATTAGAATAATAAAATTAGTCAGCTTGATCTGGTAGATAAATAGCTATAAGCAATATGTTCCCTCAACAGGAAATGTACATTTTTAAGAACACATACCTGAAAACATTAATTAAAAATTGGCTAATTTCCAAATTGGGTGAAAAATATAAATCTACAATTCAAAGTTTCAACAAGCACTAAGCAAGATCACCTTGGTCAATTCACTGGAGACCGAAATTAAATTGTGGTGGGTGTTGAAAACAGATGGGATGGAGCAGGAGTTCCTTGGCTCTTTCCTGGTTGAGCTCTCTATTCTCAGGTGCTCACAGTGCTGTTGCCTTGGGGTAGCTGCTATTCTTGGTCTTGGTTACCTAGCAGTGAGAAAACACTGGTTTTTGGTTCTTGTTTTTATGGGATGTGCATTCTGGTGGGTGACGGCTAACATACGACAGTAATACAGAAGCCTTTGTGAATGTGGGGCAATTGAAGACTGTTTTCGTATGAACTTTTTGTGGAGAAATGATGAAATTCAAACATTCAAGAGAGAAATAGAGAAAAATACAGCATGAGAATTTGCACTGGGATTTAGAATCGCATTCCTGGTCATGTTTCTGAGATTATGGCTTAGGAAAAGCTGGCACAAATTGGAAGTGGGAAGGGAAAATAAGAGAGTGCATAAGAAGCCTATCTTTTACTCTTTCATTAGGTTTTACCGTATAAAGCTTACAGTATGTGATAAAGGGTAACCTGAAAGACAAGTAGAAATGTAAGCAGCTAATTTGGCCTGGGGTGGATGTATCAGGAAGTAAAAGGGCATGTTAGCCTCTGCATATATGCAGGGTCACTAGACAGGGAGTGGAGACACAAGGAAGCTGCATGACTGGTTTGGACAAGGAGGATTTAGTTTTTTGTTTTTCTTAGAGTCAGGACCTCAAAGTAACAGTAGGCAAATTGATGTTGCAAAATTCTTGTGCATAGTCAAGGAAACAATGAATAGCCTGAAAAACAGAATGATAGAAAATATTTGCAAAGTATACATCTGATAATGGGCTAACATCCCAAATATATAGGGAACTCAACTGGAAAGTAAGACAGCAGATGAATTAACTGCAAAGAAGACAAAGGATCTGAGTAGAAAGCCCCGCCCACCCCAAGCCACCCAATGGTCAAGGAGGATGTTAAAAATGCAGACCACCAGTCTGAGGAATGGGACTACAACCATGAGCTAGCACCACACACCTGTAGAGCAGGATGTCACCCAAAGCCTTAAGGATGATTGGTGGACAGGATATGGAGGCTATGCGGCCATTTTGCTGAGAAGGTAAATGAGCTGGGCTAGTGGCAGCAAGCCCAAGCAGCTTTCCTGCTTCCTCCCTCCACAGTGCAGGGCTATAGGCATGCACGGCCATGCTTAGCTTCTCATGTGAGTGCTGAGTTTCCGACTTCTGTCCTTCACAGCAAGCACTCTCAGCCACTGAATCATCGCTCCAGTGTCTAAATACAGATATTTTAAATGATTTAAAACTTGTTTTCTGCTAAATTATGGTCAAAGTGACTGAATGGAAAGGCTGGGAAATGAGATGAATTCACAGTGCAGATATTAAACCACAGTGTGATTGTTAGAATTCTGCCCTCACCCCAGCTACATCACTGCACATGCGCAGTTCAGGGTCTTGCATTTTACGTCATCAATAGGCGCTGGCGACTACGTATGCATGGCGTGGTCACACAATCTGTGCCTTAAAAGCCGGATGCAGACCCCACACTCTCTCTGCTCTCTCTTCTCTGCTCCCCTCTCCCCCACCCTCTCCCCCACCCTCTCCCCCACCCTCTCCCCCACTCTCTCCCCCACTCCCCATCTTTCTCTCTTTCTAGACCTGGCTCTCCTCTCTCCCCTCTCCCCTTTCCCTCCTAATAAAGCTCTGAAAACTAACACTGGGTTCTGTCGTGACCATGACCTTTCCATGCAGTAACCAGCGCCACCACCAATGCCGTTTATCATCAGTGATTGCAAGGACTCAGAAGACTCCAAATCTTGTTTACAGGAGTGTGGTGGAGAAGTTACTTACGGGAGTGTGGGCAGCTTATCGGTGGTTATACCACTCAAGACGTGCCTCTCTTTTCCACTTACCAGTTTGTATCTTCAAGACTGAGAGAGGCCCCATGAGCCCCTCACTGTCCATGAGGGAACATCCATGGGTCTCTTCTTGAGTGGGTCTTGTGCAGGTAATCATAGCTGCTGAGCAGTCAAGCAGGCAATGGCATGTCCTACAGGGGACAGCTTTCTCTAGCACCACCATTGAATGAACGCTGTATGAAAGTCTAGACTTGATTTTACAGGCTCCATCTTAGGGAAAGGGCCACCATCTCAGACCACCTGCTATATACTCAGTTTCAGGAAGGACCTCAAGAATGTGCCATGACAACTTGAACAGATACTGTCTGCAGTTTATGGCCCCTGAAGATATCTAGATAATCCTGCTGCGCAGTCCAGATAATCCTGTTGAGTGGGTGTGGTTCCCCGCCAAAAGTCTAGCCCAATGGTTTCAAATGTGGTTTCCCACCCAAAGTCTAGACCAATAGTTTCAATAAGTCACCTTGCCCTATATGCCTTTTACCCAATCCCAAGTTGCCAATTCCTGGCTTGTGGTTTTTCCTTATAAAAACTGTCTACACCTGGGCTCGTGACCACCACCACATTTCCTTCCATCTGCCGTGCGGTGACTCAGGTTGAACCTGAATAAAAGGACCCCCTTATGTGCTTGCATCAGAAACCAGCTCCTTGGTGGGCTCTGGGTGTTTTGCGAAACAGGTACAACAACTGCCTTTCTTTCTTGTTTGCATTGAGCTCTGTAGAATAAACCACAGCCTGTGCACCACATCCAGCTTGCCACCTGTTGGAACAGATAGCAGCTAAGAATAGTTGTTTTTAAAAGTAAACTTTTATTTTGAGATAGCTACAGACTCACATGTAGCCGTAGGAAATAATGCAGAGATTGTGTGTACCCCTTACCTATCCCTCCATTAGGAATTGTATGTGGCGGGCAGAAACCCCAGATGCAGCAGTGGGCTGGTGGGTGGCCCAGTCCATGTGGGCACAGCTGCATGTCAGCAGGTGGTGATACACAACCCAGACGCTGCACCCGCACAGAAATGGTTTATTATAATAGAGAGATGAAGAGGCAGAAAGACAGAAAGAGGGAGACAGAGAGGGGGTGAGGGGTTCGAGAGGTGCATACCTCGTGGGAGGACAGCGGAAGAGAGAAGAGAGAGGAAGGGGTGGAGTTTTCCCTTAAGAATGGGCTTCTATGTCAGGGCATACAGTGTTGTGTGGGGGGGATCAGAATGCTAACAAACACCCCCCCCCCCCCCCCGATTAACTTTCTCACACCTATCATGAGTGTCTGAGGGTAGCCTGACATTGGTGCCACTGAGATGAATTACATGTACCTGGTGCCTGTGGAGGGCGTTGGATTCCTTGGACTGAAGTTACAATTGTGGGCTGACATGTGGGTGCTGGGAATCGAACCCGGGTCTGTCACAAGAGCGGCCAGTGCTGTAACCTTCTGAGCCGCCTTTCGAGCCTTGTTTGAGGATTTTCATCTTCTCTTTGCTGACGCCAGTGTCTTGGTTCTTACTGCAGTTTACTTTGCATTTCCTGAATGGTTAATGCTTAGACTTCCCCCATGTGCTTATCTGCCGCCCCTGGTTCTCCTCAGTGAAGTGGGGTGGAAGGGGTCTCCACAGCTCTTAACTGTATCTAGCTGGATTGCTGGCTGTTTTGCTGTGGAGTTTGCAGAGATTTTTATACATTCTAGACACTAGTTCTTGTCAGCTATGTGATTTGCAAACACTTCCCAGGAGGCTTTCTTTTCATCCTCCTAACAGGGCCTTTAGCTGAGCAAATGTTTTTGGTTTTGGTAGCTCCCCACTTACCAATTTGCCTTTCTATGCATTTTGATTTTCCCGTCACATCTCAGAACCCTGCCTAGCTGCAAATCCCACGGTTTTTATCCTAGGCTTTTTTCTTAAAAGATTTAATGGCTTCACATTTATATCCATGATTTGTGTGTTTATGTGTGTGTGTGGTGTATGCATGTATATTTGTGTGTTCATGTCTAAAGGACAAAGGTCAATGTGGAATGTCTTCCTCTAGTTCTTTCTACTGAATTTTGGGAAACAGTCTTTCTTTCTCTGAACCTGGCGCTTGCTGACTGTCTAGACTGGCTGGCCAGCGGCTTCTGCCTGTCTCCATGCAGATATCAGGCACATGCGACCATGCCTGATTTTTACATAGATCTGAGTCCAGATCTCCGTGCTTTCAAGGCAAACACCTTACCGACTGAACCAACCCCCATCTGTTGTTGTTGTTTTTTGACAGAGTCTCACACAGTAGCTCAGGCTGACTTTGATCAACTTCTCAGACTCTGTCTGCCTGAGATCCCCAGGTTCTAAGATTATAGGCTTATTCTGTCACACGATCTATTCGTACAATTATTAATTGTATTATTTATTAATTTTAAAACATTAATTTGAGCATAAGGTACACATTTTCCCTTTTGATGTCCTAACAGGCCTCTAGCATTTGCTGAAAGGCTGCCATACCTCCTCTGAATAGCTTGGTATTTTTGTGAAGAGTTTGTTGGGCATGTTTGTGTGGGATATTCCTAAGGTCCTTATCAGTACCTGTGATGGTCAGTCTCAACTGTCACCTTGATGTCTAGACTCACCCAGGAGAAGGGCCTCTGGGCAACCCTGTGGGGGATTATCTTGATTAGGTTGATTGATTAGGAAGACCTGCCCGCTGTGGGTGGGATCCTTCTCTGACTGTATCAAAATATTAGATTATATCAAGATCCTAGACCATATAAAAAAAGGAGAAAGAAAGCTGAACACAAGCATCTACTACTCTGCATGTGAAGGGGCTGGACCTGCAGACCTAAAGCTGCAAGATCTCTGTGACACAGGGCAGCAACAGGCTGTCCAAGAGGGGTCCCAGTGAGGACCCAGTATCAAGGGTGCAGCAGAAGCCAGAGGCCTCGAACCAGACCAATGACTCACTGCAGTGAACACTTAGGAGTAAAGATGTGTGGACTAAAGGGCACACTGTGTGACTCGCCACAGTCCATAACCCCAGGCTTTTTCTATTCTTTCTTTCTTCCTTCCTTCCTTCCTTCCTTCCTTCCTTCCTTCCTTCCTTCCTTCCTTTCTTTCTTTCTTTCTTTCTTTCTTTCTTTCTTTCTTTCTTTTCCTTCCTTCCTTCCTTCCTTCCTTCCTTCCTTCCTTCCTTCCTTCCTTTTTTCCTTCCTTCCTTTCTTTCTTTTTGGTGTGTTAGTTAGGTTTGATTGTTTTTGGTTTTTCTTTTAATTTTTATTTTATTGGGGGGAGGGTTGCAAAGGGCAGAGGGTGGATATGAAGGGATGGGGAGATGAATGAGATCTCCCCTGATCCTTACCACCAGGGAAGCTCTCCAGGACTGCCCCAGCTAGCTCACCCAATGCAGCAGGCAGCAAGGAGCAGGGCCAGTTCTCCTGCTCTCACATCCTTGGGGCCAGCTCATCCACACCCACACCACCAGAGCCAGCTCTATTTTGCCCAGGCAAGATGAAGGACCCACTCTCTTCTATGCTGCAGCTCATGAGCAGCAGGGCCAGCTCTCCTGCCATGGCAAGGGGCAGTGGGAGGATGTGGTGATATATTGTTTGTAATCTAAAAAACAAAACTTGCCTGAAGATCAGAGGATAGAGCCAGCCACAGAGTTAGCCACAGAGGTCAGGCAGTGGTGACACATACCTTTAATCCTAGCACTCAGGAGACAGAGGCAGAGATCCATCTGGATTTCTGTGAGTTCAAGGCCACACTGGGCTACATGACATTAATCCAGTCTAAAAGAGAGACAGAGCCAGGCAGTGGTGGCACACACCTTTAATCCCAGCACTAGGAAGATTGAGACAGGAAGTGATGTGGCTGGGTAGAGAAAGGAATATAAGACAGGAGAGACAGGAACTCTCACTCTTTCAGCTGAAGAGTTGGTAAGGTAGAGGTGGTGGCTGTGACTTGCTCTGCTTCTCTGATCTTTCAGCTTTCACCCTGATATCTAGGTTTTTATTAAGATCAACTAGGATTCGTGCAACAGGGGGAGGCCTTCTTTCCTTACCGGTACTGCCACATGGCAGACGAATGGGGGTGGGGGTCAGCTCTCCTGCTCTCACCCCCTCAGGACTGGCTCATCTGCACCCCCACCAACAGGGTCAGCTCTACTCTGTTGCCTGGGGGGAGGTGTGGGGGCCCATTCATTCTCCCAAGTGCTGCAACCTGTGAGGTACACACAGGACCAGCTCTCCCACTCTCATAAATTCAGGGTCTGCTACAGGTAGCAAGAAGGATGAGGGATGGGGAGGATATCTCTCCTTCACCCACTCCACCATATGGCAGATAAGGGGGTGGGGCCAGATCACCTGCACCCTTGTCAAAAGGATCAGCTCGCCGGGCGGTGGTGGCACACGCCTTTAATCCCAGCACTCGGGAGGCAGAGCCAGGTGGATCTCTGTGAGTTCGAGGCCAGCTTGGGCTACCAAGTGAGTTCCAGGAAAGGCACAAAGCTACACAGAGAAACCCTGTCTCGAAAAAACCAAAAAAAAAAAAAAAAAAAAAAAAAAAAAAGGATCAGCTCTACTGCGCTGCCCAGGTGAGGTGCAGGGCTGAAGCTGGCAAGGGGGCACGGTCAGCTCTCCCCGCTGGTGACCCCAGGACTAGCTTTCCTACCTGCAGTAGATGGCAAGGGGTCATGCTGTGGATATCGCTCTGTATAAATAAAACACTGATTGGCCAGTAGCTAGACAGGAAGTATAGGCGGGACTAACAGAGAGGAGAATTGAAGGAACAGGAAGGCAGAGGGAGACACTGCAGCTGCAGCCAGGACAAGGAATATGTAAGGTACCAGTAAGCCCGAGCCACGTGGCAAGGTATAGATTTATAGAAATGGATTAATTTAAGATAAAAGAACAGTTAGCAAGAAGCCTGCCATGGCCATACAGTTTGTAACCAATATAAGTCTCTGTGTTTACTTGGTTGGGTCTGAGCGGCTGTGGGACTGGCGAGTGAGAGAGATTTGTCCTGACTGTGGGCCAGGCAGGAAAACTCTAGCTATAAATGGCACCCAATGGCTCGAGTTTCCACCTTAAACCTGAGAATATTTAATAAGCAATTCTAAACAGTGCCAAAACCAGGTTCCTGCTTCATGTCTCATACGGGCAGCTAGATGCCGCAAAACGCAGGTTTGAGCTACTGGTGGGTTCCTGGCATTTGCGCTTGACCTGCAGTATGGTGGGAATGAGGCATCTATAAGTGGCACATTACACTGCTGCTGTGTGGTGGATTTAGCCTTTCCTAGTATAAAAAAAATAAATAAATAAAAGAGGTTTCTGGGCTACACGCTGCTTTGATAGAAGCATAGACCTACTATTTCTGAGAGTTGATGGCTCCCAGAGCTGGCAGAAAATGTACCACTGCCATGTTGGGAAGCTAAAGTGGGCAGAGCCACCAGCCACAGTGGCTGGTCTTAGAATGCTGCAGTTTAAAGCAATAGGTTCACATTAAGACTGATTCAGATGGAATAGTTTATAATGTATGTAAAAATGTATGTAGGCTTGAAAGAGAAAGAAAAAGGAATATATACAGTTATATAAACAAATAGTTTTTAAAAATAAAGTCTTTAAAGAGACAGTAAAATTAATATAAAAAAATAAGGCACGTAAAGATGGCTATCACACAGAGAATCTGGATTATGTTCTCTTTGATATTCATAACTGAAGAAAAACATTTGATTGTAAAAGCTGTTGAGTTATGCCAAAATGTAAATTTTAAAGATACCTTGACTTCAAAATTTGGATATAAGGATATGTTGCTTTGGAAAAGAGGCTATGGATTTGTTCCAGATCAAGATACATCAGGTTTGACCAGCCAAGACCCCCTGAAAGGTCTCCGATGACACCATGGTCCAGATGATCCAACATCCAGAACAGTTTCAAGGCAACTGGCTCAGACAATACAGCCTCACAGACTACTCCATAATCCTAAAATTTTCTTTGTGTCCCCATAAGATACAGCGCCTTCTTCCAGCAGGAAGTAGTAAGAGAAGCTACGCCCAAATTCCCAAATATACTAAGCTGGCTTTGGAGATAGAATCAGTTCACTCCCTCTCTAAACCCAGACATATTGCTTAAAAAAAAAAGGTTAAGAGATTCTTGTGCCCCCAAATCACAAGAGCCCTCTGGCGTGGGACAGAAAAAAACCAATATTTTTATTTAAAACAGGTTGATTATAAATGCAATTTCTTTCTAAAGAACAACAGGGGATATGATGTAGATATGCTAGGATAAAAGGGTAAATTGCTAAACCTATTTTAAAAATCAACAACTTGTTTAAAATGTTTTACATTGGTGTAGATTTTAGTTTATTGGTACAAATTTAAAGTTAATTTTGTTATACTGTGTGTATATTTCTACTCTTGTTTAAGGTATTATGTTTGTACAACTCATTTAAAATTGTAATGGATAATTAAGAAATAGATTAATAATTAGTCATCTATGATAATCATACTTGTAGCCATGTTAGTTAAGTCTTCTAGGTATATATAGATATATTTCAGATAGATAAATAATCTTCAAATACTTCAAAGACCTACAGAATATGGCATTTAAAATATTTTTAAAAATTTAGACTTTCTGGACAATGAGACATGTCTGCTCCTGGCAGCACCAGATTTACTTCAGAGAGGAAGATGGGCATCGAAGACACTCTATATGGAGTTTATCTTCTTCTTGACAAAAATAGCCATTTGGGCAAGAAACTGTTCTTGCTTGGACTGCTTGACTGACTGGACATGCAGGACCCATAGGAAGGTGACCACTGAACTTTGCTTGGCAAAATGGTCCTTCAGGTTCCTGCTTTGCAGAGGAAACTGCCAGACATTCTACAGGACACACACACACCAAAAAAAAAAAAAAAAAAAAAAAATGACTGAGAGACTCTAGCCCTGTGGGCTGAAGACAGATGCCCCAACTTTACAAGAGAACTTTAGATGACTGCCCAGGATGCCAGCTGTCTCTGTCTACCCTGCAAGACTCCTGAAAGTTGCTTGCATCCTTCTCCCATTTCTCAGGTAGTATTATATTCTTCTGAGGTCTTTGATGTGGTTGAAGACTAGATACTTATAATTTCCTCAGATATGATAAAAGATGGGTTAGATATAAAACCTTAGACTCACAAATATAAGATAGATAGGTTATCTTCTTTAATATTGTAACTGTAATTCTTGCTTGATAATTGTTTTGTTATATGTAATTTTACTATGTTAAAGTTAAAAACCTTCCTTTTTTAAAAAAGAAAAGGGGAAGTGCTGTGGATATCGCTCTGTATAAATAAAACACTGATTGGCCAGTAGCCAGACAGGAAGTATAGGCGGGACTAACAGAGAGGAGAACTGAGGGAACAGGAAGGCAGAGGGAGAGACTGCAGGCTAAGGTACCAGTAAGCCACGAGCCACGTGGCAAAGTATAGATTAATAGAAATGGGCTGAATATAAGAGTAAGAGCTAGATGATGATAGGCCTGAGCTAATGGCCAAGCAGTTTAAATAATGTAAGCATCTGCATATTTATTTTGTAGTTGGGCTAAGGGACTGCTGGGGCTTGGCGGAACCCAGAGAGAAAACTCTAGCTACAGGGTCATCTCTCCCTTGCTCCACGCCACCATGTGACAGAAGGATAGTGGGGCTAGCTCTCCCACTCTCAAGCCTTCAGGGCAGGCTCACCCCCTGTCAATGGGGTCAGCTGTACTGAGCTGCCCAGGTGAGGTACCGTGTTGGTGGGGTCAGGGGCAGTTCTCCCTAATGCAGCAACCAGTTTGAGGCAGGGCCAACTGTGTGCATTCCCATCCTCACTGCCTTTGGTGGTAACAAGAGTCACTCAGACATCAACACAGAATACAGCTATGGCAGGGCCAAGGACCTAGACATGGCCTTTGGCAGCAACCCAGGCCTGGATGACACCATGGCCCCAGGTGGCAACACAGGCCATTCAGATCTGTATGGCCCTGGCAGTGGCATGGCCCTTGGACACTAACATGGCCCTAGGAGGTGACCCAGATGACCCCAGACTTCCGAGTAGCCTTTGGTAGCAACACAGGCCATGGGTTCTGGCTGCAGTTGGACCATGGACCCAGACCTGGTCCTTGTCAGTAGCCTAGGGCAGGATGTCACCATGGCCCTGATTGGCATGGCCCGGCAGCTGCAAGTCCCTTGAACACCAACATGGCCGCAGGTGGTGGCCTAGATCCTGGGCATCCACATGGCCCCCAAAGGCAAAAGGAGCCTCAGACATCAACGTTGACCCTGGCAGCAGCCACTGACCCAGATATGGCTCTGGTCACAATTCAGCGAGGACAACATCATGGCTCCAATTGGCAGCACGTGTCACTAGGGTCTGTATGGCCCTGGCAACAGCACAGCCCTTAGACTGCCACATTTTCTTTATTCTTCTGTTGATGGATATCTAGGTTGTTTCCGGTTTCAGGCTATTACAAATAAAACTATAAACATAGTTGAGCAAGTGTCCTTGTGGTATGGTAAAATGTCCTTTGGGTATACGCCCAAGAGTGATGGAGCTGGGTCTTGAGATAGGTCGATTCCCACTTTTCTGAGAAGCTGCCATATTGATTTCCAAATTGGCTGTACAAGTTTGCAATGGAAGAGTATTCCCCTTGCTCTACATCCTCGATAGCATGAGATATCACTTGTGTTTTATATCTTTGCCATTCTGACAGGTGTAAGATGGAATCTCAGAGATGTTTTGATTTGCATTTCCCTGATGGCTAGGGATATTGAACATTTCTTTTGAGAATTCTTTATTTAGAGCTGTACCACATTTTTTTAATTTGATTATTTGGTTTGTTGATCGCTGGTTTTTTGAGTTTCTTATATATTTTGGAAATCAGCCCTCTGTCAGATGTGGGGTTGGTGAAGACCTTTTCCCATTCTGTAGGCTGCCATTTTGTCTTTTTGATGGTGTCCTTTGCCTTACAGAAGCTCTTCAATTTCATGAGGTCCCATTTATTAATTATTGATCTTAATGCTTATATGATTGGTGTTCTGTTCAGTAAGTAGTCTCCTGTGCCAATGTGTTCAAGGCTATTCCCCACCTCCTCTTCTATCAGGTTCAGTGTGTCTGGTTTTGTGTTGAGATCTTTGATCCACTTGAACTTGGGTTTATGTAGGGTGATAGATATGGATCTATTTGCATTCTTCTATATGCTGAAATCCAGTTAGACTAGTACCATTTGTTGAAGATGCTTTCTTTTTTCCCTTGTGTATTTCTGGCTTCATTATTAAAAATCAGGTGTCCTTAGGTATGTGGATTTATGTCTAGGTCTTCAATTTGATTCTGTTGATCAACATGTCTGCTTTTATGCTAATACCATGTGGTGTTTATTACTACAGCTCTGTAGTACAGCTTCACATCAGGGATGATGATACCTCCAGAAGTTCTTTTATTGTACAGGATTGTTTTAGCTATCCTGGGTTTTTTGTGTTTCCATATGAAGTTGAGACTTGTCCTTTCAAGGTCTGTGAAGAGTTGTGTTGGGATTTTGATGGGGACTGCATTGAATCTATAGATTGCTTTTGGTAAGATGACCATTTTTACTCTGTTAATCCTACCTATCCAAGAGCATGTAGGCTGCCATTTTGTCTTTTTGATGGTGTCCTTTGCCTTACAGAAGCTCTTCAATTTCATGAGGTCCCATTTATTAATTATTGATCTTAATGCTTATATGATTGGTGTTCTGTTCAGTAAGTAGTCTCCTGTGCCAATGTGTTCAAGGCTATTCCCCACTTCCTCTTCTATCAGGTTCAGTGTGTCTGGTTTTGTGTTGAGATCTTTGATCCACTTGAACTTGGGTTTATGTAGGGTGATAGATATGGATCTATTTGCATGTGTTTTTTTTTTAATTTCAGTTTGTTTATGTAGTGGATTATATTGACAGTTTTTTGTATGTTGAACCATCCCTGAATCTCTGGGATGAAGCCTACTTGATCATGGTGGATGATCTTTTTGATACGTTCTTGGATTCAGTTTGTAAGTATTTTATTAAGCATTTTTGAATCAATGTTCATGAAAGAGATTGGTCTGTAATTCTCTTTGTTGAGTCTTTGTGTGGTTTGTGTATCAGGGTATCTTTGGCCTCATAAAACAAATTTGGCAATATTCCTTCTGTTTCTATTTTAGGAGTACAGTATTGATATTAGCTCTTCTTTGAAAGTATGGCAGAATTCTGCTCTAAAACCATCTGGCCCTGTTTTTTTTTGTTTTTTTTTTTTTTGGTTGGGAGACTTTTAATGACTGCTTCTATTTTCTTAGGGGTTATAGGTTTATTTAAGTTGTTTATCTGATCTTGATTTAACTTTGGTAAGTGGTATCTATTGAGAAAATTGTTCATTTCTTTTAAACTTTCCAATTTTGTAGAGTTGAATATTTTGTTAATTTGAATATTGCTTCTCTGCCTTTTAGTTAGTTTGGACAAGGGTTTGTTTTCTATCTTGTTGATTTTCTCAAAGAACCAACTCTTTGTTTCATTGACTCTTTTGTATTGTTCTCTTTGTTTCTATTTTATTGATTTCAGCCCTCAGTTTGATTACTTCCTGCCTTCTATTCCTCTTGGGTGTGTTTGTTTCTTTCAGGTGTGCTGTTAAGTTGTTAGTATGAGATCTCTGTAGCTTCCTTATGAAGGCACTTAGCACTTTGAACTTTCCTCTTAGCACTGCTTTCATAGTGTCCCATAAATTTGGGTATATGTGCATTTATTTTCATTGAATTCTAGGAAGTCTTTAATTTCTTTCTTATATCTTCTTTGACCCAGTGGTGATTCAGTTGAGAGTTGTTCAGTTTCCATGAGTTTGTAGGCTTTCTATTGTTTCTATTGTTGTTGAAATCCAGTTTTAATCCATGGTGGTCTGATAAAGTACAGGGGGTTATTTCAATTTTCTTGTATCTGTTGAGACTTGCTTTGTGATCAAGTATGTGGCCAATTTTGGAGAATGTTGTATGAGGTGCCAAGAAGAAGGTGTAACACAAATCGCTAAATGGTTTTATTAATAAAAAAACCTGGAGCTAGATATTGGGGTGAAAGCTTAGAGATCAGAACAAGCCAGCCACAAGTTCTTACTGCTAGGAAATCCTCAGCTCAAGAGAGAGCTACTTCCTTATACTCACACCTCTTTCTGTGCCCTGTCATCTTACTTTCTTTCTCCGCCCATCTACATCACTTCCTCTTTCCACCCAGCTCTATCACTTCCTGTCTGTCTGTATAGACCTCCAGACCTCTATGGTTAACTAGTGCTAGGATTAAAGGCATGTGCTCTCACTGCCTAAATTCTATGTTTAATATAGTGGCTGGCTTTTTCCTCTGATCCCCAGGCAACCTATATTTATTAGAGCACAAATAAAAAATCACCACAAGAAGGTGTATTCTTTTGTGTTTGGGTGAAATGTTCTGTAGATATCTTTAGGTCCATTTGGCTTATAATGTCTGTTAGCTCTGTTATTTCTCTGTTTAGCGTTTATCTGGATGACCTGTCCATTAGTGAGAGTGGGATATTGAAGTCTCCCATAGTTAATGTGTGAGGTTTAATGTGTGATTTAATCTTTAGTAATGTTTCTTATACAAATGTATGTGCCCTTGCATTTGAGGCAAAGATGTTAAAAATTGCAGTGTCATCTTGGTGGACTTTTCCTTTGATGAGAATGAAATGTCCTTTTCCGTCTCTTTTGATTAATTTTGGTTGGGAGTCTACTTTGTTAGATATTAGAATGGCTACACCAGCTTGCTTCTTAGGTCTGTTTACTTGGAATATGTTTTTCCAACCCTTTACTCTGAGGTAATGTCTATGTTTGGTATTGAGGTGTGTTTCTTGTATGCAACAGAAGGAAGGATCCTATTTTCATACCCAGTCCTGTTATTCTGTGTCTTTTTATTGGGGAATTGAGTCCATTGATATTGAACAATACTAATGACCAATGGTTGTTAATTCCTGTTATTTTGGTATTGGTGGTGTTGGTGATAGTGTGTGTGTGTGTGTGTGTGTGTGTGTGTGTGTGCATGTTTTCCTTCTTGTGTTAATCTGGTGTGAGATTATTTATTGCTTGTGTTTTCATGAGTGTAATTAACCTCCTTGGGTTGGAGTTTTCCTTCTAGTACCTTTTGTGGGGCTGGATTTGTGGATGAATATTGGTTAAATTTTACTTTGTAATGAAATATCTAATTTTCTCCATCTATGGTGATTGAAAGTTTTGCTGGGTATTAATAAGTTTTAGGCCTCTGATTTGGTTGCAGCAAACCAAATCAGACCGAATCAGGAAAAGCCCAGGTTTAATGGGTGA
Organism: Peromyscus eremicus; assembly: GCF_949786415.1. NCBI lineage: Eukaryota > Metazoa > Chordata > Mammalia > Rodentia > Cricetidae > Peromyscus > Peromyscus eremicus. The sequence goes on from NC_081422.1 coordinate 11,929,736, forward strand.
TATATTCCCAGGCGATTCCCACCCCATAGAGAGGAGACAAGGAAGGGAGACCAGAAGAACCACGAGTCTGTTTTTGGGGTGGGGGTGGTGGATGCTGCTTATATATCTCCTGTGGGAGTCATCCTGAGCCTTTCTGGGGTGGAGCTGTGTTTGGTGGGCTTTGAAGGGGCGGCTTTAGGGAGGAGCTGTATTTGGTAGGCTCTGAAGGGGTGGGTTTGGGGAGGAGCTCTGTGAAGTGGAGCTCCCACCCAAACAGGTATAGTAGTCTGGGTTGTCACTCATGGTCTAAGAGTCTGCAGCATATCTGTCTAGGCCTTTTTGGCTTTTAGAGTGTCCACTGAGAAGTCAGGTGTAATTCTAATAGGTGCCTTTATATGTTACTTGGCCTTTTTCCTTTGCAGCTTTTAATATTCTTTTTTGTTCTATATGTTTAGTGTTTTGATTATTATGTGGTGGTGGGCCTCTTTTTCTGGTCCGCTCTATCTGTAAGGTTCTTGTACTTTTATAGGCATGCTCTTCTTTAGGTTAGGAAAATTTTCTTCCATGATTTTGTTAAATATATTCTTTGGGTTTTTGAGCTAGGATTCTTCTCCTTCCTTTATACCTATTATTCTTAGGTTTTGTCTTTTCACAGTGTCCCAGATTTCCTTGATGTTTTTGTATTAGGAATTTTTTAGACTTAACATTTTCTTTGACCAGTGAATCTATTTCTTCTATCATATCTTCAACGCCTGAGATTTTCTCTTCCATCTCCTGTATTCTGTTGGTGATATTTGCATCTATAGTTCCTGGTCATTTACTCAGATTTTCCATTTCCAGAATTCCCTCAGTTTGTCTTTTCTTTACTGCTTCTATTTCCATTTTCTGGTCTTGAACAGTTTCCTTCAGCTGAGTGTTTGTTTTTTTCTTGGCTTTCTTGGCATTCTTTAGGGCATTTATTGATTTCCTCCAGTATTTGTCTTTTCTTCAGTTTCTATAAGGATTTTTTTCATTTCGTCTTTAAGGACATATATCTATTATCTTCAGAAAGTTGGTTTTAAGGTTGTTTTCTTGTGCTTCAGCTGCACTGGATTCTTCAGGTCTTGCTGGGCTCTGGTGGAGCCATGTTGTCCTTTCTGTTGTTGATTGTGTTCTTACACTGGCTCTAGGCATCTGGATTTGGGATGATTATAGATCTAGGTGTTGATTCCTAGATGTTGTCTTTGTTGGATGGGTCTTTTGTTCCTTGGTTTCTTTGGTCTTCTGGTCTATGTGGCCAGGGGTTCTGGTGACTAGTGAGTCTTCAGATCCAGTAGATTGTCTCCAATAGGGTTTTTGCAGCCTCCAAGACCTCTGGAGTTTTGGGTGCCAAAATTGCCTCTGCAGTTTCAAGTGTGGCCTCTGGGGTTCTGGGTACCTGCTTGGTCTCTGAGATTGCTAGTACAGCTTGGCCTCCAGTACAGCAAAAGTTTTCTGCCAAAGTTGTGGGCTGGGACGTGGAGCTCAAGGCAAGGGGGTTCACTCTGGGGCTGTTGGGTAGGCTTTTAAGGGGTATTAGTGGGCAGTGGGTGATGTCTTACTTATGGTCCCTAGGACTAGCCTGGCCTCCTGTAAAGGAGCAGGAGGTATGGGCTGGGATATGGAGCCCAGGGGAGGGGTGCTGCTGGGGGACATTGGGCTGGCTTTAAGGAGTGTTGGGAGGTGTGTGGGTATGGGTATGAGAAGGGGGTCTAAAATTTTATATATATATATATATATATATATATATATATATATATATATATGTATGTATGTATATGTATATATGTGTACACACACACACACACACACACACACACACACACACACACATATATATATATATTTGTCTTTCGAGTCAGGGTTTCTCTGTGTAGTTTTGGTGCCTGTCATGGATCTTGCTCTGTAGACCAGGCTAGCCTTGAACTCACAGAGTTCTGCTTGGCTCTGCCTCCTGAGTACTGGGATTAAAAGTGTGTGCCACCACCACCCGGCTAAAATTATATTTTTAATTAGCTTACAAAGTGTGAGTTTCCATAAAGTCTTTCATATTGATTTATGGTTTTGTTTTAAGGACTTGGTCCATTTCAAGTTGGTTTTCTGATAACCATTTGTGTTTGTATCTGTTCTTGTTTTGATAATTTATACCCCCCCTTTTTTTATTTGTCAGTCTGGCTATAGATTAGTCAATTTATTGATTTGTTTTTCAGAGACAGCTCTGAGTTTTCTCCATTTTCTCTGCTTTGCTTATCATTGCTCCCTATGCTTCATTGCTTCCAACTTGTTTTGTGGCTTTTTTTTTTTGACTTTTTGCTTCTAGATTCTGCAGATTTGAGTCTTATCCTGTTTGCTAATGTATGCATTTAGTCACTAAATTTCCCTCTTTGCACTGCTTAAGCTTGCTTGTGAAGGAGACTCTCAAAGTGGAAAGGTGGCTAACCTATCAAAGCCTCAGCTGTCTAGTGGATAGCCTATCAAAGCCCCAGGTTTCACAGTGGATAGCCTATCAAAGCCCCAGGTTTCACAGTGAATAGCCTATCAAAGCCCCAGGTTTCACAGTGGATAGCCTATCAAAGCCTCAGCTGTCTGTGGTCTCTGACTGGATTAGTCTTGTCTTTTCCTAGTGAGAGAGGTGTTTTGCTGAGGTTTTTTGGTTTGATATATTGCCAGCTTTTCCAGCTCCAGTTCAGGGATATGAGAGGGTGTTGGTTTGCTGGGGCTACCCCAACAGTGTGACACAGACTGGTGGCTTAAACAGCTGGAATGCATTGTCTCTCAGGCCTGAGGGCTGAACATCTGAAATCAGGATGTTGACTGGATGTGTTCCTGCTGAGTGCTGTGAGGAAGAATCTGGGTTCAGGCCCCCTTCTTAGATGCCTGTGGTTTGCTGTCAATCTTTGGCATTCCTTGACTGATAGGAGCAGGACCTTGGTTTCTGCCTTTGTCCCTAGTGTGCACCCGTGCCTCTGGAGCTGTGAAGGATGAACTTCTGGTGTTTACAAGTCATCTGGTCTAAGGTATTTTGCTACAGTAGCCTAAATAGACTAAGACAGCAGGTCACCACACTTGAAGGAACACAAATCGATAAGTGAGAGGCTTAATTATTGGAAATTACCCATTATCTGTGGTGTGTGTGTGCAGGCTTGCACACGCCACAGTTTGCCTGTGGAGGTCAGAGGAGACCTTCCTGGAGTCTGAGTCCTCCTTGCACCTTTCCGTGGCTCTGAGGAGTAGATCCTGGTTGCCAGGCTCCTGCAGCACGTGCTTTAACTGCTCAGCCATCTTGCCAGCCCATTAATTACCTTATGAGAAGCAAAGTAAGTTCTCACTCTTGTTAAGAAAAAACAAGACAAAACATGTTTAGAGAAAGCTGATATTAAGTGGAGTGCTGAAGTGGTGATTTAACTCGAGTCTGCTCATGGGTTGATGCGCTGGTGCATGGAGGCTGGGCCTCAGGACACAGTCTCCCACTCTCCTCACAGCTGATGTCTGAGAATGCTGTATCCTAGATCTTGGTTACCCCAAGGAGACTCAAGTGGTCCAGGACTTAGGACTCGGTGAAGGTATGTTTAAACTTTCTGATCATTTCTGTTTGTTTTAGGGATGTACAGGCTGTAGACAAGATCAGATGAGTTCAGGATGGTTTGGCCATGGGCCCCATTTCTAAGTAAACAATTTCTTCCCATCTTCTAAGGAGAACACCGACATACCTTTTTTCTCTATTTGCTTGGGGTTTTGGTCCTTTTTATTTTTGTTGTGTGGTTCGGGATTCACCTCAAGGCTTAACACATGTTAGACCCATGTTCTTTGTTCATTGTACCCAGCCTAGAAACTAGTCAATAACAGAAAAGTACTCCAAATCCTATGGTTTTCCTCACAAGGGGCTTTTGTGGGCACATTAAGGGCATGGAACTCTCCGATGTTTCGACTGTATCTCTCTTCCCATTCTGCCTGCTTACAGGAAGTGATATTGTGATGAGAGCCAGGAGTCCACAATCCATACTCTTTTGTGGTGATATATTGTCCACCCCAATACACAGTATGTGTACCCTAATAAACTTATCTGGGGATCAAAGGACAGAGCCAGCCATTAGATTAGACATAGAGGCCAGACAGTGGTGGCACACACCTTTAATCCTATCACTCAGGAGGCAGAGATCCGTCTGGATCTTTGTGAGTTCAAGGCCACACTGGACAGAGCCAGGCAGTGGTGGCACACACCTTTAATCCCGGCACTTGAGATTTCATGTCTTTGCTTGGGAAGGACACACACTTTTAATCACAGGAAGTGATGGCAGGAAGCAGAAAGGCATATAAGGTGTGAGGACCAGGAACTAGAGGCTTTTAAGCAGTTCAGCTGAGATCCCTTCTGGGTAAGGACTCAGTCTTTCAGTCTAAAGAAACAGGATCAGCTGAGGAGCTGGGGAGGTGAGGTTAGCTGTGACTTGTTCTGTTTTTCTGAACTTTGTTTTCACCCCATTATCTGGCTCCAGGTTTTCAATTAATAAGACCTTTTAAAATTTGTGTTACAGTATGTATGTGGATGTGTGTAGAGGCCAGAGGGTGTGTGCAGAGGCCAGAGGCCAGAGGCCAGGTGTCCTGCTCTGTCACTCTCTCCCTAATCCCCTTGAGACAGGGTCTCTCAGTGAACCTGGAGCTGGGCTAGCAGCCAGCAAACCCTGGTGATCCCCCTGTCTCTGTCCACACAGCATGGGGCTTACAGGTGTGTATGGCCATGCCCTGTCTTTTTACATCAGTACTTGGATCTGAACTCAGGTCCTCATGATTAAGCAACAAATTCTCTTTCTCATTGAGGCACCTTGGATACTCATTTTGCTAACATCAAATTCTTAAGTTTAAATGGTGCTGTGGTGTGTTTGTGTGTGTGCGGGCACACGTGTGGTGGCTAAAGGTCAATCTCAGGAGTCATTCCTCTGGTATCTTCTACCTTATTTTTTGAAACAGAGTTTCTCATTGGCATGGAGCTCCTGGGTTGGACTAAGCTAGCTGACCAGTGAATGGGGGATTTGCTTGTCTCTGCCTGTCCAGCACTGGGTTACAAGTGTAGCCACCACACTTGGCTTCTTTACATGGGTTTTAGGGACTAAATTCAGATCCTGTGTGTATAAAGCAAGCACGGTACCTACTGAGCTGGCTTCCCAGCCCCTTAGAAGGGATTTTATACCATAAATGTATCTCCCCTCAAATTTATATGTTGAATTCCCAACCTTCAATGAGATGCATCAGGAGTAGGTGGGGCAGGAGGTGGGGTGGGGGAGCTTTAGGAAGGCATCGCCCATATGAGGGTGGAGCCTCATAAAGGTAATGGATTATCATCCTTATGAGACCTGAGAGAAATTGTTTTTCTCACCTCATGTGAGAATACAGCAATAAAGTGTCTGTCTCCAAACCAGGAACTGGGTTGTCATCAGACTCTAATCAGCCGGGTCCTGGATCTGGGACTTTGCAGCCTCCCAAACTGTGAGAAATCCTGTTGAAGTCACACAGCCTGTGGGGCTTTCATTGTAGCTTAACTACCATGGCAAGCTTTTGAAATGTCAGGAGCTGTAGAGGCACAGACAGCGATGCTTCCCAAAGTAGATAGCATTTTGTATAGTTCACATGAAAACAACACTTGTTATCCACGGACATAGGGCTTCTCTTTCAGCGTGTCCACACTATTTCTTTAAAAAGAAAGGAGACTGCAAGAGCTGTAGTCCTACCTTGAAGTTCTTCATAATCTCTGTGTGCTCTGATACAGATGTACAGGCAGGGGTGTGTGTGTGTATTCCATGTTTAAAGAACAAGACATCAGATTATCATTTTGTATGTTTATTATGTGAATTTCCTTATTCATTTTCTTGCTATTATTTCTGTAGAAACTGGACACTTGTAAAGCCACTGAATTTTGCATTCCTTTATTGTATTACAAACACGGATGATTACAAAGGAGACAGAGGAAACATGGTGCTCTGTGTTTGCTGTGTCTCAGTGGCAGCATGGCTCTCTGGCTGTGCACAGCGCACATTCAGGATCCTGCTTGATGTTAAGGCAGAGACACTACAAAAGTGAATGTAGAAACAGCAAAGGCATGTCCTTGTGCTTCTAAAGCAAATCTTAGGGTGTTTACATAGTCCAGTGTATCTATCTAAACACCTTTCACTTTTAGACGTCCTTGAGCTTTTGTGCCCAGCACAGAGTGGCTGCACTCACTTTCCTTACATTTGAGTTGAGCACTTCCCTTTCTTGCTGCCTGTTACACAGGAAATGGGACTTTAGCATACATGATTAAAATCAGAAATAATTTATTTTTATTCCCAAACTGTTCCTTAGACAGGAAAGAAACCCTTTGGGGCTAGTCATGCTTATTCTATCCTAACAGAACAATTAGTATGTGAAATGCAGAAACAAGGAGCTTTATGGAACAAATGCTCTTTTCTAGCTGCCTTACAGAAGAGTGAATGGCTTGTGGAGACGGAACCAGATTTCTGTTTCATGAGCCTGCTTTGCAAGTGTTGCGCTGGAGCTTTCCCCCTTTCTTCCTTTTGGAGAGGAAGCAAACAGAAAAGGTGCAGAGCTCATATGTGTCTGCTGTGCTTGAACTTGGTGTATTTGTTAAGCGTGAACTCGGTGTGTCTCTGCAGCTCGTCGATGTGTGTGTTGAGCAGCTTCTCAAGCTCCTTGGCCCGTCTCTCTTCTTCCATCAGGAAGTGCTGTGTAGCCAGGGAAGCCGGGAAGGATACATCTGGTGGAGACTGAAGAGAGGGAGACAAGTGAGGCGTGGCCAATGCGGAGCCTTAAGTCACAGGCATGCACCTCCCTGTCAGTCAACCCTGCAGCATTGACAAAGTACCCAGTTTTGAGCAGAGTCCTCCTCCCCTTGCAATGTAGTCCCTGCTAATGAAACCCTCGAGGATTTGAGACATCTCGGCTCCACACCATTAAAGAGCTCTAGAAATGAAAACTGCAATGACCAGCTGCAAATCCAGGGTGGACCTAAGTACCAGGGAACCCAGGCAGAACACATTTTGCTGACTTGCAAGGCAGGTAATCAGAACACA